>NC_136527.1:110650854-110950854 GCF_053919585.1 Euprymna scolopes | reverse complement strand
CTTATCAAGAACTTGTTTACATTGGACTTGAATAGGACGAAATAAAAATATAAAGTTGAAAGAACTCGCTAAAAATATTTTAACGATGCCTTTCAACTCGTAAACTGCTTGTTTACATTTGTGTACATTTTTCGAAGATAATTAAAAAGTGTAAAAATAGTAAACGTTTAGAATCCTAAAAAGATCTCCCGGAAGCATTTTTGCAACATAAAAAATATACAAACCAAAATAAAGAGAGGAGGCACCCTACTCCAAAATATGGTTTATTACATCGCTTTAAAAAAAAAAGAATCTTAATTTAGACGCGGGGGCTCCAATAATACCATAATTTGGTGGGGAAGCAAATTGTGTTCTTTTTTCTAACTTGGTTTTAAAAAGTTTTTATTGCTAACATTTATTTTCACGAACTCTAACCACACCTCACAACCCTAATCCGGCCGGTCGGGAAAAAAGTTTTTATTTTTTTAAATTTTGTTGAAACCGACGAAATGAATTTTAATTTAAACTTCGTTTGACGTTGGCACGTGCAGATAACACACATACGCACGCACGCACGCACGCACGCACGCACGCACGCACGCACACACACACACACATAAGCATTCGCTTGTCACCAAGCTAAAGAAGAGAGAAAGTGGGGGAAGGAGAGAAAGGGTCGTGTTCTCTGCACTGCACGTGCCGGGGTCAAACGTAAGTTAAATGAAATCGATTAAAAATGGCTCGACAAAGTTGTGTCTGAACTTTTTATTCTATGAAACTTAAGATTAATAAAACGAAATAACCGTGACCCGTGGAAATTCCACGGCGAATATTTCGCATTCAATAAGAACAAAACGAAAAAGTAGTAAACAAATAAATATATAAGAAAATGTTGTTTTAACTTATTTTAAAACGTTTATTTAACACAAACAAAAGTAGCGCACAGTTTTAAGTTAGAACAATAAAGAAGTGTCTGATATTTTACAGTCATCTTGTGTGACTCGACAATCGTTCCAAACTCGAAAATTAAGCAAAATACTGGTAGCAACACATCCAATAAATGTCAGCAAACGTTCGAACATGTTTTCTTTTTCACATTAGCGAAACTCTTATTAGAGCAAAAGTTAAAATGAGAAGCAAACACAAATGAAGAAGTCGGTTTTTATCGTTGAGCACAAAAACAAAAACAAAAAGAGTATCTAATCTAATAGGCCCCGTGCTATAGGTCAATCTCCAAAGTCTGTCCCATCGCCTCAGTGTTGCATCCCTGTTTACAAGTACTTTAATGAGATGTGCTCTGATGAATCCATAGCACTTATACCAGTGCCCGGAAAACTTGTCCCGGGAAAACTCGTCTCGAAGTCGAGTGTCGGCGTTCTTGTCTCGAAGTAAGTTTTTTTTTAACACAGTTGAGTTGGAAATGGATTTCTGCACGTGCATCATGGCTGGACGATAAGAATAACAATACAAATAACAATAATTATTATCTTCAAGTCTCTTCTTAAAGGGGCATTCGGCTACGAAGTTACAACTAGCTAATCGACACGCGACACTGTCAATGAGTTATGCGAAACAGACGGACTCTTCCGCTGTATCAAAGTTATTAAGTGTGGTTAGACTGAAACTCATTAAAGCCAGTAATCTAAGTTTCAACTAGCTAATAGACATTCGGCACTTTCAATGAGTTATGCGATCACCGCCACTTGTCCAAAAACGGACTGTTCCGCTATATCACAGTTATTAAGGGTTGTTAGAGTGTAACTCATCAGAGCCAGTAACCTAACTTACAACTAGCTAGTCAACATTCGACACTGTCATTGAGTTATGCGATACACTGCTAATTGTCCAGAGACGGACTGTTCTACTGTATCACAGTTGTAAAGGATGGTTAGACTAAAACTCATAAGAGCCAGTAATCTAATTTACAACTACCTTATCGACAGTAGACACTTTCACTGAGTTTACGTGTGTGTGTGTGTCTTTTTGTGTGTGTGTGGTTCGTTAACATTCGGACTGTCCATTTTAAAATCGTTCGGGTATGCTGAAAACGACTATCGCAAGGCACAGACAAATAGTTTTCGAGATACTAATACGTATATTTCGAGATACTAATGCGTATATTTTGAAATGTAAATCACTGGCGACCATGTTTGAACAGGCGGCCTATGAAAGGGGCAAACCCTCAGTTTGTTCAGGTATGCTGAAAACGAATATCGCAAGGAAAATTAGCACACACAGACAGAGTTTATTTTGGGAGCTAGTTTTATTAATGCGTGTATTTTGAAATGCAAATCCTTGGCGACCATGTTTGAACAGGTGATATATGAACGGGGGCAACCATCAGTTTTTCAGGTATGCTGAAAACGAATATCGCAAGGAAAATTAGCACAAACAGACAGACTACTAGTTTTGGAGCTAGTTTTATTAATGCGTGTATTTTGAAATGTAAATCACTGGCGACCATGTTTAAACAGGCGGCATATGAAAGGGGCCAACCCTCAGTGTGTTCAGGTATGCTGAAAACGAATATTGCAAGGAAAATCAGCACAGACTGACTATAGATTCACCATCAAAGTAGTGAAATTTTTTTTTTTATATAAAGGAATCACTACTT
This sequence comes from Euprymna scolopes, assembly GCF_053919585.1. NCBI lineage: Eukaryota > Metazoa > Mollusca > Cephalopoda > Sepiida > Sepiolidae > Euprymna > Euprymna scolopes. Next base: position 110,948,261 of record NC_136527.1, on the reverse strand, counting down.
ATCAAGTCCCAGAGGCCACTCGAGGATAAGGGTTAAAGTGTGTACAGTAGTCAATGGACAATATCATAGTAATCGTTAGAAGTGTACATTTGGTAAATTGGATTATTTAAGAGGAACGGCTCATCAAGAACTTATTTACATTGGACTTGAAGACGATGAAATAAAAATATAAAGTTGAAAGAACTAGCGAAAAATATCATTTTAACGATGCCTTTCAAATCGTAAACTGCTTGTTTACATTTGTGTACATTTTTCGAAGATAATAAAAAGTGTAAAAAAAGGCAAACCTTTAGAATCCTAAAAAGATCTCCCGGAAGCATTTTTGCTACATGAAAAATATACAAACCAAAGTAAAGACAGGAGGCACCCTACTCTAAAATATGGTTTATTACATCGCCTAAAAAAAAAAAGAAGAATCTTAATTTAGACGCTCCAATAATATGATAATTTGGTGGGGGAAGCAAATTGTGTTCTTTTTTCTAACTTGGTTTTAAAAAGTTTTTATTGCTAACATTTATTTTCATGAACTCTAACCACACCTCACAACCCTAATCCGGTCGGTCGGGGAAAAAAGTTTTTATTTTTTTTAATTTTGGTGAATACGACAACACACATACGCACGCATGTACACACATACACACACACACACACACACACACACGCACGCACACATAAGCATATCGCTTGTCACCAAGCTAAAGAAGAGAGAGAGAGTGGGGGAAGGAGAGAAAGGATCGTACGTGCCGGGGTCAAACAGAAGTTAAATGAAATCGATTATAAATCGCTCGACAAAGTTGTGTCTGAACTTTTTATTCTATGAAACTTAAGATTAATAAAACGAAATAATCGTGACCCGTGGAAATTCCACGGCGAATATTTCGCATTCAAGAGAACAAAACGAAAAAGTAGTGAACAAATAATATTATAAGAAAATGAATGTTACCAAAGGCAAGATAAGTTACTCTTCTACCTACCTAGATCACATTTTTGTTGTTTTAACTTATTTTAAAACGTTTATTTAACACAAACAAAAGTAGCGCACGGTTTTAAGTTAGAACAATAAAGAAGTGTCTGACATTTTACAGACATCTTGTGAGACTCGATAATCGCTCCAAACTCGAAAATTAAGCAAAATACTGGTAGGAACACATCCAATAAATGTCAGCAAACGTTCGAACATGTTTTCTTTTTCACATTAGCGAAACACTTTTCAGAGAAAAAGCGAAAATGAGAAGCAAACACAAATGAAGAAGTCGGTTTTTATCGTCGAGCACAACAACAACAAAAAAAAGAGTATCTAATCTAATAGGCCCCGTGCGTGCTATAGGTCAATCTCCAACGTCTGTCCCATCGCCTTAGTGTTGCATCCCTGTTTACAAGTACTTTAATGGGATGTGCTCTCATGAACCCATAGCACTTATACCAGTGCCCGGAAAACTTGTCCCGGGAAAACTCGTCTCTGGAAAAATCGTACCCGGAAAACTCGAACCGTTCAGTTTGTTCAGGTATGCTGAAAACGAATATCGCAAGGAAAATTAGCACAGACAGACAAATCGTTTTCGAGATATTAATGCGTGTATTTTGAAATGTAAAGTAAAATAGATGGCCCATCAAGCCAGAAATAAATTAATGACAGTTTAAAGGCTTCAAAATCGCTTTCGAATTGACTATGACATGATCGTGATTTTCTCATAAAATTCAACATCAACTGTCGATTTATTCGTCGCATTAACTCGCATCCTAGACTTGATTTAACCCGTGAGTGTCGACTCATAAATCAATCGAAATATATATATAGAAAAAAAAAATTATTAGGATTATTTTTTATTAATAGTAAATTACTGTTTCTTAAATTTCAAATCTATATAAAAACACGAACTTAATTTCAAATCTATATAAAAACACGAACTTAATTTTCCGTTTCAGCGTATATTTTGTAAATTTAAATCCAGCCGAGAATGGTTTATGTAAGATGACTAAACCTCCCCCTCTCTCTCTCTCTCTCTCTCTCTCTCTCTCTCTCTCTCTCTCTCTCTTTAGCTTCTCCGTGCCCCTGCCACTAAGTATGGAGAGAGAGAGAGAGAGAGAGAGAGAGAGAGTGAGAGAGAGAGAGAGAGAGAGAGAATATGTACTTCCACATCAAAGAGGGGCAGGAGCATAAACAGAGACAGAAGCACACACTCTAACACACTCGCATAAAAACACACATACAGAAAACACACACATACATACGCACTTGGATAAACACACACACACACACACACTCGCATAAACACACACATACACGAACACACACGTACACACAAATACTCAAACACACCAACACCAACACAAATCAACTTTCCGTTAAAAGCTGTCATGAGGTGGCAGGGGTGGGTGTCATAAGTGTCAATCGAATTTGAAAGTTTGTTAACGAAATGGATTTATTTCAACTTCGTTTGACACGTGCCAATTCTCCTGCCCTTCACCCACCCCTCTACCTGCCTCTCTCTTTACTAAGACTTTTCGGGTTGGGGTCTGGGGTAGGTCGTAAAAATAACCGGTTTTTTTTTCGTTATTAAATTGTAATTTTTGAAGAAATCATTACCTTAAAAGTTAAGAAAGCCATTCTTAATGTAGAGAGGGGCATGTTAACTATTCTGTACTTTCAGCCAATAATTTAATAAGCAAAAGATAGGATAAAATTGAATTTAACAAATATCGAAGAAGTTTTCTTTGATATTTTTTATTTTACAAGCTGCCCCAGCGTAGTATTATCTCCAATCTCTCCATGATAAAAACGGCTTTCTGAAAAAAAAAAAAAAAACCACTCCCAAGAAAGCCGTTCTTAACATGGAGAGATTGGAGGGGGTATTCCGGAAGTCGTTCTTAAAATGGGGAGAGGAGGGCGTTTTGTAACTATTCCGTACTTTAACCTAACAATTTAATAAAAAAAACATCAAATGTTAAATAAAAATAAATAAAAATAAGATAAATAAAAAATAAATACCTACCTGCCTCTCTCTTTACTAAGACTTTTCGGTTGGGGTGTTTATGCTACGCTGGGGTAGGTCGTAAAAACAAACTTTTTTTTTCGTTATTAAATTGTAATTTTTTAAGAAATCATTACCTTAAAAGTTAAGAAAGCCATTCTTAATGTAGAGAGGGGCATGTTAACTATTCTGTACTTTCAGCATGTTAACTATTCTGTACTTTCAGCCAATAATTTAATAAGATAGGATAAAATTGAATTTAACTTGAAAATTTTACCCAAAAATATCGAAGAAGTTTTCTTTGATATTTTTTATTTTACAAGCTGCCCCAGCGTAGTATTATCTCCAATCTCTCCATGATAAAAACGGCTTTCTGAAAAAAAAAAAACACTTCCAAGAAAGCCGTTCTTAACATGGAGAGATTGGAGATAATACTACGCTGGGGCAGCTTGTAAAATAAAAAATAAATTTCTGCTTATGATATATATATATATATATATATATATATATATATATATATATATATATATATATATTTTAATTTTTTTATAACTTTTCAAAGTTTCGGCTTCTCTCTCTCTCTCTCTCTCTTTCTCTCTCTCTCTCTATATCTCTCTCTCTCTCTCTCTCTCTCTCTCTCTCTCGCTCGTTCGCTCTCGCGCACGCGCGCTTCTCCGTGTCCTTTTATATAGACAGACAGAGAGGGAAAAGGGGGGAGAGACCGAAAGAGACAGAGAATGTGTCTACGCTCTCGTCCACCAACGACGCACACACCCACATACACACACACTTGCATTAACACACACATACACAGACGCACACACGTCTACATTCACTCTTCAAACTTGTGGGAACATGCCAACCGGATGCTAACGTCTCCAGCATAGAGACAAAATAAAAAAAATCTTCGTTTGCACATGGCTCCACGCATCGCTTCCGTTTGGAAAAAGAAAAATAAGAAACCATAAAAAGAATTATGAACCAATGGCAGAGCTCCCCGCCGAAAATAAAGGCCTAAAATATGACAGCCGCTGGGAGCCGGTTTACGATTATAAAAGGAGGGGACCAGGGAGAAGGAGAACAGAAGAAAAGAGATTCGCCCAGCTGTGTCAGTGAACGCACGGACATTCTTCCACCCGACCTACAAAAAAAAAGAAGAAGAAGAAGAACACAGGAGACGAAAACGCCGCGCTGCGAGGTTGATAAATGTGGTCGTCGCTCTCCAGTTAAAAGCCTGATACATATCACCGAAGTAGCACGACTGGCCGCCACTTACCACCCCCGTCGTCTGAAAAGATAACCGCCGCCCTGCCGCTGCTTTATTTTTGCCTATTTCTCTGATGTCAAACAAATTTAAGGTATTTATATTTTCCTCATTTCAAAGTAGACAAGTAGACGACGCATTTATTTAAGGTGTGTAAACTGCACGAGTGTTCAAATGAACGTTGTTACTAAGCGCACAGTTCATAAACAAGTCGAATTTCTTTTCAAATTTCGACACTTGTGTAGTTTACACGATTTTCACGTTTAACGTCTTTTTATATTTAATTTTATATTTTATTATACAAAATACTGTTAGAAACCCAGCCAATAAATATTACCGTGACAATTGTGCAGTTTATAGACCGTGCTGTTCTTGGATAAAATATTTTTAATTTAAATCTAAATTAACGTCTTTTAATTTAATTTGTTAGATGAAAGTATATATATAATATTATTTAAGGCCGGTCGATAAACTTTATAATTACCGTGACAATTGTGCAGTTTATAAACCGTGCTGTTGTTGGATAAAATATTTTTAATTTAAATCTAAATTAACGTCTTTTAATTTAATTTGTTAGATGAAAGTATATATATAATATTATTTAAGGCCGGTCAATAAACTATAGAATTACCGTGACAATTGTGCAGTTTATAAACCGTGCTGTTGTTGGATAAAATATTTTTAATATAAATCTAAATTAACGTCTTTTAATTTAATTTGTTAGATGAAAGTATATATATAATATTATTTAAGGGCGGTCGATAAACTGTATAATTACCGTGAGAATTGTGCAGTTTATAAACCGTGGTGTTCTTGGATAAAATATTTTTAATTTAAATCTAAATTAACGTCTTTTAATGTAATTTGTTAGATGAAAGTATATGTATAATATTATTTAAGGGCGGTCGATAAACTGTATAATTACCGTGAGAATTGTGCAGTTTATAAACCGTGGTGTTCTTGGATAAAATATTTTTAATTTAAATCTAAATTAACGTCTTTTAATGTAATTTGTTAGATGAAAGTATATGTATAATATTATTTAAGGGCGGTCGATAAACTGTATAATTACCGTGATAATTGTGCAGTTTATAAACCGTGGTGTTCTTGGATAAAATATTTTTAATTTAAATCTAAATTAACGTCTTTTAATTTAATTTGTTAGATGAAAGTATATATATAATATTATTTAAGGGCGGTCGATAAACTTTAGAATTACCGTGACAATTGTGCAGTTTATAAACCGTGGTGTTCTTGGATAAAATATTTTTAATTTAAATCTAAATTAACGTCTTTTAATTTAATTTGTTAGATGAAAGTATATATATAATATTATTTAAGGGCGGTCGATAAACTGTATAATTACCGTGACAATTGTGCAGTTTATAGACCGTGCTTTTCCTGGATAAAATTCTGGATGTGTATTTTCCCCCCTAAAGTCCAACCCTATCCTCACCGTGGTAGGGGGGTGTAACGTTGTAGTTTAACAGCTACACGGCTAAATGGGCTCTGGCAAAAAAAAAAAAAATCCAGAAAATGTCGGCATGAGTTTGTTGCGTCCGTCATCTGGTCGTCTTTTTATACGCTTGCATGTGGCGAGCAAAAAGGCGTGAAGGGGGCAGGCTGAAAGGAGAACAATACCCGAAAGATGTAAACCGAACGAAAGAGAAAAATGGGCCTCCCTCCAAGGCCCTGTGTTCTCCCGAGCCTGCTCCCAGTTTCCCCGATTTTGCATGCACCTGGTTTTGAGCTTTTGGAAAGCTCTTTTCTCAGTGTCGGGGTGTTGACTCCACTTCCAAGTTAACAAATAGCTGCAAGTCTGGGTACGGTCCGATTGGTTCCGAAGCTCTTCCGCTGTGAGGTGCGCTTTCGAATCTCCCGAAGGGGGCTACCCTCTAAGCAGGCGACACGTGCTCGTGTTACTATGTAATGCATGCTTGCCTCGACTCAACTAAGGACGACTAGAGTTCGACTAGATTGTGTGCTCACAAGCCGCTTTAAGGCCGCTTTTATTATTCCTACTGTCTACGAACTCCGAAACGGTATGGTAGTGCAATTATATATGACCGTCCTCCAATACGAAATGGTAGTGCAATTATATATGACGGTCCTCCGATATGATAGTAGGAATGCCAGTTTTGTGAGCGATCATCGCCGTCTTATGAACACAAACTAGTGGTATCTTTACGAATCCTGTTGGGTAGAGAGAACACCTCTGTTTTCTGCTCCGCCTGTTATTCTGAGTAGAAACCGCTTTTTAGGAGATGTTCGCAGCAAAGCTTGTTTTTATATAGTGCCCCTCCTTTCGGGAGTTCATCACCTCGCTGCCCAGACAAGAGCTTTCCCCAGCGGAACCTGTTTTTTTTTTTCGTTTTTTTTTTCTTTTACTTTCCAGTTTAATGGCGAACGAACAGTCACTAGCAAGTGGTCTGCTCCGACAGGAAGATGAGTATAGTATCACCCTTTCTTCTTTCTATTTCGATTTCAGTCTTTGTGATTTGAAAATTTAATTTAACTGTTTCCATTGTTCCAGCTTTCACACAGCAGTAGATTATCAACACTATAAATATCACCTCTTTTTTATAGATTGGAACAAGCAACGAAACCTAGCAGCATCACCGTTCCTGTCTGCCACATGTCTTGTGCAGTTTGAATCAAGTATTTCTTTCTTTGCGTTCAAGCACATCTGGGTACAATCAAACTGTGTATGATGTATGTCTATCTGTTTCTTCCAACATTAGCATCTCGAAGTGTTGGCAGCAATCATTGTCATAGAAGTAGAGTAAGTATTCTTTTTCTTTCCTTCTGCGTGTATATCTTTGTAATTTTAGGTACTCCTCTTGATCATGATGGAATTCTACTATCAGCTATTGTGAGAATTATGTGGATTGGAAAAAACAACTGAATCCAGCAGCATCAGCTATCCTAGCTGCCACATGTTTCCTGTAGTTACAGAAGTCCTCAAGTAAGTGTTTCTTTCTTTGTGTACATGCACATCTGGGTACAATCAAATTCTAAACTATTAGCTTTATTTAAATGAATGCAGTTCTGCTTGTATTCCTTCTCATCAGCTAACTTATGCAACTACAAAAAAAAAGTAGTACATGGGTGTTTGATCATAACCAGAAAGTTAAATATATCATTAAAAAAAAAAAGTTTTTAAATTATTAAAAAAAAGAAGTTTTTAAATAATTAAAAGGAAAAAAATCATCACAGTAAAAATTATATATATGTAACAAAGAACACAAACAAACATGAAATTGCCATGAGTTTCAGCAAGAAGCACAAGAGAAAAAGTGGAGATAACACCTGGGAAGTAACAGGTAAGAATTTTTTTTATTTCTTATCTCAACTAGCGCATAGATTTTTTTCAAATATACATTAAAAAAAATTACCCAAGTCAAACAATTGATGGAAAAACTAAGCATTAAAGTTCAATTAAGCATAAAAACTAAATTCTAATAATTATGTAATCTATATACAAATTATCTCCCTTGAATATATATATATATATACATATTCAAGGGAGACCATTGGTATATAGATCACATAATAATTAGAAGTTATTTTTTTAATTGAAATATATATATATATTCAAGGGAGACAATTTGTATATATATCATATAATTATTTGAAGTTATTTTTTAATTCAAATATATATATATATATATATATATATATATATATATATATATATATATATTTATTTATTTATTTCAATTAAAAAAATAACTTCTAATAATTGTTATCTATATTCACATAGTCTTCCTTGAATATATATATATATATATTCAAGGGAGACAATTTGTATAAAGATCACATAATTATTAGAAGTTATTTTTTTAATTGAAATGAATAAATATATATATATATATTATCAAGGGAGACAATTTGTATATAGATCAGATAATTATTAGAATTATTTTTTTAAATTGAAATAAATACATTTATATATATATATATATATTATACTAGCATGGGTTACTGGCGTAGCCCCGGTGTTTAGCGGTGTATGCTGCCCCCCTCCCCAACAAAAAAGAAAGCAGAGAAACGGTTAATTTTTTAAAACTTGACCCCTATTATGAACCCTTAAAATTTATTGTTTTGGGCTCCAAATGAGATATTAAGTTAGATCCATGTCCAAGGAAACTATATGTAAAATTTCAAGTGTTTAGACCCATAATTGTCGGAGGAGATTTTTAGGGTTCTCAAAGGCCAAATCATTGAAGTTTGACCCCTCAATCGCCAAATTTCTGTCCAAGTACCAATCACATAGATTTTCCAAAATCTCAGTACCCTTTTTATCAAAATTTGGAATATGTAGACTAAAATTGACAGATGTACACACAGACAGACATATTCAATTCTATAGATAGATAGATAGATAGATAGATATATAATGAGAGACAGAAAGATAAATATATACAATGATTAATGAATTAGTAGAGATAATTGTTAAATTTTTGGAAATATGTATGGAAATTTGATGGTAAGACTTAGAGCTAACTGTAAATATTTAAAATATATACACAGAAATTCAAATGACAGGACTTATATGTAGAGTGCTCAATACATCAGTAGAGCAAGGTAATAAGTTAAAAAAATGTATACGTCAATTTAGATAACCACAATTTTTTTGGTATTCTTGTGTGAATATGACATAATGTAATATAAATTTTAATAATTTTATTCTAAATGTTATGATTCTCAATGAAAAATCTAAAATGTCAATATATATATATATATATATACATATATATATATTTCAATAAAAAGAATAACTTCTAATAATTATGTCATCTATATAACAATTGTCTCCCTTGAACATATATAGATTATATATATATAAAATATATATATTTATATATATATATATATATATATATATTTATTAAAAAAAATAACTTCTAATAATTATGTGATCTATATTAAAATTGTCTCCCTTGAATATATATATATATATATATATATATTTCAATAAAAAAAATAAGGTCTAATAAAAATTACAAATTGTCCCCCTGTAATATATATATATATATATATATATATATATATACATATATTTACTTATTTCAATAAAAAAAAATAACTTCTGATAATTATATGATCTATATACAAATTGTCTCCCTTTTTTTAGCACTATTTAAAGTGTAATTATTAAATAAAAATCTAAATAAAATGTCTTTATTGCTCTATGTCTTATTGAGCACTCTTATATAACTCTGGTTAAATCTTAATGTTTACTTATCCTGTAATAAAATAAACGTTTTATAATATCAGCTCTGTCTAGTTTTGAGCACTATTTTAAAGTGTTATTATTAAGTAAAAATCTAAATAACATGACTTTATTGCTCTATGTCTCATTGATTGAATTGAAATAAATATATATATATATATATATATATATATATATTTACTTCAATTAATAAAAATAACTTCTAATTATTATATGATCTATATCAAATTGTCTCCCTTGAATATATATATATGTATGTATGTATATATATATATATATATATTTATTTATTTCAATAAAAAAAAACTTCTAATAATTATGTGATCTATATACAAATTGTCTCCCTTGAATATATATATATATATATATAGATTATATATATATATATATATATGTATTTCAATTAAAAAAATAACTTCTAATAATTATGTGATTTATATATTTACCAATGATTCTTGCATGTGCTCCATAGTTTTATATAGCTGTGTAGTAAATTTAAAAATTGCTTTGTTTAATTATACAAGACGATTTTACTTTAAGAGTGCTCAATGCATTTATAGAGCTTTGGAGTAAGAGTTGGAAACATTTTGGCAATTATTTTAGACAAATCTACTTCCAGAGTGCTCAATATATTAGTAGAGCTAAATAAAACATTTGAGAAACAGATATGGCATTTCAACTGCATAAATTTATTTTGACAGAGTTCAATACATTAGTAGAGCTAAATATAGACTTTCAAAAAACGTATGGCAATTCAGCTACACGAATATACTTAAGAGTGCTCAATACATTAGTAGACGAAAGAATAAAATTCAGAAAACATGAAGAGCTCTGCAGTATGTTTTGAAAACCTAAATGTCAATATGTAAGTATAGATATACTGTAAGTGTTTAATATATATATATACGTATATATATATATATATATATATATATATATATATATATATATATATGACAAGTATTTAAAACAAGTTTCTTATTTGAGTGCCTAATATATTTGAGAGCTCTATGGTAACTTTATAAAACATATTTCAAAATTATGTTAGATAAATTGTCTTTGAGAGTGCTCATTTCTAAGTAGAGCTCTGTAGAAAATTTTTGAGACATGTTCAGCAATTTAAGTTCATATGAGTTAATAAATAGAGCTATATAGTGACTTGTGCAAACTTATATGGCACTTATCCTAGACAAGTTAACTCTTGTAGCTGTGCAATACGTAAGTAGAGTTCTGCATTAGTTTTGGGGTATGGTTCTCACTTTATTAGGGCAATAACTTGGACACATTATACTATGGACAAATCCATTGAGGACAACCAAAGGTAACCTGTTTTTTTCCACTCTGCTGAATAAGACTCATCCGTCTTGGTTCACTCTTGGGACATTAAATCACACAAGGTGAAGAATTAAAAAAAAGAATGCAAAAATGTAAATGTCTTTGCAACTCATTCATTTTCACTTTCATAACACAAAAACATCTGTAAAAACTTGATAAAAGAATGCACAAACAATAAAATACAACTTTGCTGTCTTGGAATCTGAAATCAGTAGAAACTTCCCCTACTGAAATTCCTGCACACCTCAAAAAAAAAAAAAAAGAAAGAAAAAAGAATCCTTCCCAATGCAATACTTTTCAAGCAATTACAGTGTCAGACTTGGTACTGCAATGACTCTGTAAACTGAAAAAAATATACATAATAAAAAATGTTAACCAAAATTGATTCATGTTAACACCTCTCCCAACACCACAGATTAACTACAAAAATACTTGATAAAGCAAAACACAATTACAAATGTGTATGAAAAAATTAAAATAAAAAAAATCAACCAAGCAATGGATCATGATTTCCTGGTGTTTGATGGAATGTGAGTAGGCATACAGCCTGGATAATTTTCCAAGGTAAGTGATGATATTCATCATTATTGTCTTTTTGGATTAGTTCAGATATATCTCATAACTACAATTGTTTTATGTATATATTTATATGTCTAGATGTTATGTGTGCTATTTGCATGTTCCCTATAGAAAAAAGCTACATAAAATCTACAAGTGTATTCTGATGTAAAATTAACCAGTAAAAACAATGCTTGTGTTCCTGATACACCAACTATTTCTTATTAGCATATAAGTTGAATCATGAAATGTATCTCCCTTGCCTGTCTCTCTTTATACCTCTGTATTTATCTAGATCTGTCTATATCCCTTTTCTTACTCTTTATCCCTATTCCCCGTCTTGCTATCCCAGGTAACAGTAGGCGTCGATGAGGCACATCCAGACGCCAACCTACACGGTGCAGAGAAAGGACAGAAAAAAAACTAAGTCCCGATGTGCCTAGCAGATTAGAAGGCATTTTGCTACGCCTACATGCACCCAACATGGCAGTAGGCGTCGATCGGGCACTTCCAGACACTAACTTACACTGTTTTGAACTTAGAAATTTCAATTGAATACTCGTGGACAGGTGTTGGTCTAGTAGCTCCTCTTCTACCTATACCAACGTCCCCCCTGTCTGGACTTAGAAATTTTCAATTGAATACAGGCTGGGATGCCTTGGTTTATAGGATTCTCATGTACCTATACCTACGTCCCCTCTTGTTTGGACTTAGAAATTTTCAATTGAATACACGTTGAGATGACTTGGTCTAGAGGATTCTCATCTACCTATACCAACGTCCCCTCTTGCTTGGACTTAGAAATTTTCAATTGAATACACGTTGAGATGACTTGGTCTATAGGATTCTCATCTACCTATACCTACGTCCCCTCTTGTTTGGACTTAGAAATTTTCAATTGAATACACGTTGAGATGACTTGGTCTTTAGGATTCTTATCTACCTATACCAACGTCCCCTCTTGTTTGGACTTAGAAATTTTCAATTGAATACACGTTGAGATGACTTGGTCTATAGGATTCTCATCTACCTATACCAACGTCCCCTCTTGTTTGGACTTAGAAATTTTCAATTGAATACACGTTGAGATGACTTGGTCTATAGGATTCTCATCTACCTATACCAACGTCCCCTCTTGTTTGGACTTAGAAATTTTCAATTGAATACACGTTGAGATGACTTGGTCTATAGAATTCTTATCTACCTATACCAACGTCCCCTCTTGTATGGACTTAGAAATTTTCAATTGAATACACGTTGAGATGACTTGGTCTATAGGATTCTTATCTACCGATACCTACATCCCCTCTTGTTTGGACTTAGAAATTTTCAATTGAATACACGTTGAGATGACTTGGTCTATAGGATTCTTATCTACCTATACCAACGTCCCCTCTTGTTTGGACTTAGAAATTTTCAATTGAATACATGCTGGGATGCCTTGGTCTATAGGATTCTCATCTACCTATACCAACGTCCCCTCTTGTTTGGACTTAGAAATTTTCAATTGAATACACGTTGAGATGACTTGGTCTACAGGATTCTTATCTACCTATACCAACGTCCCCTCTTGTTTGGACTTAGAAATTTTCAATCGAATACACGTTGAGATGACTTGGTCTACAGGATTCTTATCTACCTATACCAACGTCCCCTCTTGTTTGGACTTAAAAATTTTCAATTGAATACACGTTGAGATGACTTGGTCTATAGGATTCTCATCTACCTATACCAACGTCCCCTCTTGTTTGGACTTAGAAATTTTCAATTGAATACACGTTGAGATGCCTTGGTCTATAGGATTCTCATCCACCTATACCTTCGTCCCCTCTTGTTTGGACTTAGAAATTTTCAATTGAATACACGTTCAGATGACTTGGTCTACAGGATTCTTATCTACCTATACCAACGTCCCCTCTTGTTTGGACTTAGAAATTTTCAATTGAATACACGTTGAGATGACTTGGTCTATAGGATTCTCATCTACCTATACCAACGTCCCCTCTTGTTTGGACTTAGAAATTTTCAATTGAATACACGTTGAGATGCCTTGGTCTATAGGATTCTCATCCACCTATACCTTCGTCCCCTCTTGTTTGGACTTAGAAATTTTCAATTGAATACACGTTGAGATGACTTGGTCTACAGGATTCTTATCTACCTATACCTTCGTCCCCTCTTGTTTGGACTTAGAAATTTTCAATTGAATACACGTTGAGATGACTTGGTCTATAGGATTCTCATCCACCTATACCTTCGTCCCCTCTTGTTTGGACTTAGAAATTTTCAATTGAATACACGTTGAGATGACTTGGTCTATAGGATTCTCATCCACCTATACCTTCGTCCCCTCTTGTTTGGACTTAGAAATTTTCAATTGAATACACGTTGAGATGACTTGGTCTATAGGATTCTCATCCACCTATACCTTCGTCCCCTCTTGTTTGGACTTAGAAATTTTCAATTGAATACACGTTGAGATGACTTGGTCTATAGGAATCTTATCTACCTATACCTACGTACCCTCTTGTTTGGACTTAGAAATTTTCAATTGAATACATGCTGGGATGCCTTGGTCTATAGGATTCTTATCTACCTATATCTACGTCCCCTCTTGTTTGGACTTAGAAATTTTCAATTAAATACATGCTGGGATGCCTTGGTCTATAGGATTCTTATCTACCTATACCTTCGTCCCCTCTTGTTTGGACTTAGAAATTTTCAATTGAATACACGTTGAGATGACTTGGTCTATAGGATTCTTATCTACCTATACCTACGTACCCTCTTGTTTGGACTTAGAAATTTTCAATTGAATACATGCTGGGATGCCTTGGTCTATAGGATTCTTATCTACCTATACCAACGTCCCCTCTTGTTTGGACTTAGAAATTTTCAATTGAATACACGTTGAGATGACTTGGTCTATAGGATTCTCATCTACCTATACCTTCGTCCCCTCTTGTTTGGACTTAGAAATTTTCAATTGAATACACGTTGAGATGACTTGGTCTATAGGATTCTTATCTACCTATACCAACGCCCCCTCTTGTTTGGACTTAGAAATTTTCAATTGAATACACGTTGAGATGACTTGGTCTATAGGATTCTCATCCACCTATACCTTCGTCCCCTCTTGTTTGGACTTAGAAATTTTCAATTGAATACACGTTGAGATGACTTGGTCTATAGGAATCTTATCTACCTATACCTACGTCCCCTCTTGTTTGGACTTAGAAATTTTCAATTGAATACACGTTGAGATGACTTGGTCGATAGAATTCTTATCTACCTATACCAACGTCCCCTCTTGTTTGGACTTAGAAATTTTCAATTGAATACATGCTGGGATGCCTTGGTCTATAGGATTCTCATCCACCTATACCTACGTCCCCTCTTGTTTGGACTTAGAAATTATCAATTGAATACACGTTGACATGCTTTGGTCCATAGGATTCTCATCTACCTATATCTACGTCCCCTCTTGTTTGGACTTAGAAATTTTCAATTGAATACAGGCTGGGATGCCTTGGTCTATAGGATTCTTATCTACCTATACCTTCGTCCCCTCTTGTTTGGACTTAGAAATTTTCAATTGAATACACGTTGAGATGACTTGGTCTATAGGAATCTTATCTACCTATACCAACGTCCCCTCTTGTTTGGACTTAGAAATTTTCAATTGAATACACGTTGAGATGACTTGGTCTATAGGATTCTCATCCACCTATACCTTCGTCCCCTCTTGTTTGGACTTAGAAATTTTCAATTGAATACACGTTGAGATGACTTGGTCTATAGGATTCTTATCTACCTATACCAACGTCCCCTCTTGTTTGGACTTAGAAATTTTCAATTGAATACACGTTGAGATGACTTGGTCTATAGAATTCTCATCTACCTATACCAACGTCCCCTCTTGTTTGGACTTAGAAATTTTCAATTGAATACACGTTGAGATGACTTGGTCTATAGAATTCTCATCTACCTATACCAACGTCCCCTCTTGTTTGGACTTAGAAATTTTCAATTGAATACATGCTGAGATGACTTGGTCTTTAGGATTCTTATCTACGTATACCAACGTCCCCTCTTGTTTGGACTTAGAAATTTTCAATTGAATACACGTTGAGATTACTTGGTCTTTAGGATTCTTATCTACCTATACCAACGTCCCCTCTTGTTTGGACTTAGAAATTTTCAATTGAATACACGTTGAGATGACTTGGTCTTTAGGATTCTTATCTACCTATACCAACGTCCCCTCTTGTTTGGACTTAGAAATTTTCAATTGAATACACGTTGAGATGACTTGGTCTTTAGGATTCTTATCTACCTATACCAACGTCCCCTCTTGTTTGGACTTAGAAATTTTCAATTGAATACACGTTGAGATGACTTGGTCTTTAGGATTCTTATCTACCTATACCAACATCCCCTCTTGTTTGGACTTAGAAATTTTCAATTGAATACACGTTGAGATGACTTGGTCTTTAGGATTCTTATCTACCTATACCAACGTCCCCTCTTGTTTGGACATAGAAATTTTCAATTGAATACACGTTGAGATTACTTGGTCTTTAGGATTCTTATCTACCTATACCAACGTCCCCTCTTGTTTGGACTTAGAAATTTTCAATTGAATACACGTTGAGATGACTTGGTCTTTAGGATTCTCATCTACCTATACCAACGTCCCCTCTTGTTTGGACTTAGAAATTTTCAATTGAATACACGTTGAGATGACTTGGTCTTTAGGATTCTTATCTACCTATACCAACGTCCCCTCTTGTTTTGACTTAGAAATTTTCAATTGAATACACGTTGAGATGACTTGGTCTTTAGGATTCTTATCTACCTATACCAACGTCCCCTCTTGTTTTGACTTAGAAATTTTCAATTGAATACACGTTGAGATGACTTGGTCTTTAGGATTCTTATCTACCTATACCAACGTCCCCTCTTGTTTTGACTTAGAAATTTTCAATTGAATACACGTTGAGATGACTTGGTCTTTAGGATTCTCATCTACCTATACCAACGTCCCCTCTTGTTTTGACTTAGAAATTTTCAATTGAATACACGTTGAGATTACTTGGTCTTTAGGATTCTTATCTACCTATACCAACGTCCCCTCTTGCTTGGACTTAGAAATTTTCAATTGAATACACGTTGAGATGACTTGGTCTTTAGGATTCTTATCTACCTATACCAACGTCCCCTCTTGCTTGGACTTAGAAATTTTCAATTGAATACACGTTGAGATTACTTGGTCTTAAGGATTCTTATCTACCTATACCAACGTCCCCTCTTGCTTGGACTTAGAAATTTTCAATTGAATACACGTTGAGATTACTTGGTCTTTAGGATTCTTATCTACCTATACCAACGTCCCCTCTTGTTTGGACATAGAAATTTTCAATTGAATACACGTTGAGATTACTTGGTCTTTAGGATTCTTATCTACCTATACCAACGTCCCCTCTTGTTTGGACATAGAAATTTTCAATTGAATACACGTTGAGATTACTTGGTCTTTAGGATTCTCATCTACCTATACCATCGTCCCCTCTTGTTTGGACTTAGAAATTTTCAATTGAATACACGTTGAGATGACTTGGTCTTTAGGATTCTTATCTACCTATACCAACGTCCCCTCTTGCTTGGACTTAGAAATTTTCAATTGAATACACGTTGAGATGACTTGGTCTTTAGGATTCTTATCTACCTATACCAACGTCCCCTCTTGTTTGGACATAGAAATTTTCAATTGAATACACGTTGAGATTACTTGGTCTTTAGGATTCTTATCTACCTATACCAACGTCCCCTCTTGTTTGGACTTAGAAATTTTCAATTGAATACACGTTGAGATTACTTGGTCTTTAGGATTCTTATCTACCTATACCAACGTCCCCTCTTGCTTGGACTTAGAAATTTTCAATTGAATACACGTTGAGATGACTTGGTCTTTAGGATTCTTATCTACCTATACCAACGTCCCCTCTTGTTTGGACTTAGAAATTTTCAATTGAATACACGTTGAGATTACTTGGTCTTTAGGATTCTTATCTACCTATACCAACGTCCCCTCTTGCTTGGACTTAGAAATTTTCAATTGAATACACGTTGAGATTACTTGGTCTTTAGGATTCTTATCTACCTATACCAACGTCCCCTCTTGCTTGGACTTAGAAATTTTCAATTGAATACACGTTGAGATTACTTGGTCTTTAGGATTCTTATCTACCTATACCAACGTCCCCTCTTGTTTGGACATAGAAATTTTCAATTGAATACACGTTGAGATTACTTGGTCTTTAGACTTCTTATCTACCTATACCAACGTCCCCTCTTGCTTGGACTTAGAAATTTTCAATTGAATACACGTTGAGATGACTTGGTCTTTAGGATTCTTATCTACCTATACCAACGTCCCCTCTTGCTTGGACTTAGAAATTTTCAATTGAATACACGTTGAGATTACTTGGTCTTTAGGATTCTTATCTACCTATACCAACGTCCCCTCTTGTTTGGACATAGAAATTTTCAATTGAATACACGTTGAGATTACTTGGTCTTTAGGATTCTTATCTACCTATACCAACGTCCCCTCTTGCTTGGACTTAGAAATTTTCAATTGAATACACGTTGAGATGACTTGGTCTTTAGGATTCTTATCTACCTATACCAACGTCCCCTCTTGCTTGGACTTAGAAATTTTCAATTGAATACACGTTGAGATTACTTGGTCTTTAGGATTCTTATCTACCTATACCAACGTCCCCTCTTGTTTGGACATAGAAATTTTCAATTGAATACACGTTGAGATTACTTGGTCTTTAGGATTCTTATCTACCTATACCAACGTCCCCTCTTGCTTGGACTTAGAAATTTTCAATTGAATACACGTTGAGATGACTTGGTCTTTAGGATTCTTATCTACCTATACCAACGTCCCCTCTTGCTTGGACTTAGAAATTTTCAATTGAATACACGTTGAGATTACTTGGTCTTTAGGATTCTTATCTACCTATACCAACGTCCCCTCTTGCTTGGACTTAGAAATTTTCAATTGAATACACGTTGAGATTACTTGGTCTTTAGGATTCTTATCTACCTATACCAACGTCCCCTCTTGTTTGGACATAGAAATTTTCAATTGAATACACGTTGAGATTACTTGGTCTTTAGGATTCTTATCTACCTATACCAACGTCCCCTCTTGTTTGGACATAGAAATTTTCAATTGAATACACGTTGAGATTACTTGGTCTTTAGGATTCTCATCTACCTATACCAACGTCCCCTCTTGTTTGGACTTAGAAATTTTCAATTGAATACACGTTGAGATGACTTGGTCTTTAGGATTCTTATCTACCTATACCAACGTCCCCTCTTGTTTGGACTTAGAAATTTTCAATTGAATACACGTTGAGATGACTTGGTCTTTAGGATTCTTATCTACCTATACCAACGTCCCCTCTTGTTTGGACATAGAAATTTTCAATTGAATACACGTTGAGATGACTTGGTCTTTAGGATTCTCATCTACCTATACCAACGTCCCCTCTTGTTTGGACTTAGAAATTTTCAATTGAATACACGTTGAGATGACTTGGTCTTTAGGATTCTTATCTACCTATACCAACGTCCCCTCTTGTTTTAACTTAGAAATTTTCAATTGAATACACGTTGAGATGACTTGGTCTTTAGGATTCTTATCTACCTATACCAACGTCCCCTCTTGTTTGGACTTAGAAATTTTCAATTGAATACACGTTGAGATGACTTGGTCTTTAGGATTCTTATCTACCTATACCAACGTCCCCTCTTGTTTTGACTTAGAAATTTTCAATTGAATACACGTTGAGATGACTTGGTTTTTAGGATTCTTATCTACCTATACCAACGTCCCCTCTTGCTTGGACTTAGAAATTTTCAATTGAATACACGTTGAGATGACTTGGTCTACAGGATTCTTATCTACCTATACCAACGTCCCCTCTTGCTTGGACTTAGAAATTTTCAATTGAATACACGTTGAGATGACTTGGTCTTTAGGATTCTTATCTACCTATACCAACGTCCCCTCTTGTTTGGACATAGAAATTTTCAATTGAATACACGTTGAGATTACTTGGTCTTTAGGATTCTTATCTACCTATACCAACGTCCCCTCTTGTTTGGACTTAGAAATTTTCAATTGAATACACGTTGAGATGACTTGGACTTTAGGATTCTTATCTACCTATACCAACGTCCCCTCTTGTTTGGACATAGAAATTTTCAATTGAATACACGTTGAGATGACTTGGTCTTTAGGATTCTCATCTACCTATACCAACGTCCCCTCTTGTTTGGACTTAGAAATTTTCAATTGAATACACGTTGAGATGACTTGGTCTTTAGGATTCTTATCTACCTATACCAACGTCCCCTCTTGTTTTGACTTAGAAATTTTCAATTGAATACACGTTGAGATGACTTGGTCTTTAGGATTCTTATCTACCTATACCAACGTCCCCTCTTGCTTGGACTTAGAAATTTTCAATTGAATACACGTTGAGATGACTTGGTCTACAGTATTCTTATCTACCTATACCAACGTCCCCTCTTGCTTGGACTTAGAAATTTTCAATTGAATACACGTTGAGATGACTTGGTCTTTAGGATTCTTATCTACCTATACCAACGTCCCCTCTTGCTTGGACTTAGAAATTTTCAATTGAATACACGTTGAGATGACTTGGTCTACAGGATTCTTATCTACCTATACCAACGTCCCCTCTTGTTTTGACTTAGAAATTTTCAATTGAATACACGTTGAGATGACTTGGTCTTTAGGATTCTTATCTACCTATACCAACGTCCCCTCTTGTTTGGACTTAGAAATTTTCAATTGAATACACGTTGAGATTACTTGGTCTTTAGGATTCTTATCTACCTATACCAACGTCCCCTCTTGCTTGGACTTAGAAATTTTCAATTGAATACACGTTGAGATGACTTGGTCTTTAGGATTCTTATCTACCTATACCAACGTCCCCTCTTGCTTGGACTTAGAAATTTTCAATTGAATACACGTTGAGATTACTTGGTCTTTAGGATTCTTATCTACCTATACCAACGTCCCCTCTTGTTTGGACTTAGAAATTTTCAATTGAATACACGTTGAGATGACTTGGTCTATAGGATTCTTATCTACCTATACCAACGTCCCCTCTTGTTTGGACTTAGAAATTTTCAATTGAATACACGTTGAGATGACTTGGTCTTACGGATTCTTATCTACCTATACCAACGTCCCCTCTTGCTTGGACTTAGAAATTTTCAATTGAATACACGTTGAGATGACTTGGTCTTACGGATTCTTATCTACCTATACCAACGTCCCCTCTTGCTTGGACTTAGAAATTTTCAATTGAATACACGTTGAGATGACTTGGTCTACAGGATTCTTATCTACCTATACCAACGTCCCCTCTTGCTTGGACTTAGAAATTTTCAATTGAATACACGTTGAGATGACTTGGTCTTTAGGATTCTTATCTACCTATACCAACGTCCCCTCTTGCTTGGACTTAGAAATTTTCAATTGAATACACGTTGAGATGACTTGGTCTTTAGGATTCTTATCTACCTATACCAACGTCCCCTCTTGCTTGGACTTAGAAATTTTCAATTGAATACACGTTGAGATTACTTGGTCTTTAGGATTCTTATCTACCTATACCAACGTCCCCTCTTGTTTGGACTTAGAAATTTTCAATTGAATACACGTTGAGATGACTTGGTCTTTAGGATTCTTATCTACCTATACCAACGTCCCCTCTTGTTTGGACTTAGAAATTTTCAATTGAATACACGTTGAGATGACTTGGTCTTTAGGATTCTTATCTACCTATACCAACGTCCCCTCTTGTTTGGACTTAGAAATTTTCAATTGAATACACGTTGAGATGACTTGGTCTTTAGGATTCTTATCTACCTATACCAACGTCCCCTCTTGTTTGGACTTAGAAATTTTCAATTGAATACACGTTGAGATGACTTGGTCTTTAGGATTCTTATCTACCTATACCAACGTCCCCTCTTGTTTGGACATAGAAATTTTCAATTGAATACACGTTGAGATTACTTGGTCTTTAGGATTCTTATCTACCTATACCAACGTCCCCTCTTGTTTGGACTTAGAAATTTTCAATTGAATACACGTTGAGATGACTTGGTCTTTAGGATTCTCATCTACCTATACCAACGTCCCCTCTTGTTTGGACTTAGAAATTTTCAATTGAATACACGTTGAGATGACTTGGTCTTTAGGATTCTTATCTACCTATACCAACGTCCCCTCTTGTTTTGACTTAGAAATTTTCAATTGAATACACGTTGAGATGACTTGGTCTTTAGGATTCTTATCTACCTATACCAACGTCCCCTCTTGTTTTGACTTAGAAATTTTCAATTGAATACACGTTGAGATGACTTGGTCTTTAGGATTCTTATCTACCTATACCAACGTCCCCTCTTGTTTTGACTTAGAAATTTTCAATTGAATACACGTTGAGATGACTTGGTCTTTAGGATTCTCATCTACCTATACCAACGTCCCCTCTTGTTTTGACTTAGAAATTTTCAATTGAATACACGTTGAGATTACTTGGTCTTTAGGATTCTTATCTACCTATACCAACGTCCCCTCTTGCTTGGACTTAGAAATTTTCAATTGAATACACGTTGAGATTACTTGGTCTTAAGGATTCTTATCTACCTATACCAACGTCCCCTCTTGCTTGGACTTAGAAATTTTCAATTGAATACACGTTGAGATTACTTGGTCTTTAGGATTCTTATCTACCTATACCAACGTCCCCTCTTGTTTGGACATAGAAATTTTCAATTGAATACACGTTGAGATTACTTGGTCTTTAGGATTCTTATCTACCTATACCAACGTCCCCTCTTGTTTGGACATAGAAATTTTCAATTGAATACACGTTGAGATTACTTGGTCTTTAGGATTCTCATCTACCTATACCATCGTCCCCTCTTGTTTGGACTTAGAAATTTTCAATTGAATACACGTTGAGATGACTTGGTCTTTAGGATTCTTATCTACCTATACCAACGTCCCCTCTTGCTTGGACTTAGAAATTTTCAATTGAATACACGTTGAGATGACTTGGTCTTTAGGATTCTTATCTACCTATACCAACGTCCCCTCTTGTTTGGACATAGAAATTTTCAATTGAATACACGTTGAGATTACTTGGTCTTTAGGATTCTTATCTACCTATACCAACGTCCCCTCTTGTTTGGACTTAGAAATTTTCAATTGAATACACGTTGAGATTACTTGGTCTTTAGGATTCTTATCTACCTATACCAACGTCCCCTCTTGCTTGGACTTAGAAATTTTCAATTGAATACACGTTGAGATGACTTGGTCTTTAGGATTCTTATCTACCTATACCAACGTCCCCTCTTGTTTGGACTTAGAAATTTTCAATTGAATACACGTTGAGATTACTTGGTCTTTAGGATTCTTATCTACCTATACCAACGTCCCCTCTTGCTTGGACTTAGAAATTTTCAATTGAATACACGTTGAGATTACTTGGTCTTTAGGATTCTTATCTACCTATACCAACGTCCCCTCTTGCTTGGACTTAGAAATTTTCAATTGAATACACGTTGAGATTACTTGGTCTTTAGGATTCTTATCTACCTATACCAACGTCCCCTCTTGTTTGGACATAGAAATTTTCAATTGAATACACGTTGAGATTACTTGGTCTTTAGGATTCTTATCTACCTATACCAACGTCCCCTCTTGCTTGGACTTAGAAATTTTCAATTGAATACACGTTGAGATGACTTGGTCTTTAGGATTCTTATCTACCTATACCAACGTCCCCTCTTGCTTGGACTTAGAAATTTTCAATTGAATACACGTTGAGATTACTTGGTCTTTAGGATTCTTATCTACCTATACCAACGTCCCCTCTTGTTTGGACATAGAAATTTTCAATTGAATACACGTTGAGATTACTTGGTCTTTAGGATTCTTATCTACCTATACCAACGTCCCCTCTTGCTTGGACTTAGAAATTTTCAATTGAATACACGTTGAGATGACTTGGTCTTTAGGATTCTTATCTACCTATACCAACGTCCCCTCTTGCTTGGACTTAGAAATTTTCAATTGAATACACGTTGAGATTACTTGGTCTTTAGGATTCTTATCTACCTATACCAACGTCCCCTCTTGTTTGGACATAGAAATTTTCAATTGAATACACGTTGAGATTACTTGGTCTTTAGGATTCTTATCTACCTATACCAACGTCCCCTCTTGCTTGGACTTAGAAATTTTCAATTGAATACACGTTGAGATGACTTGGTCTTTAGGATTCTTATCTACCTATACCAACGTCCCCTCTTGCTTGGACTTAGAAATTTTCAATTGAATACACGTTGAGATTACTTGGTCTTTAGGATTCTTATCTACCTATACCAACGTCCCCTCTTGCTTGGACTTAGAAATTTTCAATTGAATACACGTTGAGATTACTTGGTCTTTAGGATTCTTATCTACCTATACCAACGTCCCCTCTTGTTTGGACATAGAAATTTTCAATTGAATACACGTTGAGATTACTTGGTCTTTAGGATTCTTATCTACCTATACCAACGTCCCCTCTTGTTTGGACATAGAAATTTTCAATTGAATACACGTTGAGATTACTTGGTCTTTAGGATTCTCATCTACCTATACCAACGTCCCCTCTTGTTTGGACTTAGAAATTTTCAATTGAATACACGTTGAGATGACTTGGTCTTTAGGATTCTTATCTACCTATACCAACGTCCCCTCTTGTTTGGACTTAGAAATTTTCAATTGAATACACGTTGAGATGACTTGGTCTTTAGGATTCTTATCTACCTATACCAACGTCCCCTCTTGTTTGGACATAGAAATTTTCAATTGAATACACGTTGAGATGACTTGGTCTTTAGGATTCTCATCTACCTATACCAACGTCCCCTCTTGTTTGGACTTAGAAATTTTCAATTGAATACACGTTGAGATGACTTGGTCTTTAGGATTCTTATCTACCTATACCAACGTCCCCTCTTGTTTTAACTTAGAAATTTTCAATTGAATACACGTTGAGATGACTTGGTCTTTAGGATTCTTATCTACCTATACCAACGTCCCCTCTTGTTTGGACTTAGAAATTTTCAATTGAATACACGTTGAGATGACTTGGTCTTTAGGATTCTTATCTACCTATACCAACGTCCCCTCTTGTTTTGACTTAGAAATTTTCAATTGAATACACGTTGAGATGACTTGGTTTTTAGGATTCTTATCTACCTATACCAACGTCCCCTCTTGCTTGGACTTAGAAATTTTCAATTGAATACACGTTGAGATGACTTGGTCTACAGGATTCTTATCTACCTATACCAACGTCCCCTCTTGCTTGGACTTAGAAATTTTCAATTGAATACACGTTGAGATGACTTGGTCTTTAGGATTCTTATCTACCTATACCAACGTCCCCTCTTGTTTGGACATAGAAATTTTCAATTGAATACACGTTGAGATTACTTGGTCTTTAGGATTCTTATCTACCTATACCAACGTCCCCTCTTGTTTGGACTTAGAAATTTTCAATTGAATACACGTTGAGATGACTTGGTCTTTAGGATTCTTATCTACCTATACCAACGTCCCCTCTTGTTTGGACATAGAAATTTTCAATTGAATACACGTTGAGATGACTTGGTCTTTAGGATTCTCATCTACCTATACCAACGTCCCCTCTTGTTTGGACTTAGAAATTTTCAATTGAATACACGTTGAGATGACTTGGTCTTTAGGATTCTTATCTACCTATACCAACGTCCCCTCTTGTTTTGACTTAGAAATTTTCAATTGAATACACGTTGAGATGACTTGGTCTTTAGGATTCTTATCTACCTATACCAACGTCCCCTCTTGCTTGGACTTAGAAATTTTCAATTGAATACACGTTGAGATGACTTGGTCTACAGTATTCTTATCTACCTATACCAACGTCCCCTCTTGCTTGGACTTAGAAATTTTCAATTGAATACACGTTGAGATGACTTGGTCTTTAGGATTCTTATCTACCTATACCAACGTCCCCTCTTGCTTGGACTTAGAAATTTTCAATTGAATACACGTTGAGATGACTTGGTCTACAGGATTCTTATCTACCTATACCAACGTCCCCTCTTGTTTTGACTTAGAAATTTTCAATTGAATACACGTTGAGATGACTTGGTCTTTAGGATTCTTATCTACCTATACCAACGTCCCCTCTTGTTTGGACTTAGAAATTTTCAATTGAATACACGTTGAGATTACTTGGTCTTTAGGATTCTTATCTACCTATACCAACGTCCCCTCTTGCTTGGACTTAGAAATTTTCAATTGAATACACGTTGAGATGACTTGGTCTTTAGGATTCTTATCTACCTATACCAACGTCCCCTCTTGCTTGGACTTAGAAATTTTCAATTGAATACACGTTGAGATTACTTGGTCTTTAGGATTCTTATCTACCTATACCAACGTCCCCTCTTGTTTGGACTTAGAAATTTTCAATTGAATACACGTTGAGATGACTTGGTCTATAGGATTCTTATCTACCTATACCAACGTCCCCTCTTGTTTGGACTTAGAAATTTTCAATTGAATACACGTTGAGATGACTTGGTCTTACGGATTCTTATCTACCTATACCAACGTCCCCTCTTGCTTGGACTTAGAAATTTTCAATTGAATACACGTTGAGATGACTTGGTCTTACGGATTCTTATCTACCTATACCAACGTCCCCTCTTGCTTGGACTTAGAAATTTTCAATTGAATACACGTTGAGATAACTTGGTCTACAGGATTCTTATCTACCTATACCAACGTCCCCTCTTGCTTGGACTTAGAAATTTTCAATTGAATACACGTTGAGATGACTTGGTCTTTAGGATTCTTATCTACCTATACCAACGTCCCCTCTTGCTTGGACTTAGAAATTTTCAATTGAATACACGTTGAGATGACTTGGTCTTTAGGATTCTTATCTACCTATACCAACGTCCCCTCTTGCTTGGACTTAGAAATTTTCAATTGAATACACGTTGAGATTACTTGGTCTTTAGGATTCTTATCTACCTATACCAACGTCCCCTCTTGTTTGGACTTAGAAATTTTCAATTGAATACACGTTGAGATGACTTGGTCTATAGGATTCTTATCTACCTATACCAACGTCCCCTCTTGTTTGGACTTAGAAATTTTCAATTGAATACACGTTGAGATGACTTGGTCTTTAGGATTCTTATCTACCTATACCAACGTCCCCTCTTGCTTGGACTTAGAAATTTTCAATTGAATACACGTTGAGATGACTTGGTCTTACGGATTCTTATCTACCTATATCAACGTCCCCTCTTGTTTGGACTTAGAAATTTTCAATTGAATACACGTTGAGATGACTTGGTCTTACGGATTCTTATCTACCTATACCAACGTCCCCTCTTGCTTGGACTTAGAAATTTTCAATTGAATACACGTTGAGATGACTTGGTCTTACGGATTCTTATCTACCTATATCAACGTCCCCTCTTGTTTGGACTTAGAAATTTTCAATTGAATACACGTTGACTTGACTTGGTCTATAGGATTCTCATTTACCTATATCCACATCCCCTCTTGTTTGGACTTAGAAATTTTCAATTGAATACACGTTGAGATGACTTGGTCTTTAGGATTCTTATCTACCTATACCAACGTCCCCTCTTGCTTTGACTTAGAAATTTTCAATTGAATACACGTTGAGATGACTTGGTCTTTAGGATTCTTATCTACCTATACCAACGTCCCCTCTTGTTTGGACATAGAAATTTTCAATTGAATACACGTTGAGATTACTTGGTCTTTAGGATTCTTATCTACCTATACCAACGTCCCCTCTTGCTTGGACTTAGAAATTTTCAATTGAATACACGTTGAGATGACTTGGTCTTTAGGATTCTTATCTACCTATACCAACGTCCCCTCTTGCTTGGACTTAGAAATTTTCAATTGAATACACGTTGAGATTACTTGGTCTTTAGGATTCTTATCTACCTATACCAACGTCCCCTCTTGTTTGGACATAGAAATTTTCAATTGAATACACGTTGAGATTACTTGGTCTTTAGGATTCTTATCTACCTATACCAACGTCCCCTCTTGCTTGGACTTAGAAATTTTCAATTGAATACACGTTGAGATGACTTGGTCTTTAGGATTCTTATCTACCTATACCAACGTCCCCTCTTGCTTGGACTTAGAAATTTTCAATTGAATACACGTTGAGATTACTTGGTCTTTAGGATTCTTATCTACCTATACCAACGTCCCCTCTTGTTTGGACATAGAAATTTTCAATTGAATACACGTTGAGATTACTTGGTCTTTAGGATTCTTATCTACCTATACCAACGTCCCCTCTTGCTTGGACTTAGAAATTTTCAATTGAATACACGTTGAGATGACTTGGTCTTTAGGATTCTTATCTACCTATACCAACGTCCCCTCTTGCTTGGACTTAGAAATTTTCAATTGAATACACGTTGAGATTACTTGGTCTTTAGGATTCTTATCTACCTATACCAACGTCCCCTCTTGCTTGGACTTAGAAATTTTCAATTGAATACACGTTGAGATTACTTGGTCTTTAGGATTCTTATCTACCTATACCAACGTCCCCTCTTGTTTGGACATAGAAATTTTCAATTGAATACACGTTGAGATTACTTGGTCTTTAGGATTCTTATCTACCTATACCAACGTCCCCTCTTGTTTGGACATAGAAATTTTCAATTGAATACACGTTGAGATTACTTGGTCTTTAGGATTCTCATCTACCTATACCAACGTCCCCTCTTGTTTGGACTTAGAAATTTTCAATTGAATACACGTTGAGATGACTTGGTCTTTAGGATTCTTATCTACCTATACCAACGTCCCCTCTTGTTTGGACTTAGAAATTTTCAATTGAATACACGTTGAGATGACTTGGTCTTTAGGATTCTTATCTACCTATACCAACGTCCCCTCTTGTTTGGACATAGAAATTTTCAATTGAATACACGTTGAGATGACTTGGTCTTTAGGATTCTCATCTACCTATACCAACGTCCCCTCTTGTTTGGACTTAGAAATTTTCAATTGAATACACGTTGAGATGACTTGGTCTTTAGGATTCTTATCTACCTATACCAACGTCCCCTCTTGTTTTAACTTAGAAATTTTCAATTGAATACACGTTGAGATGACTTGGTCTTTAGGATTCTTATCTACCTATACCAACGTCCCCTCTTGTTTGGACTTAGAAATTTTCAATTGAATACACGTTGAGATGACTTGGTCTTTAGGATTCTTATCTACCTATACCAACGTCCCCTCTTGTTTTGACTTAGAAATTTTCAATTGAATACACGTTGAGATGACTTGGTTTTTAGGATTCTTATCTACCTATACCAACGTCCCCTCTTGCTTGGACTTAGAAATTTTCAATTGAATACACGTTGAGATGACTTGGTCTACAGGATTCTTATCTACCTATACCAACGTCCCCTCTTGCTTGGACTTAGAAATTTTCAATTGAATACACGTTGAGATGACTTGGTCTTTAGGATTCTTATCTACCTATACCAACGTCCCCTCTTGTTTGGACATAGAAATTTTCAATTGAATACACGTTGAGATTACTTGGTCTTTAGGATTCTTATCTACCTATACCAACGTCCCCTCTTGTTTGGACTTAGAAATTTTCAATTGAATACACGTTGAGATGACTTGGTCTTTAGGATTCTTATCTACCTATACCAACGTCCCCTCTTGTTTGGACATAGAAATTTTCAATTGAATACACGTTGAGATGACTTGGTCTTTAGGATTCTCATCTACCTATACCAACGTCCCCTCTTGTTTGGACTTAGAAATTTTCAATTGAATACACGTTGAGATGACTTGGTCTTTAGGATTCTTATCTACCTATACCAACGTCCCCTCTTGTTTTGACTTAGAAATTTTCAATTGAATACACGTTGAGATGACTTGGTCTTTAGGATTCTTATCTACCTATACCAACGTCCCCTCTTGCTTGGACTTAGAAATTTTCAATTGAATACACGTTGAGATGACTTGGTCTACAGTATTCTTATCTACCTATACCAACGTCCCCTCTTGCTTGGACTTAGAAATTTTCAATTGAATACACGTTGAGATGACTTGGTCTTTAGGATTCTTATCTACCTATACCAACGTCCCCTCTTGCTTGGACTTAGAAATTTTCAATTGAATACACGTTGAGATGACTTGGTCTACAGGATTCTTATCTACCTATACCAACGTCCCCTCTTGTTTTGACTTAGAAATTTTCAATTGAATACACGTTGAGATGACTTGGTCTTTAGGATTCTTATCTACCTATACCAACGTCCCCTCTTGTTTGGACTTAGAAATTTTCAATTGAATACACGTTGAGATTACTTGGTCTTTAGGATTCTTATCTACCTATACCAACGTCCCCTCTTGCTTGGACTTAGAAATTTTCAATTGAATACACGTTGAGATGACTTGGTCTTTAGGATTCTTATCTACCTATACCAACGTCCCCTCTTGCTTGGACTTAGAAATTTTCAATTGAATACACGTTGAGATTACTTGGTCTTTAGGATTCTTATCTACCTATACCAACGTCCCCTCTTGTTTGGACTTAGAAATTTTCAATTGAATACACGTTGAGATGACTTGGTCTATAGGATTCTTATCTACCTATACCAACGTCCCCTCTTGTTTGGACTTAGAAATTTTCAATTGAATACACGTTGAGATGACTTGGTCTTACGGATTCTTATCTACCTATACCAACGTCCCCTCTTGCTTGGACTTAGAAATTTTCAATTGAATACACGTTGAGATGACTTGGTCTTACGGATTCTTATCTACCTATACCAACGTCCCCTCTTGCTTGGACTTAGAAATTTTCAATTGAATACACGTTGAGATAACTTGGTCTACAGGATTCTTATCTACCTATACCAACGTCCCCTCTTGCTTGGACTTAGAAATTTTCAATTGAATACACGTTGAGATGACTTGGTCTTTAGGATTCTTATCTACCTATACCAACGTCCCCTCTTGCTTGGACTTAGAAATTTTCAATTGAATACACGTTGAGATGACTTGGTCTTTAGGATTCTTATCTACCTATACCAACGTCCCCTCTTGCTTGGACTTAGAAATTTTCAATTGAATACACGTTGAGATTACTTGGTCTTTAGGATTCTTATCTACCTATATCAACGTCCCCTCTTGTTTGGACTTAGAAATTTTCAATTGAATACACGTTGAGATGACTTGGTCTATAGGATTCTTATCTACCTATACCAACGTCCCCTCTTGTTTGGACTTAGAAATTTTCAATTGAATACACGTTGAGATGACTTGGTCTTTAGGATTCTTATCTACCTATACCAACGTCCCCTCTTGCTTGGACTTAGAAATTTTCAATTGAATACACGTTGAGATGACTTGGTCTTACGGATTCTTATCTACCTATATCAACGTCCCCTCTTGTTTGGACTTAGAAATTTTCAATTGAATACACGTTGAGATGACTTGGTCTTACGGATTCTTATCTACCTATACCAACGTCCCCTCTTGCTTGGACTTAGAAATTTTCAATTGAATACACGTTGAGATGACTTGGTCTTACGGATTCTTATCTACCTATATCAACGTCCCCTCTTGTTTGGACTTAGAAATTTTCAATTGAATACACGTTGACTTGACTTGGTCTATAGGATTCTCATTTACCTATATCCACATCCCCTCTTGTTTGGACTTAGAAATTTTCAATTGAATACACGTTGAGATGACTTGGTCTTTAGGATTCTTATCTACCTATACCAACGTCCCCTCTTGCTTGGACTTAGAAATTTTCAATTGAATACACGTTGAGATGACTTGGTCTTTAGGATTCTTATCTACCTATACCAACGTCCCCTCTTGTTTGGACTTAGAAATTTTCAATTGAATACACGTTGAGATAACTTGGTCTATAGGATTCTCATCTACCTATACCAACGTCCCCTCTTGTTTGGACTTAAAAATTTTCAATTGAATACACGTTGAGATGACTTGGTCTTTAGGATTCTTATCTACCTATACCAACGTCCCCTCTTGTTTGGACTTAGAAATTTTCAATTGAATACACGTTGAGATGACTTGGTCTTTAGGATTCTTATCTACCTATACCAACGTCCCCTCTTGTTTGGACTTAGAAATTTTCAATTGAATACACGTTGAGATAACTTGGTCTATAGGATTCTCATCTACCTATACCAACGTCCCCTCTTGTTTGGACTTAGAAATTTTCAATTGAATACACGTTGAGATGACTTGGTCTTTAGGATTCTTATCTACCTATACCAACGTCCCCTCTTGTTTGGACTTAGAAATTTTCAATTGAATACACGTTGAGATGACTTGGTCTTTAGGATTCTTATCTACCTATACCAACGTCCCCTCTTGTTTGGACTTAGAAATTTTCAATTGAATACACGTTGAGATAACTTGGTCTATAGGATTCTCATCTACCTATACCAACGTCCCCTCTTGTTTGGACTTAAAAATTTTCAATTGAATACACGTTGAGATGACTTGGTCTTTAGGATTCTTATCTACCTATACCAACGTCCCCTCTTGTTTGGACTTAGAAATTTTCAATTGAATACACGTTGAGATGAGTTGGTCTATAGGATTCTCATTTACCTATACCAACGTCCCCTCTTGTTTGGACTTAGAAATTTTCAATTGAATACACGTTGAGATGACTTGGTCTTTAGGATTCTTATCTACCTATACCAACGTCCCCTCTTGTTTGGACTTAGAAATTTTCAATTGAATACACGTTGAGATAACTTGGTCTATAGGATTCTCATCTACCTATACCAACGTCCCCTCTTGTTTGGACTTAAAAATTTTCAATTGAATACACGTTGAGATGACTTGGTCTTTAGGATTCTTATCTACCTATACCAACGTCCCCTCTTGTTTGGACTTAGAAATTTTCAATTGAATACACGTTGAGATGACTTGGTCTTTAGGATTCTTATCTACCTATACCAACGTCCCCTCTTGTTTGGACTTAGAAATTTTCAATTGAATACACGTTGAGATGACTTGGTCTACAGGATTCTTATCTACCTATACCAACGTCCCCTCTTGTTTGGACTTAGAAATTTTCAATTGAATACACGTTGAGATGACTTGGTCTATAGGATTCTTATCTACCTATACCAACGTCCCCTCTTGTTTGGACTTAGAAATTTTCAATTGAATACACGTTGAGATGACTTGGTCTATAGGATTCTCATCTACCTATACCAACGTCCCCTCTTGTTTGGACTTAGAAATTTTCAATTGAATACACGTTGAGATGACTTGGTCTATAGGATTCTCATCTACCTATACCAACGTCCCCTCTTGTTTGGACTTAGAAATTTTCAATTGAATACACGTTGAGATGACTTGGTCTAAAGGATTCTCATCTACCTATACCAACATCCCCTCTTGTTTGGACTTAGAAATTTTCAATTGAATACACGTTGAGATGACTTGGTCTATAGGATTCTCATCTACCTATACCAACGTCCCCTCTTGTTTGGACTTAGAAATTTTCAATTGAATACACGTTGAGATGACTTGGTCTATAGGATTCTCATCTACCTATACCAACGTCCCCTCTTGTTTGGACTTAGAAATTTTCAATTGAATACACGTTGAGATGACTTGGTCTATAGGATTCTCATCTACCTATACCAACGTCCCCTCTTGTTTGGACTTAGAAATTTTCAATTGAATACACGTTGAGATGACTTGGTCTTTAGGATTCTTATCTACCTATACCAACGTCCCCTCTTGTTTGGACTTAGAAATTTTCATTTGATTACACGTTGATTTGTCTTGGGCATGTAGCATCCTATCTTGTGTGAACTTAGAAATTGTCCATTACAATCAAATACAGAAATTGTACCTCCCACGTGACGTCTGTGTTATTGTTTTGTTATAATGCAACTTTTATAAAATTGAAAGGGTTATGTATTAATTTTAGCTAGAAGTAATGCATACTTTAGAAGAAAAAAAAATTTTGAGTTCAGATAATATGCAAATATAATTTGGGAAATTAATCTATATATATAAAAGTCTATATATAA
This sequence comes from Euprymna scolopes, assembly GCF_053919585.1. Classification (NCBI taxonomy): domain Eukaryota; kingdom Metazoa; phylum Mollusca; class Cephalopoda; order Sepiida; family Sepiolidae; genus Euprymna; species Euprymna scolopes. The sequence goes on along the minus strand of NC_136527.1, from coordinate 110,914,585 downwards.
AAGTGAACGTATCTGTGTGTGTGTCTGTCCGTCTATGTGTCTGTGTACATTTCCCTACGCAATAATTCTGTTAATTTTTAGTCTACCGACTCGAAATTAGATATACAGGGTACTGAGATTTGGAAAAATCTAGGTGATCGGTTTTCGGCCGGAAATTTGGCTGTTAAGGGGTAGAAGTTCAACGATTTGACTCTTGAGAACTCTACTAAACTCCTTCGACAATTTTGGGTCTAAACACTTGAAATTTTAGATATAGGTTCCTTGGACATGGATCTCACTTAATAATTTGATTTGAGCCCAAAACAATAAATGTTAAGGGGTCATAATAGGGGTCAAAGTTTAAAAATATTGACCTTTTTTTTTTTTACTCAGCATACACCTCCAAACACCCGGGCAACGCCGGCCACCCATGCTAGTATTATATAACTTTGTCACATTAAATAAAATAGTTGAAGAAATAATTCATTTTTTTCCTCACAATTCTTACTAAAATAGAGATGCCTCCCTTAAAATAAGGAGTTTTTATTCTGCAAAATTGAATAATTTTTTTTTCTTTGTTTTGTTTGCCTCGTTTTGTGAAAAAATGCAATAAAAAAGCCAACCTCCCCATGTTAAGAACGGTTTTCGAGGTGGAGGGTGTTTATTCCGAAAGCCGTTCTTAACATGGGGAGGTTAGCTCAACCTCCCCATGTTAAGAACGGCTTTATTTGAACAGTGAAAAACATCTGAGTTAGCGTGTTTTTTTTTGAATCCCTGTTTAAAAAAATATTTTATTTAAAAAGGACATGGAATATAAGTATAAATATGGATAAATTCTTAACAATGAAGAATGGAATTACCCATTGAATAGTATTTTTTATAGGCTAATGATTTTTTTCTAATTTATATATATATATGTATATTATAATCGAAGTAAGTAAAATTTCGTTGATTTTCTTTTAAATCTTCTTTAAAGAAAACCGATTAAAAAAAAAATATTGCATAATTTGCTATTAAACCTATTATTTTTATTCAATTGAAAAAAAAATAGGGTTTGAATTACATTTTTCAAGTAGTTATAAGCTTGGAAAGATAGTATGTTGAATTATTCAAGTTCTTATCACGCATTTTTAATGGTGGCTTCTGATACACCTAGAGGTTGAGGTGCTTATAATGCGCCTGTGGCACGTCGTAAAAATTGACCGAAAAAACTGCTACAAATGTAAAAATTACAACCGCACGAATCTAACACCAAATTCTCTAGAAATTCGTTTTATTTTATTTTCCAGAAAATATTGTCGATGGAATTGATTTATATCAGCGTTTCACCTTCCAGGCTGTGTTAGCTGCGCCCTTCGCAGTGGATACTTTCTTTCTGCTCAGGTACCAGAATCTTTATACTTGTGTATTAATATAAGTATTTATTTTTTGTTTCAATCTAATACAAAAACGGCTATATGATTGTCTATCTGTCTGTCTCCAAGTCGCAGAGCGGCATTTGGGGCCTCATACGATTGGATTTTTTACAAACCGTTCTTTTTTTTCAATCAATTTTCACCCCAAACAAGGCACAGTGCCACTTTAAAGTAGGGGGCTACTATCGGGGACATAAGTGACAGGGGTACTATATAGGGAGTTGGGCAGCAAGATGTCGGTTCACGTTACACTTGAACTTCTGCATGACAGTACAGTTGGGGAAGCAGGGACCCGGAAGGGAATTCCAAAGTCTAGCGGTTCTGGGGAAGAAATGACTGGAGTAGAAGGCTCTCTTACATCTAGAGATCTCTACTTTGAAGGGGTGGGACTTAGTTGCTTGTCAAGTTTGTCAAGGGTAGTCACGTCGAGGAGGTACAAGTGCTTGTAGTTCGTCAGAGCATTCACCATAAAAGTACATGTAGAAAAGGCAGAGGGATGCAACATTTCGTCGATGGGACAGAGGCTGAAGCTTAGATGACAGTTCATGATTTATCAGGTTGGCGACTCTCTTTTGAACCCTGTCCAGGAGTGAGAGACAAGCAGCTGATGCACCGGCCCCCAATTGACAGCAGTACTCCATATATGGGCGAATGGTGGCCTTAAGAGGTACAGGATACTTTCAGGCGTAAGTAGTTTTCTAGCACGGTAGAGGGATCCCACCTTCTTTGCAGCAGCCTTTTATGGGTCCTTAGCCATTTAAAATAGTTTTTAAGGGGTCAAAAATGGGTCAAAATTAAAAAAAACGTTAAACATTTTGTACATTCGTCTTTATTTATTTTTAATCAGTTCATATGAGTGTCACGTTGGTACAGTGGTAACGTCACCAGCTTTGAATGACACAGTTTCGGCTTTGTACATTTAATGAAATTATATATAATTTCATACATCTAATATATAAACTGTTATATGTCTGTCTGTCTGTCGGTCTGTCTGCCTGTTTCCATATTTTCAAACTCTATCTCCTCCGAAACTAAAAGTCGCAGAGCAGCCCTAGAGGCCTCGAATGATTGTGTTTTCTACGGGCCGTTCTTTTATGAATCTGTTAAAATTGTTTTTAAGGGGTCAAATTGATTGAAAAAAATTGTTAAACATTTTGTACATTCATCTTAGTTTATTTTTAATTGGTTTATATGTGTGTAACGTTGGTACAGTGGTAATGTCACCAGCTTTGAATTATAAAGTTTCGGTTTCGATTCTAGTTGATGGCACCCAAACACTTTTTTTTACTTTTGAAATCATGACTCTATGATAATGTATACGAAATATGGACAAATTAAAATATCATATTTAAACGTGTTTTACGCAAATTACCCCCAACTGCTAGTAATCTATATATTAATACCGTACTACCTTTAATGTACGTACGTATGTGTGTCACGGTTTCCAGATTATACATCATTTGATTGGGAGATCCTATTTATTAAAAAGGAGGCTAGAAGGTGATAACATATTACGAAAATTAAATTAGTAACATATAGATATGCTAATTTAATGTTTGTAGTATGTTGTCACCTTCTATATACCTCTTCTTTAATAAATAGGATCTCCCGACCACCGAAGATGCTATGTAAAAAAAAAATCGTCCAGACTAATGGATGAATGAATGCCACTAAGTAAGACACTTTATCAAAGCAATAACCCTTATCCCCGAGTGGCCTCCGGGCCTTGATAAGTGGTGACAACCATGTAAAAAAAAAATCAATAAAAAAATGATGTTGCTTTTGGGCTGTATTTGGACTTCTAGCTAGGATTCAAATGTAGTATCTATTTTGTCTGAAGATGGTATAGTTATATCGTGGGGTTTCCGTTCGCACCGGGTGTCCATACAATCCATACAATGAAAATATGTCACATACTGCTATAAGGATATTAGAGATAAACCGTAATAACCAGATATATTCTGACACTACATTAACCAGATTACTTAGATAAATACTTTTACAGTTTTAAAAAAAGGGCTACAATAATATCGCAGGCTCCTCATTCACACTGAACGTCTACATAATGCCCAGCAGCAATATATTACATAGTTACATTTCAAATATAGAAATGTTATTGTATGCAAGACAAAGAATACAGTATAGTAAAATATATTTCCTTAACCCATGAGTTTTCGATGTTTATACATCTCCTCCGAGGAAAAATATTAGCAAAAATTTTACTATATTGTATTCTTTGTCTTGCATGCAATAAAATTTCTATATTTGAAATTTAACTTTTTCAAATCACAAATTTTAAATTCCTAAATTATGATTTATTTGCTCTATCTAGTATATTGAGCAATTTTATTTAACTGGGATAGTCTTATATAAAATATTACACCCAATAATATTTTGTCAGACCGATAATCACTGGATTTGCACACCAGTAGATTTATTGTATTTCATTATTCTGAATAATTATATATATAATATAAACACGTTACCTTTCTCGTTGTAATGATGAACACAGAAGACGCAGATACAAAACCACATGATGATACGTTTATTTCTTCTTCGACCGGTCGGACATGATTTTGTATTTCAGGGATTCAAAGTTGTTACATGGTAATCTCTAAACCCCCCCTGTATGTATATATATATATATATATATATATATATATATATATATATATATATATATATATATATATACACACTTACATATACGAAACGCTCTCATCCATCTAAAATATGTTGTATATTTGCACTGATTAACCTCTTGATAATCATACGTTATTTTTGTCAATTTTTTTTTTTTTAAATTGGAAATCCCTGTTAGTCTAAAAGGAATTTTAATTTTATTTCAGTGGGATTTTGGTCACCTACTTTTTTTTGGAAAATTATTATCGCAAAGGAAACATTGGGTTAAAGACGGTGATTCTCATGTATGTACGGCGTTATCTCAGGTAAGTCTAGTTTTTAATTAGCAGGACCCATGTCCCGGCGTTGCCCTGGGGGATTTTTTTAGTGTTTTTTTTGTTGTATTTTTAACATTAGATAACGTAAACTGCTAAAAGATGCCGTCATTCAAAACATGGGGTCCCTCTCTTCCCATTTAAAAAATTGGAGGCTTCTTCGTTATAAGAGCGAAATTTGAAAATCGAAATATTGGATTTCAATTTATTGAGATTGTCGAACTGACTTCCTCATCTTGGTTGTTATAGTCACAACGTTTCGGCCGTTTTGCCCTCCGGCCTTCATCATCTCACATGTCTAAAACCCCATTCGGTAACAGCATAATGAGTGTCCCCTTTTCCTTTCCAGACTGACCCCTTGTTATGCGGTGATCCTCATGGTCTATACTTTTATTCTTCCGAATCTGTTTGAGGGGCCATATTGGCAGTCTGACTTCAGCGAGATCTGCCAGAGTCGATGGTGGACAAACTTACTCTACATCAACAACATCTTCAAGCTGGAAGATGGGGTAATTTTCTCTCTTTTTGTTTATCTTTTCTCAGCTTTTTTTTTTCGTTAGAACGATCAAATAAAAAAAATCAGTGCTTCTACAGTTTATCGCCGAAACTGGAGACGCCATTTTATTTCGAGTACCTGCCGATTAGAATCAGAGGGAGAAATCGGCAGAATTGCCGTTTAGTTGTGCAAATAGCCTCGAAGCCTAGGTACTTGTACAGTTTAATCAAGACATTAAAAAAATGAAAATATCGAGAAAAGTTTACATTGTACGTATCCGTTATGGAATGAAACTTTGTTTATATTTACGTGATTATTAAAAATATGATCCCATAATTAAAGAGATCATGTGGTAACGCGTTGCCGCCAACGTCTACCATTGTTTTATTCAGCCCCGTACATCGAAAAGAGGTAAGTATTCAAAATTTATCTATTTTGATCTATTTTTATGGTTCTGCTGAAATCATGTTCTTTCCGAAAAAGATATAGATTTGTCTCGTTTTGCCCCAAGTAATGGGGTAAGACGGGACAATACAGTTAGCTGAATAAATCATCTGTATTTCTTTTGAAAATAATTTCTCATCTTTTTTTTGTTGTTGTGGCATTGTTTTCCTATACTTTGAATGTTCAGTTTTCGTTAAATATGTGAGGGGAAATAGTTTTTTTTAGGTATTTTACCCCCCTCCCCCTTACCCATATTTCAATGTTTCGAAAACTAAACAACATTTAGGTCAATACAAATGCAACATTTTATAAAGCTAAAGTGTTTAAATAATTAAAAAGTACATATATATATATATATATATTGAGATTGTCGGACTGACTTCCTCATCTTGGTTGTTATAGTCACAACGTTTCGGCCGTTTTGCCCTCTGGCCCTCATCAGGTGTTTTGTATCGAACTGGGGAACCGTTTGTTAGGAGTCTCGAACCCAACCCTTTATTATTATTATGGGGGTACCGTGTTCGGACTCCAGCTAGGCTCTGGGACATAGTCACTGATTCCCTGTTTTGAATGTTACTTTCCACTGCCTTCGTTCAGGATTGAACTCAGCACCTTTAAGTAATTGTAAACTTTGATACAACGTCTAGGACCACTCGGTCATATGTCACTAGGACAATTCTTAGTTGGTTTTTGTTAATGTTAAACCTATGTTGTTATTCAAGGTTTTCTCTCTCTATTAGAGGTATCCAAAGTACATTCAGCTCTACGCTTGGTTTGCTCAGTAGGTTGTTATGTATTTTAAACGGCTCTCTTTGTGTTTGGAAATCGCCAAAATGAGTGACGTGGAGTCGGCGTCCAAAGTGGGGAGCCGACTTTGGCGCCTAAAAGAAGTGGCGCCAAAGCCGGCAAGAGGGGAGATAGAACTGGGGGGGGGTGAGGTTGGTTGATCCGTCTCGTCTCTGTTGTAAATTTTAAATGATTTTTCTCTCGGCCAACATCTTTTATCATGGTTACTCCTTTAAATTTGTATTTATGTGTGTGATGGGAGGGGTGTCCTACTTAAACCCAATTTTAAAACATTTTTTAAATCATATCAAAAATACAAAAAAGATAACAATATTAATAAAATGTCATTTGTGTCGAGGGATTTGAGATTTTGATCTTGGCTAAAAGGCCAAGAAAAGCTTAAAAAGCTAAGAACAGCATCTATTAACAACAGACCTTTGATCTTAACCAAAAAGGCCAAGCACAAAAGTGTTACGGACAGACAGACGGAGTGACTTATAGAGTCGCTTTCATCCGACTAAAAATCTATTTTTATCGAAATGCTACAAACACAAGGGTTTGCTCTTAGTTAGCAGGTTTTGTTTGTTTGTTTGTTCTTTCAATTCTTTACTAAATATTTTTTTTGTTTTGCTATATTTTTATTTTCAGTGTATGTTTTGGACTTGGTATTTGGCGAATGATATGCAATTTTTCATCATATCTCCCATAATCCTTTGCCAGTTTATTTTGTGAGTACACAATAAAGTTTGTATGAAACTTTTCTTTAAGATGGAGGTCATTTGAAAATAATTCTGATCCTGACAAAGTATATTTTGGAAGAAATAAAAGCGATTTACATTTTTTTCTTCATAATGATATGCTAAAACTATCAACAAGAAAAACTACCTAACCAGAATCAAGTATTTTTTGTATGTCCGGCAAAGGCTTTTTGGAGGAGGACGAGGGGGGGAGGGTTCTCGGATGAGAGTTTTACTATTCTTTAAAACTTTTTATATACCGTGTAGATTGTAATATTTTTTAACACCTCAAACCTGAACCTATATATATATATATATATATATATATATATATATATATATATATATATGATCAGTTTTTTTAAAGAAATTCAGCAGAGTGCTCAATTAAAAGGAAAATCCGAAATATAAGAGCGTTTTTATATTTTGTGTACAGAATGTTAGATGAGACAAGTCATTGGTACCGTCGGTTTCAAGCCCAATAGTTAGGACCGTTTAAGATATCCATATCAAACTCTCTTCAGCCAATGCTCGTCTCTGTTTGATATGGATATCTTAAACTCGTAACTATCGGGCTTGAAACCGACGGTACCAATGACTTGTCTCATCTAACAACTTTCTGTACACAATATATATATATGTGTGTGTGTGTGTGTGTGTGTGGCCTTGTAGAGGTACAGGATACTCTCAGGTGTGAGTAGTCTTCTAGCACGATAGAGGGAGCCCATCTTACTTGCAGCAGCCTTCGCAATGTCCTCGATGTATTTGTATTTTCATTTAGTTGTATCATCTCTATAATTATTAATTAATGAAAAATATATGAGGTGTATATAAATATATGTATAAAATTGAAAAAATAATATAATCACACCTCATCCGATATGTATTGTCCAGATATGTACATTTTTTAGATATATTATACATTACCCACGTCGTTCTGGATATTTTCTATTATATATATATATATATATATATATATATATATATATATATATATGTATATATATATATATATATATAAAGTTTATATATTTGCATATCCGTATGTGTGTGAATGTAATCGCAAGTGCTCGGATGAGCTCCAATCTTTGGTCCCCCTTGCCAAACTTTCACGAAAAACACTCATCTAACTGAAACCAATATCAATATCTCTTTATCTGTGCCTTAACCTAAATGTAGATTCCATGAACAAAGCTTCTTTCTTAGAACTGCACACCTGTGGAACTGTCTTCCGTTTGCCTGCTTTCCAACTGACTACAATACGTCGTCTTCAAGTCCAATGTAAACAAGTTCTTGATGGTTAAGTAATCCAATTTACCCAAATTTCCACTATTAACGATTACTACAATATTGTCCCATTGACTACTGTACACTCTTTAACCCTTATCCTTGAGTGGCCTCCAGGCCTTGATAAGTGGTGACTCCTATTGTAATATTTTTGGTATCTAATGGGATATGCTCACTGAAAGTTGGGATATTCTATTGACAAATGCTGCCGATTAGAACTGAAGAATCAAATTAATTCACGTTCTGTTACCAACCAATCAGAAACCAGAATTTCTCCATAAAAATTGAATCATTTAACATACCAGCACATAATTTTTTCGTGTCAACATGAGAAGGATCTTTTGTTCTTTTGCTTTTAAAATCATAAAGTCCAGGACTTGTACAGAACAGCTACCCATTGAAAATTTTTCATATCCAGGACTTGTACAGAATAGCTAGCCATCGGAAACTCTTCTGAAATTAAACATGGCTTCCAATTCAAGAAGTAATGTTCTTGTTTTTTCAGTATTGCGTTAATTTTATAAACAATTTTATTTATTTATTTTTTAGGCTTCCATCTTTTGCGTTCCTGACAATCGTCATGATGTTCAGTGCTTACATCGTCTCTAGTGTGATTCTTTGGCAACGATTACCAGACCCAAGCGCACAGTAAGGAGATTTTTTTTTTACTACGATATTATGCCCTTGATTACTGTACACTCAATAACACTTACCCTCGAATGGCCTCCGGGCCTTGATAAGTGGTGACTCCTACATAAAAAAAGAGTAGAAAAATAATTATTAATATAAAAAGAAATTTGTCAAATGGAGCGAAATTACTATATTACGCTTACTAAAAGAAAAAACAACAGATGTAGACAAGGGAGATAATTAAGTTCTGTTGCGTACGTCACGTGACGAAGGTAATTCAAATGTCGGCCAAAATTAATTTTCCACCTTATAGCTTTTCGTTATGCTTTTTTTTTTACTCCTTACAAAGCATATAGTCACTTGGGCGTAAGGGGTTACTATTTGGGGCCATGTCTAGGAAAGATTACCAAGATGTTGGGTTATGTTACATTTTAACTTCTGCATATCAGTACGACCAAGGAAGCAGGTAGCAGGAAGGGAATTCCAAAGTTTAGCTGCTCGAGGGAAGAAATTATTAGAATAGAAAGCTTTCTGGCATTTAGGGACATCAACAGTGAAGGGGTGAGATGTTATTGCTAAGCGGGTTTGTCAGGGATATGTACGTCGATGGGTTACAAGTGAAAAGAGTTCATCAGAACACATTCCTATTTTCTTACCTGCAAATCAATTTATTTTTCTGTTTCCAGTAGCGTGATAAATGATGACATCTACACGAAACCTTGGTGCCGAATTAGTCCTTTTCTCATCGGAATCATCTTGGGATATTTCTTGCAGCAAAAGAGCAGAAAACGCAGTTTCCCAAAGGTTAGTAGCCAGATATCTTTTCTCTCAACATAGGATCTATCTAATGTATATATATATATATATAAAATAAAAATTACAATTAAATTTACCAAAATGATCCAAGATGGTAAAATTAAAGTATATTATAAATATTAAAGAATTAATATTTATAAAATTATCTCAACCAGATGTAAAAGCTCGATAAAACCAAATAGGAGATAGAGCTTATAATAAGAGCAAATAGTTAATTAAACATGTTAAAAAACACTTTTAAAAAGAGTTAAAAACATATTTAATCTGAAAAGGAAATAATAAGTGGATAGTCCTTAATCCGTGAAATTTCGAAGAAATACTTTCCTTCCTATCAGAGGGTAGGAATTAACAAAATGCGGGATCTGATTTTGCATACAAAAGTATTTGATGAAACTGCAAGTAAGTCAAAGATCTTACTTGATAAGTAAAGCAGAAGGAATATGGTGAAGAAAACGGTGATTTCATGTGAATGGATAGTCTGGTGAAAGGTAAAGTATCCAATGACGGTAAAATCCAAAAATGTAAATCCCATCGTCATTGGATACTTTTAATTTTAATTATAAATTATCAATCATCTTACTCAATATTAAAATAGCTCTAGAATATATATGCCTATCGAGCTTATTATATATCTACATTACAACGAGCACTGTTTTCTTTCTTTTTATTTTGATTGTATTAATGAATTTACTAATACATTAAAATATACTCTGCTCTTTAGACTCTTGTTCTTATTCCCTAAGTATATATATATATATATATATATGTGTAATGATTTTCTTTCTTAATTTTTTTCCAGTGCCTCCAATTGTGTGGATGGACTTTTGCGGTCAGCACTTGCCTTTTTCTGTCATACATCAAATACACAATGAATAAGGAAAACCCACTCACCTGGTTAAATAGCCAGTATACAGCCTATGAAGTAGTATCCCACCCACTCTGGGCGATGGCAGTAAGCTGGGTCATAATCATCTGTGCATCAGGCAATGGAGGTAAGTAATGACCAAGAAACAAATAAATCTCACAGATTGATATTTGATTCTGGTTAGCCAGTTTTTATTCATTGTTGTTGCCCACTGTTTTTTGCATCAAAAACTGCTTCCTTCAGTTTCTTTCAAAAAAATACTTATTCCTCAAATGTGTTATCTTAAGACTTCTAAGGTTAATACAAACCCTTGTTCGCTTCTAGGTATCACTATTTAAATCAAAGTAAAATTCAACTAGCAATGAGTATTGAAATCGATATTTTATTCTGCTTAGCCAGTTTGTATTCATTGTTGTTGCACAATGTTCTTTAAAGTTAAAAATAGTACCTCATTCAGTTTCTTTAAAACAATACTTATTCCTCAATTGTTTCTTATCCTAAGATATTTAAGTTTAATACAAATCCTTGTTCCTTTCTAGCTATGAATCTCAAAAACTGATATTTGATTTTGCCTAGCCAGCTTTTATTCATTGTCATTGCCTTTGGTGCTATTCTTTTTTTTTTTTATTTTTCTAAGGCACACGCACAAATTGAAATTTATAAATTCATTTGCGTGGGCATTACAGCATCCACCCACACCTCTTGGGTCAAAAAGCCGGAATGTTTGAGAAATGGCCGTAGTTGAAAGCATGTTTCTTCATAAAAAATATGATTTTTTGACCAATCAGGGCTCGATTTAAAAAACTTATTCTTGCAAGCTTCTGGGAGCCTCTAAAAAAATATAAAACAGCAAGAACTTCTCTGGTCAGAGAGAGACAACAGACACCAGCAGAAAGACAAGTCACAAGGCGAACGCTCGCCGAGTGAATTCAGTAGCTGAGATGACAGATTTTCTTGCACGCCAAGGAACATTATTTGACTCTCTCTTTCTCTTACTTCAGCACAACACGTAGTAGGACTCTTTCTTTCACGCTCTCAAGTCTTCACCTTTTTCCTCCCTTCCTTCTTTCATGCAGACAGCCACCTTTGCGCACACTAAAAAAGTAATTTCTTTTCTTTTAACGTAAGTTTATTTTACATTATTTGGTAGTGTATTTCTTTTTATTTATTTGTATCGGGGGACTTATGCAATCGATATTTGATTCTGCCTAGCCAGTTTCTATTCAAATGCAGCTTTAACACAAATCTTTTTTTTTTTCTTTTAAGGAATGATCAGCCACATCCTTTCCTGGAAGTTCTGGATCATAATGAACCGTTTAACGTATTGTGCTTATCTCCTCCATCCCATTATCATCATGGTTGGTATGAGGATGAGCATGACCCCACTCTACCTATCAAATGCAACGACTGTAAGTTTTCACTTTTTATACATCTTTATCATATTTTTTTTTAATTACATTTTCAACCCAAACAAGGCACATTGCCACTTTGATGTAGGGGGCTACTATCAGGGGCAACAACTACTGGGGTACTATGTAGGGATTTGGGCAGCAAGATGTCGGTTCACGTTGCACTCGAACTTCTGCACGCCAGTACAGTTGGGGAAGCAGGGACATGGAATGGAATTCCAAAGTCTTGGATATTTGATTCTGCCTAGCCAGAATGATTTACCAAAACATTAAATCCTTAGTATGTTAAAAATCACTTTTAATTTTTTGTTTTTATTCCACATCTACGCTTTCGTTGGTCATCTCTGTTTTAATTATTCTTTTTTCGATATTTGATTTTTGCCTAACCAGAATAAATTACCAAAACTTTAAATCCTTAAAATCACTTTTATTTTTTTTCCTTTTTATTCCAGATCTATGCTTTCATTGGTCATCTTACGATCTCCTATGGCGTCGCGTTCATTGTGTCGCTCCTGTTTGAAATGCCCATCAGAATGCTCGAAAAGGTTATGTCAAATCGCAAATGAGAATGAAGATAAGCCTGTCAGGGGATTGCTGACTTTCAACATCATTTTCTTTTTCATTTTTTAACTTTTATTTACTCTAAACAAGACACATTGCCACTGAAGCATAAGGGACTACTGTGGTAGGGGCCAGATTTATAGGGGTTTAGAAGCAAGATGTTTGTTCACATTACATTTAAATTCTGTATGTTGGTACTGTTAGGGAAACAGGGAGCTGGAAATGAATTTTACATCATTTCCTACAGTTTATGCCAATGTTATCTGTTTGGTATGTAAAAATGTTCAGGGTCTTTGATATGACAGGGCCGCCAGAGAATATTAATGGTTCCCTTGAAAGACAGAAGAACCATAAATACTTGGCTTTTGTCCTTAAAATTTAATTCAAGCCAGAAATTACTTACACATCATCTGTAGAATATTATTACCCCCCCCCCAATAAAATGGACAAAATGTTTATTATTTACTTTAGCGTAAGAAATCAAGTCATGTCTTTGAGCATTCGTATAGAAAGATAATTTCTCTGACATTTGTTCAATATCAGGTTTTGAGTACTGGGCCTGACACTTGACAAGATCAAATAAAACCCAACTGATAGACACAGAAACACACCTGGCCGGAAGAAATAAAACCTGGCTGATTGACACAAATCCATACCTGGCTGGAAGAAATAAAACCTGGCCGATTGACACAGACACACACTTGACTACATTTTTTTTTTACAATTGTTTGTGTTAATTTTACTAATTAAAGATGTCTGTACATTTTTTTGGAAAATAGGCACTAAAAGCAAGTTGACCCGCACCCCATAGAAATAAAAATCTTCTGTTTTCCCCTGATGAATGGCAAAAAAACAACAACATTTATTTTCTTTTCACCATCACGTTTATTATACTTCTCCATTTTTAAAATGACCATCAGTAATTGCCCGTGTATCACTACCATGGCTACAGCGAATACTAAAATAACACTTGTAGGATAAAAACTATCAGGTTGTATTGTTCCGGATGAGGGGTTGATAGAGTAGCGTCCGTTTTCTTGTCACGAGACCATCCTCCTAGATATTATCTCCTCCTTTTTGGTTTGGCAATAGGGCTTTTGTTAAGATTGGCACTCCCTTGTTTACAAAGCCATTCGGCGAAAATGAAGTCAGACAAATTTAAAGATTAAAAAAAAAATAACTGCATAAGCATATTTTGGCACTTCTACACTATCAGAACAAAATTTTTTAGTCGATAAATAGTTTTCAGATAAAAACAATGGTTTCTATTGATTTTTTTTTGTCAATTTTAATTAATTAGAATGTTAAGTTCCTGAATATTACTGAATTATAAAAAAAACAACTTTAATCGTTTTAGCATGTGAAAAATTGCCGCCATCTTGTTTAAATAGAAATGGAAAATTACCTCCTATTTGAACTCTCCTATGTCTTACGATCATTTTCATCAAATTCTATTTTATTTTCTTTAATAAATAATTTTCTACCGTATCGATTTTCGTAATTTTTGGATATAATCATTTTAAAAATACAAGGAATACATAGATACCATTGTTTTCATGTGAAATTCAATATTACCATTTCCGAAATTTCGTCCCAATAGTGTAGAATTGTCCATATTTTTATTATAAAGATTATAATTTTGTTATAGAAGTATAAATAAAAGATTATTTGGCACTTCTGCACAACAGTGACACTCCCTCCGCATCTTTAATACTAGCTTTTCTTCCTAAAAATCGAACCTTTTGCTCGGTATCATAACAAATTGTTTTTAGCCGTAAAAAAATTAAAAAAAAAACTACTTGGTGAAATTTTTGCGGGGAGATCTTTATTCCATAACGGATACGTAAACTATGACTTTTTATCGATATTTTCATTTTTTTAATATCTTGATTAAACTGTACAAGTACCTGTTGGCCATCCGTACCTTTAAATTTGTCTGACGTCACTTCCGTCAAATGGCTTTGTAAACAAATAAGTGCCAATTTTAACAAAAGCCGGCAATAGTGATAATGTAGTATCAATATTATTGTCATGCCATGTTACTCCCAGGGATTACCAATTTTTTTTGTAGTGGGAGAGGGAGGTCGTGTTTCTTTTGTTGTCTCAAGACCATCCTTCCAGGCATTATTCCTCCTTTTTTTTGTGGACGTAATAAAATTCCGAACAATAATTACGTTTACTTTCTTTTAAAAAAATGTTTATTATTTATTTTTGTTGTTTTTGTTTTTACAGAAAAAAAAATAATTCCAATAAATGTCCATTGTTTTTATTTTATTTTTACATGAATAAAAATTTTATGAAAATTGTGTATTTTTTATTTCTATGCTTTATCAAAATTAATTTAGGTAAAACTTTTTGGCAGTCTTGCACTTCCGGCAGACTCGAAAGTAAGTTCGACAACTCTATAAGGGTCACCACATCAGTATTTTACACCGTCAAATCATGTGTTATTTTGTAAAGAAAATTATATTGAACGAATTTGATTAAATAAAGTAAACGAACAAAATATACATTTTTATATATTTACTAGACTACCCGTGACCCGTTGGGTCAGTATGTTATATTAGCTATGGAATTCATGTATTATGACACTTGTGACGTAAAGAAAATGTTTTTTTTTTGACATAACAGAAACATTTCTATGAAAGTATATTAAAATGAAAAAAGAATATAGATAGATTTCTATGAGTCGTTCTGTTTATTATAATTGATTATTTTTGAAAAAAAAATACAGTTACTGAATTATAAGTCGTTGGCCATACTTATCGGTAAATGTGCACTGAACAGATACCATAATACTTATTATAGTTAAATACAAATTTTGATATATCTGCTTTTTTTTTTACATCGTTCATTTCTGTATTACGTTTAAATAATAATTTCGAAATAATAACATTAATATTTCAGGTCAAAATCTGCAAAAGAAGCGATTTGTGTTTATTTGTTTACGTTGTTATGGGTTAATGTTTATGCGCGCATGCGCAACCGGATGTCGTAAACCGGAACATTGTATCGTTACAAGGTCATTTGAGTTTTATAATTATATAGATAACTGTTTATTTAACAGAAAAAAAGAAACAATTTTCAGAAAGTGTATTACGGTCTTAACAAAGCAAAATAAAAAAACTGTGAAACTTTGTTGTGTGTAAAGTGTAAAACTTGAAAAAAAGTATTTAAAAAAAATATTTAAAAAAATCTTTGAAAACATTAATAATTCATAATATCGTGATAAAACTTTAATAATTCGTAATATCGTGATTTGACGTTTTTACCCTCAAATTACATTTTAAAAAAAATATTAAAATATTTTTTTTAAAACCGTGAAACTTTGCTGTGCGTAATAAAAGAAGATAAAAAATATTTAACATTTTCAAAATATTTTTTATTAAATATTAATCAAATACTTTTCATTATATGTTCTAAAACTATATCGTGATTTGACGGTGTAACATACTGATGCGACCCTTTCTAGAGTTGTCGAACTTGCTTTTGAGTTTGCCAACATTTTTTATTAAATTTTTACGACGTGCCCCAGCGTATTATAAGCACCCCAATCACCCCATGTTAAGAACGGCTTTCGGAATAAACACCCCCTCCCCAACATAGAAAACCGTTCTTAACATGGGGCGGTTGGGGTGTTTATAATATGCTCGGGCACATCGTAAAAATTGACCCTGTTTTTTTATATTATTTTTTTTAAATTTTGTTTTAAACAAAAACAATATCACGTACTTAATTGTCATGTCAAAAATAGTAATATATCCAAAAATGTATTTTGAAATGTAAATAACTGGAGACCATGTTTGAACAGGCGGCATATGGAAGGGGCCAACCCTCAGTTTGTTCAGGTATGCTGAAAACGAATATCGCAAGGAAAGTTAGCACAGACAAATAGTTTTCAAGACAGTTTTATGAATGCGTGCATTTTGAAATGAAAAGGAAAACTAGCACATCAAAGTATTGAAATATTTTTTGTTTTACAAAGGAATCACTACTTATCAAGGCCCAGAGACCACTCGAGGGTGTAAAGAGTGTGCAGTAGTCAATGGGACAATATCATAGTAATCGTTAGAAGTATAAATTTTGTAAATTGGATTACTTAAGAGGAACGGCTTATCAAGAACTTGTTTACATTGGACTTGAAGAGGACGAAATAAAAATATAAAATTTAAAGAACTCGCTAAAAATATTTTAACGATGCCTTTCAACTCGTAAACTGATTGTTTACATTTGTGTACATTTTTCGAAGATAGTAAAAAGTGTAAAAAAAAGTAAACGTTTAGAATCCTAAAAAGATCTCCCGGAAGCATTTTTGCAACATAAAAAATATACAAACCAAAATAAAGAGAGGAGAAAACCTACTCAAAAATATGGTTTATTACATCGCTTAAAAAAAAGAAGAATCGGGGCCTCCAATAATACGATAATTTGGTGGGGAAGCAAATTGTGTTCTTTTTTCTAACTTGGTTTTAAAAAGTTTTTATTGCTAACATTTATTTTCATAAACTCTAACCACACCTCACAACCCTAATCCGGCCGGTCGGGAAAAAGTTTTTATTTTTTTAAAATTTTGTTGAAACCGACGAAATGAATTTTAATTTAAACTTCGTTTGACGTTGGCACGACGCACGCACACACACACACACGCACGCACGCACGCACGCACGCACACATAAGCATTCGCTTGTCACCAAGCTAAAGAAGAGAGAAAGTGGGGGAAGGAGAGAAAGGGTCGTGTTCTCTGCACTGCACGTGCCGGGGTCAAACGTAAGTTTTAAAAAATGGCTCGACAAAGTTGTGTCTGAACTTTTTATTCTATGAAACTTAAGATTAATAAAACGAAATAATCGTGACCCGTGGAAATTCCACGGCGAATATTTCGCATTCAATAAGAACAAAACGAAAAAGTAGTGAACAAATAAATATATGAGAAAATGTTGTTTTAACTTATTTTAAAACGTTTATTTAACACAAACAAAAGTAGCGCACAGTTTTAAGTTAGAACAATAAAGAAGTGTCTGATATTTTACAGTCATCTTGTGAGACTCGACAATCGCTCCAAACTCGAAAATTAAGCAAAATACTGGTAGCAACACATCCAATAAATGTCAGCAAACGTTCGAACATGTTTTCTTTTTCACATTAGCGAAACTCTTATTAGAGCAAAAGTTAAAATGAGAAGCAAACACAAATGAAGAAGTCGGTTTTTATCGTTGAGCACGAAAACAAAAACAAAAAGAGTATCTAATCTAATAGGCCCCGTGCTATAGGCCAATCTCCAAAGTCTGTCCCATCGCCTCAGTGTTGCATCCCTGTTTACAAGTACTTTAATGAGATGTGCTCTGATGAATCCATAGCACTTATACCAGTGCCCGGAAAACTTGTTCCGGGAAAACTCGTCTCGAAGTCGAGTGTCGGCGTTCTTGTCTCGAAGTAAGTTTTTTTTTAACACAGTTGAGTTGGAAATGGATTTCTGCACGTGCATCATGGCTGGACGATAAGAATAACAATACAAATAACAATAATTATTATCTTCAAGTCTCTTCTTAAAGGGGCATTCGGCTACGAAGTTACAACTAGCTAATCGACACGCGACACTGTCAATGAGTTATGCGAAACAGACGGACTCTTCCGCTGTATCAAAGTTATTAAGTGTGGTTAGACTGAAACTCATTAAAGCCAGTAATCTAAGTTTCAACTAGCTAATAGACATTCGGCACTTTCAATGAGTTATGCGATCACCGCCACTTGTCCAAAAACGGACTGTTGCGCTGTATCACAGTTATTAAGGGTTGTTAGAGTGTAACTCATCAGAGCCAGTAACCTAACTTACAACTAGCTAGTCAACATTCGACACTGTCATTGAGTTATGCGATACACTGCTAATTGTCCAGAGACGGACTGTTCTACTGTATCACAGTTGTAAAGGATGGTTAGACTAAAACTCATAAGAGCCAGTAATCTAATTTACAACTACCTTATCGACAGTAGACACTTTCACTGAGTTTACGTGTGTGTGTGCGTCTTTTTGTGTGTGTGTGGTTCGTTAACATTCGGACTGTCCATTTTAAAATCGTTCGGGTATGCTGAAAACGACTATCGCAAGGCACAGACAAATAGTTTTCGAGATACTAATACGTATATTTCGAGATACTAATGCGTATATTTTGAAATGTAAATCATTGGCGACCATGTTTGAACAGACGGCATATGAAAGGGGCAAACCCTCAGTTTGTTCAGGTATGCTGAAAACGAATATCGCAAGGAAAATTAGCACACACAGACAGAGTTTATTTTGGGAGCTAGTTTTATTAATGCGTGTATTTTGAAATGCAAATCCTTGGCGACCATGTTTGAACAGGTGATATATGAACGGGGGCAACCATCAGTTTTTCAGGTATGCTGAAAACGAATATCGCAAGGAAAATTAGCACAGACAGACAGACTACTAGTTTTGGAGCTAGTTTTATTAATGCGTGTATTTTTAAATGTAAATCACTGGCGACCATGTTTAAACAGGCGGCATATGAAAGGGGCCAACCCTCAGTGTGTTCAGGTATGCTGAAAACGAATATCGCAAGGAAAATCAGCACAGACTGACTATAGATTCACCATCAAAGTAGTGAAATTTTTTTTTATATAAAGGAATCACTACTTATCAAGTCCCAGAGGCCACTCGAGGATAAGGGTTAAAGTGTGTACAGTAGTCAATGGACAATATCATAGTAATCGTTAGAAGTGTACATTTGGTAAATTGGATTATTTAAGAGGAACGGCTCATCAAGAACTTATTTACATTGGACTTGAAGACGATGAAATAAAAATATAAAGTTGAAAGAACTAGCGAAAAATATCATTTTAACGATGCCTTTCAAATCGTAAACTGCTTGTTTACATTTGTGTACATTTTTCGAAGATAATAAAAAGTGTAAAAAAAGGCAAACCTTTAGAATCCTAAAAAGATCTCCCGGAAGCATTTTTGCTACATGAAAAATATACAAACCAAAGTAAAGACAGGAGGCACCCTACTCTAAAATATGGTTTATTACATCGCCTAAAAAAAAAAAAAGAAGAATCTTAATTTAGACGCTCCAATAATATGATAATTTGGTGGGGGAAGCAAATTGTGTTCTTTTTTCTAACTTGGTTTTAAAAAGTTTTTATTGCTAACATTTATTTTCATGAACTCTAACCACACCTCACAACCCTAATCCGGTCGGTCGGGGAAAAAAGTTTTTATTTTTTTTAATTTTGGTGAATACGACAACACACATACGCACGCATGTACACACATACACACACACACACACACACACACGCACGCACACATAAGCATATCGCTTGTCACCAAGCTAAAGAAGAGAGAGAGAGTGGGGGAAGGAGAGAAAGGATCGTACGTGCCGGGGTCAAACAGAAGTTAAATGAAATCGATTATAAATCGCTCGACAAAGTTGTGTCTGAACTTTTTATTCTATGAAACTTAAGATTAATAAAACGAAATAATCGTGACCCGTGGAAATTCCACGGCGAATATTTCGCACTCAAGAGAACAAAACGAAAAAGTAGTGAACAAATAATATTATAAGAAAATGAATGTTACCAAAGGCAAGATAAGTTACTCTTCTACCTACCTAGATCACATTTTTGTTGTTTTAACTTATTTTAAAACGTTTATTTAACACAAACAAAAGTAGCGCACGGTTTTAAGTTAGAACAATAAAGAAGTGTCTGACATTTTACAGACATCTTGTGAGACTCGATAATCGCTCCAAACTCGAAAATTAAGCAAAATACTGGTAGGAACACATCCAATAAATGTCAGCAAACGTTCGAACATGTTTTCTTTTTCACATTAGCGAAACACTTTTCAGAGAAAAAGCGAAAATGAGAAGCAAACACAAATGAAGAAGTCGGTTTTTATCGTCGAGCACAACAACAACAAAAAAAAGAGTATCTAATCTAATAGGCCCCGTGCGTGCTATAGGTCAATCTCCAACGTCTGTCCCATCGCCTTAGTGTTGCATCCCTGTTTACAAGTACTTTAATGGGATGTGCTCTCATGAACCCATAGCACTTATACCAGTGCCCGGAAAACTTGTCCCGGGAAAACTCGTCTCTGGAAAAATCGTACCCGGAAAACTCGAACCGTTCAGTTTGTTCAGGTATGCTGAAAACGAATATCGCAAGGAAAATTAGCACAGACAGACAAATCGTTTTCGAGATATTAATGCGTGTATTTTGAAATGTAAAGTAAAATATCAAGCCAGAAATAAATTAATGACAGTTTAAAGGCTTCAAAATCGCTTTCGAATTGACTATGACATGATCGTGATTTTCTCATAAAATTCAACATCAACTGTCGATTTATTCGTCGCATTAACTCGCATCCTAGACTTGATTTAACCCGTGAGTGTCGACTCATAAATCAATCGAAATATATATATAGAAAAAAAAATTATTAGGATTATTTTTTATTAATAGTAAATTACTGTTTCTTAAATTTCAAATCTATATAAAAACACGAACTTAATTTCAAATCTATATAAAAACACGAACTTAATTTTCCGTTTCAGCGTATATTTTGTAAATTTAAATCCAGCCGAGAATGGTTTATGTAAGATGACTAAACCTCCCCCTCTCTCTCTCTCTCTCTCTCTCTCTCTCTCTCTCTCTCTCTCTCTCTTTAGCTTCTCCGTGCCCCTGCCACTAAGTATGGAGAGAGAGAGAGAGAGAGAGAGAGAGAGAGAGTGAGAGAGAGAGAGAGAGAGAGAGAGAGAGAGAATATGTACTTCCACATCAAAGAGGGGCAGGAGCATAAACAGAGACAGAAGCACACACTCTAACACACTCGCATAAAAACACACATACAGAAAACACACACATACATACGCACTTGGATAAACACACACACACACACACACTCGCATAAACACACACATACACGAACACACACGTACACACAAATACTCAAACACACCAACACCAACACAAATCAACTTTCCGTTAAAAGCTGTCATGAGGTGGCAGGGGTGGGTGTCATAAGTGTCAATCGAATTTGAAAGTTTGTTAACGAAATGGATTTATTTCAACTTCGTTTGACACGTGCCAATTCTCCTGCCCTTCACCCACCCCTCTACCTGCCTCTCTCTTTACTAAGACTTTTCGGGTTGGGGTCTGGGGTAGGTCGTAAAAATAACCGGTTTTTTTTTCGTTATTAAATTGTAATTTTTGAAGAAATCATTACCTTAAAAGTTAAGAAAGCCATTCTTAATGTAGAGAGGGGCATGTTAACTATTCTGTACTTTCAGCCAATAATTTAATAAGCAAAAGATAGGATAAAATTGAATTTAACAAATATCGAAGAAGTTTTCTTTGATATTTTTTATTTTACAAGCTGCCCCAGCGTAGTATTATCTCCAATCTCTCCATGATAAAAACGGCTTTCTGAAAAAAAAAAAAAAACACTCCCAAGAAAGCCGTTCTTAACATGGAGAGATTGGAGGGGGTATTCCGGAAGTCGTTCTTAAAATGGGGAGAGGAGGGCGTTTTGTAACTATTCCGTACTTTAACCTAACAATTTAATAAAAAAAACATCAAATGTTAAATAAAAATAAGATAAATAAAAAATAAATACCTACCTGCCTCTCTCTTTACTAAGACTTTTCGGTTGGGGTGTTTATGCTACGCTGGGGTAGGTCGTAAAAACAAACTTTTTTTTTCGTTATTAAATTGTAATTTTTTAAGAAATCATTACCTTAAAAGTTAAGAAAGCCATTCTTAATGTAGAGAGGGGCATGTTAACTATTCTGTACTTTCAGCATGTTAACTATTCTGTACTTTCAGCCAATAATTTAATAAGATAGGATAAAATTGAATTTAACTTGCAAATTTTACCCAAAAATATCGAAGAAGTTTTCTTTGATATTTTTTATTTTACAAGCTGCCCCAGCGTAGTATTATCTCCAATCTCTCCATGATAAAAACGGCTTTCTGAAAAAAAAAACACTTCCAAGAAAGCCGTTCTTAACATGGAGAGATTGGAGATAATACTACGCTGGGGCAGCTTGTAAAATAAAAAATAAATTTCTGCTTATGATATATATATATATATATATATATATATATATATATATATATATATATATATATATAATTATTTTTTAATTTTTTTATAACTTTTCAAAGTTTCGGCTTCTCTCTCTCTCTCTCTCTCTCTTTCTCTCTCTCTCTATATCTCTCTCTCTCTCTCTCTCTCTCGCTCGCTCTCGCGCACGCGCGCTTCTCCGTGTCCTTTTATATAGACAGAGAGGGAAAAGGGGGGAGAGACCGAAAGAGACAGAGAATGTGTCTAGGCTCTCGTCCACCAACGACGCACACACCCACATACACACACACTTGCATTAACACACACATACACAGACGCACACACGTCTACATTCACTCTTCAAACTTGTGGGAACATGCCAACCGGATGCTAACGTCTCCAGCATAGAGACAAAATAAAAAAAATCTTCGTTTGCACATGGCTCCACGCATCGCTTCCGTTTGGAAAAAGAAAAATAAGAAACCATAAAAAGAATTATGAACCAATGGCAGAGCTCCCCGCCGAAAATAAAGGCCTAAAATATGACAGCCGCTGGGAGCCGGTTTACGATTATAAAAGGAGGGGACCAGAAAGAAGACGAACAGAAGAAAAGAGATTCGCCCAGCTGTGTCAGTGAACGCACGGACATTCTTCCACCCGACCTACAAAAAAAAAGAAGAAGAAGAAGAACACAGGAGACGAAAACGCCGCGCTGCGAGCTTGATAAATGTAGTCGTCGCTCTCCAGTTAAAAGCCTGATACATATCACCGAAGTAGCACGACTGGCCACCACTTACCACCCCCGTCGTCTGAAAAGATAACCGCCGCCCTGCCGCTGCTTTATTTTTGCCTATTTCTCTGATGTCAAACAAATTTAAGGTATTTATATTTTCCTCATTTCAAAGTAGACAAGTAGACGACGCATTTATTTAAGGTGTGTAAACTGCACGAGTGTTCAAATGAACGTTGTTACTATGGGCACAGTTCATAAACAAGTCGAATTTCTTTTCAAATTTCGACACTTGTGTAGTTTACACGATTTTCACGTTTAACGTCTTTTTTATATTTAATTTTATATTTTATTATACAAAATACTGTTAGAAACCCAGCCAATAAATATTACCGTGATAATTGTGCAGTTTATAAACCGTGCTGTTCTTGGATAAAATATTTTTAATATAAATCTAAATTAACGTCTTTTAATTTAATTTGTTAGATGAAAGTATATATATAATATTATTTAAGGCCGGTCGATAAACTTTAGAATTACCGTGAGAATTGTGCAGTTTATAAACCGTGCTGTTGTTGGATAATATATTTTTAATTTAAATCTAAATTAACGTCTTTTAATTTAATTTGTTAAATGAAAGTATATATATAATATTATTTAAGGCCGGTCGATAAACTTTAGAATTACCGTGAGAATTGTGCAGTTTATAAACCGTGCTGTTGTTGTATAAAATATTTTTAATATAAATCTAAATTAACGTCTTTTAATTTAATTTGTTAGATGAAAGTATATATATAACATTATTTAAGGCCGGTCGATAAACTTTATAATTACCGTGACAATTGTGCAGTTTATAAACCGTGCTGTTGTTGGATAAAATATTTTTAATATAAATCTAAATTAACGTCTTTTAATTTAATCTGTTAGATGAAAGTATATATATAATATTATTTAAGGCCGGTCGATAAACTTTAGAATTACCGTGAGAATTGTGCAGTTTATAAACCGTGGTGTTCTTGGATAAAATATTTTTTATTTAAATCTAAATTAACGTCTTTTAATGTAATTTGTTAGATGAAAGTATATATATAATATTATTTAAGGGCGGTCGATAAACTGTATAATTACCGTGACAATTGTGCAGTTTATAAACCGTTCTTTTTTTGGATAAAATACTGGATGTGTATTTTCCCCCCTAAAGTCCAACCCTATCCTCACCGTGGTAGGGGGGTGTAACGTTGTAGTTTAACAGCTACACGGCTAAATGGGCTCTGGCAAAAAAAAAAAAAAATCCAGAAAATGTCGGCATTAGTTTGTTGCGTCCGTCCTCTGGTCGTCTTTTTATACGCTTGCATGTGGCGAGCAAAAAGGCGTGATGGGGGCAGGCTGAAAGGAGAACAATACCCGAAAGATGTAAACCGAACGAAAGAGAAAAATGGGCCTCCCTCCAAGGCCCCGTGCTCTCCCCAGCCTGCTCCCAGTTTCCCCGATTTTGCATGCACCTGGTTTTGAGCTTTTGGAAAGCTCTTTTCTCAGTGTCGGGGTGTTGACTCCACTTCCAAGTTAACAAATAGCTGCAAGTCTGGGTACGGTCCGATTGGTTCCGAAGCTCTTCCGCTGTGAGGTGCGCTTTCGAATCTCCCGAAGGGGGCTACCCTCTAAGCAGGCGACACGTGCTCGTGTTACTATGTAATGCATGCTTGCCTCGACTCGACTAAGGACGACTAGAGTTCGACTAGATTGTGTGCTCACAAGCCGCTTTAAGGCCGCTTTTATTATTCCTACTGTCTACGAACTCCGAAACGGTATGGTAGTGCAATTATATATGACCGTCCTCCAATACGAAATGGTAGTGCAATTATATATGACGGTCCTCCGATATGATAGTAGGAATGCCAGTTTTGTGAGCGATCATCGCCGTCTTATGAACACAAACTAGTGGTATCTTTACGAATCCTGTTGGGTAGAGAGAACACCTCTGTTTTCTGCTCCGCCTGTTATTCTGAGTAGAAACCGCTTTTTAGGAGATGTTCGCAGCAAAACTTGTTTTTATATAGTGCCCCTCCTTTCGGGAGTTCATCACCTCGCTGCCCAGACAAGAGCTTTCCCCAGCGGAACCTGTTTTTTTTTTTTCGTTTTTTTTTTCTTTTACTTTCCAGTTTAATGGCGAACGAACAGTCACTAGCAAGTGGTCTGCTCCGACAGGAAGATGAGTATAGTATCACCCTTTCTTCTTTCTATTTCGATTTCAGTCTTTGTGATTTGAAAATTTAATTTAACTGTTTCCATTGTTCCAGCTTTCACACAGCAGTAGATTATCAACACTATAAATATCACCTCTTTTTTATAGATTGGAACAAGCAACGAAACCTAGCAGCATCACCGTTCCTGTCTGCCACATGTCTTGTGCAGTTTGAATCAAGTATTTCTTTCTTTGCGTTCAAGCACATCTGGGTACAATCAAACTGTGTATGATGTATGTCTATCTGTTTCTTCCTACATTAGCATCACAAAGTCTTGGCAGCAATCATTGTCATAGAAGTAGAGTAAGTATTCTTTTTCTTTCCTTCTGTGTGTATATCTTTGTAATTTCAGGTACTCCTCTTGATCATGATGGAATTCTACTATCAGCTATTGTGAGAATTATGTGGATTGGAAAAAACAACTGAATCCAGCAGCATCAGCTATCCTAGCTGCCACATGTTTCCTGTAGTTACAGAAGTCCTCAAGTAAGTGTTTCTTTCTTTGTGTACATGCACATCTGGGTACAATCTAATTCTAAACTATTAGCTTCATTTAAATGAATGCAGTTCTGCTTGTATTTCTTCTCATCAGCTAACTTATGCAACTACAAAAAAATAAACAAGTAGTACATGGGTGTTTGATCATAGCCAGAAAGTTAAATATATCATTTTAAAAAAAATCCATTAGTTATGTTGTCTCTCTTTATTATATAAATCAAAAAAAATTTGTTAATAATTAAAAGAAAAAAATCATCACAGTAAAAATTATATATATGTAACAAAGAACACAAACAAACATGAAATTGCCATGAGTTTCAGCAAGAAGCAGAAAAGAGAAAAAGTGGAGATAACACCTGGGAAGTAACAGGTAAGAATTGTCTTTATTTCTTATCTCAACTAGCGCATAGATTTTTTCCAAATATACATTAAAAAAATTACCCAAGTCAAACAATTGATGGAAAAACTAAGCATTAAAGTTCAATTAAGCATAAAAAAAATAAATTCTAATAATTATGTAATCTATATACAAATTGTCTCCCTTGAATATATATATATATATATATATATACATATTCAAGGGAGACCATTGGTATATAGATCACATAATAATTAGAAGTTATTTTTTTAATTGAAATATATATATATTCAAGGGAGACAATTTGTATATATATCATATAATTATTTGAAGTTATTTTTTAATTCAAATATATATATATATATATATATATATTTATTTATTTATTTCAATTAAAAAAATAACTTCTAATAATTGTTATCTATATTCACATAGTCTTCCTTGAATATATATATATATATTCAAGGGAGACAATTTGTATAAAGATCACATAATTATTAGAAGTTATTTTTTTTAATTGAAATAAATAAATATATATATATATATATTCAAGGGAGACAATTTGTATATAGATCAGATAATTATTAGAATTATTTTTTTAAATTGAAATAAATACATTTATTTATATATATATATATATATATATATATATATATATATATATATATATATATATATTATACTAGCATGGGTTACTGGCGTAGCCCCAGTGTTTAGCGGTGTATGCTGCCCCCCTCCCCAACAAAAAAGAAAGCAGAGAAACGGTTAATTTTTTAAAACTTGACCCCTATTATGAACCCTTAAAATTTATTGTTTTGGGCTCCAAATGAGATATTAAGTTAGATCCATGTCCAAGGAAACTATATGTAAAATTTCAAGTGTTTAGACCCATAATTGTCGGAGGAGATTTGTAGGGTTCTCAAAGGCCAAATCATTGAAGTTTGACCCCTCAATCGCCAAATTTCTGTCCAAGTACCAATCACATAGATTTTCCAAAATCTCAGTACCCTTTTTATCAAAATTTGGAATATGTAGACTAAAATTGACAGAAATGTACACACAGACAGACATATTCAATTCTATAGATAGATAGATAGATAAATAGTGAGAGACAGAAAGATAAATATATACAATGATTAATGAATTAGTAGAGATAGTTGTTAAATTTTTGGAAATATGTATGGCAATTTGATGGTAAGACTTAGAGCTAACTGTAAATATTTAAAATATATACACAGAAATTCAAATGACAGGACTTATATGTAGAGTGCTCAATACATCAGTAGAGCAAGGTAATAAGTTAAAAAAAAATGTATACGTCAATTTAGATAACCACAATTTTTTTGGTATTCTTGTGTGAATATGACATAATGTAATATAAATTTCAATAATTTTAGTCTAAATGTTATGATTCTCAATGAAAAATCTAAAATGTCAATATATATATATATATATATATATATATATATATATACATATATATATATTTCAATAAAAAGAATAACTTCTAATAATTATGTCATCTATATAACAATTGTCTCCCTTGAACATATATAGATTATATATATATAAAATATATATATATTTATATATATATATATATATATATATTTATTAAAAAAAAATAACTTCTAATAATTATGTGATCTATATTAAAATTGTCTCCCTTGAATATATATATATATATATATTTATTTCAATAAAAAAAATAAGGTCTAATAAAAATTACAAATTGTCCCCCTGTAATATATATATATATATATATATATATATATATATATATATATATATATATATATATACATATATTTACTTATTTCAATAAAAAAATAACTTCTGATAATTATATGATCTATATACAAATTGTCTCCCTTTTTTTTAGCACTATTTAAAGTGTAATTATTAAATAAAAATCTGAATAAAATGTCTTTATTGCTCTATGTCTTATTGAGCACTCTTATATAACTCTGGTTAAATCTTAATGTTTACTTATCCTGTAATAAAATAAACGTTTTATAATATCAGCTCTGTCTAGTATTGAGCACTATTTTAAAGTGTTATTATTAAGTAAAAATCTAAATAACATGACTTTATTGCTCTATGTCTCATTGATTAAATTGAAATAAATATATATATATATATATATATATATATATTTACTTCAATTAATAAAAATAACTTCTAATTATTATATGATCTATATCAAATTGTCTCCCTTGAATATATATATATATGTATATATATATATATATATATATATTTATTTATTTCAATAAAAAAAAACTTCTAATAATTATGTGATCTATATACAAATTGTCTCCCTTGAATATATATATATATAGATTATATATATATATGTATTTCAATTAAAAAAATAACTTCTAATAATTATGTGATTTATATATTTACCAATGATTCTTGCATGTGCTCCATAGTTTTATATAGCTGTGTAGTAAATTTAAAAATTGCTTTGTTTAATTATACAAGACGATTTTACTTTAAGAGTGCTCAATGCATTTATAGAGCTTTGTAGTAAGAGTTGGAAACATTTTGGCAATTATTTTAGACAAATCTACTTCCAGAGTGCTCAATATATTAGTAGAGCTAAATAAAACATTTGAGAAACAGATATGGCATTTCAACTGCATAAATTTATTTTGACAGAGTTCAATACATTAGTAGAGCTAAATATAGACTTTCAAAAAACGTATGGCAATTCAGCTACACGAATATACTTAAGAGTGCTCAATACATTAGTAGACGAAAGAATAAAATTCAGAAAACATGAAGAGCTCTGCAGTATGTTTTGAAAACCTAAATGTCAATATGTAAGTATAGATATACTGTAAGTGTTTAATATATATATATGTATATATATATATATATATACATATATATATATATATATATATGACAAGTATTTAAAACAAGTTTCTTATTTGAGTGCCTAATATATTTGAGAGCTCTATGGTAACTTTATAAAACATATTTCAAAATTATGTTAGATAAATTGTCTTTGAGAGTGCTCATTTCTAAGTAGAGCTCTGTAGAAAATTTTTGAGACATGTTCAGCAATTTAAGTTCATATGAGTTAATAAATAGAGCTATATAGTGACTTGTGCAAACTTATATGCCACTTATCCTAGACAAGTTAACTCTTGTAGCTGTGCAATACGTAAGTAGAGTTCTGCATTAGTTTTGGGGTATGGTTCTCACTTTATTAGGGCAATAACTTGGACACATTATACTATGGACAAATCCATTGAGGACAACCAAAGGTAACCTGTTTTTTTCCACTCTGCTGAATAAGACTCATCCGTCTTGGTTCACTCTTGGGACATTAAAACACACAAGGTGAAGAATTAAAAAAAGAATGCAAAAATGTAAATGTCTTTGCAACTCATTCATTTTCACTTTCATAACACAAAAACATCTGTAAAAACTTGATAAAAGAATGCACAAACAATAAAATACAACTTTGCTGTCTTGGAATCTGAAATCAGTAGAAACTTCCCCTACTGAAATTCCTGCACACCTCAAAAAAAAAAAAAAAAAAAGAAAGAAAAAAGAATCCTTCCCAATGCAATACTTTTCAAGCAATTACAGTGTCAGACTTGGTACTGCAATGACTCTGTAAACTGAAAAAAATATACATAATAAAAAATGTTAAGCAAAATTGATTCATGTTAACACCTCTCCCAACACCACAGATTAACTACAAAAATACTTGATAAAGCAAGACACAATTACAAATGTGTATGAAAAAAATAAAAATAAAAAAAATCAACCAAGCAATGGCTCATGATTTCCTGGTGTTTGATGGAATGTGAGTAGGCATACAGCCTGGATAATTTTCCAAGGTAAGTGATGATATTCATCATTATTGTCTTTTTGGATTAGTTCAGATATATCTCATAACTATAATTGTTTTATGTATATATTTATATGTCTAGATGTTATGTGTGCTATTTGCATGTTCCCTATAGAAAAAAGCTACATAAAATCTACAAGTGTATTCTGATGTAAAATTAACCAGTAAAAACAATGCTTGTGTTCCTGATATACCAACTATTTCTTATTAGCATATAAGTTGAATCATGAAATGTATCTCCCTTGCCTGTCTCTCTTTATACCTCTGTATTTATCTAGATCTGTCTATCTCCCTTTTCTTATTCTTTATCCCTATTCCCCGTCTTGCTATCCCAGGTAACAGTAGGCGTCAATGAGGCAAATCCAGACGCCAACCTACACGGTGCAGAGAAAGGACAGAAAAAAAACTAAGTCCCGATGTGCCTAGCAGATTAGAAGGCATTTTGCTACGCCTACATGCACCCAACATGTCAGTAGGCGTCGATCGGGCACTTCAAGACACTTACTTACACTGTTTTGAACTTAGAAATTTCAATTGAATACTCGTGGACAGGTGTTGGTCTAGTAGCTCCTCATCTACCTATACCAACGTCCCCCCTGTCTGGACTTAGAAATTTTCAATTGAATATATACTGGGATACCTTAGTCTATAGGATTCTCATGTACCTATACCTACATCCCCTCTTGTTTGGCCTTAGAAATTTTCTATTGAATAAACGTTGAGATGACTTGGTCTATAGGATTCTTATCTACCTATACGAACGTCCCCTCTTGTTTGGACTTAGAAATTTTCAATTGAATACACGTTGAGATGACTTGGTCTATAGGATTCTCATCTACCTATACCAACGTCCCCTCTTGTTTCGACTTAGAAATTTTCAATTGAATACACGTTGAGATGACTTGGTCATTAGGATTCTTATCTACCTATACGAACGTCCCCTCTTGTTTGGACTTAGAAATTTTCAATTGAATACACGTTGAGATGACTTGGTCTATAGGATTCTTATCTACCTATACCAACGTCCCCTCTTGTTTGGACTTAGAAATTTTCAATTGAATACACGCTGAGATGACTTGGTCTACAGGATTCTTATCTACCTATACCAACGTCCCCTCTTGCTGGGACTTAGAAATTTTCAATTGAATACACGTTGAGATTACTTAGTCATTAGGATTCTTATCTACCTATACCAACGTCCCCTCTTGTTTGGACTTAGAAATTTTCAATTGAATACACGTTGAGATGACTTGGTCTTTAGGATTCTTATCTACCTATACCAACGTCCCCTCTTGTTTGGACTTAGAAATTTTCAATTGAATACACGTTGAGATGACTTGGTCTTTAGGATTCTTATCTACCTATACCAACGTCCCCTCTTGTTTGGACTTAGAAATTTTCAATTGAATACACGTTGAGATGACTTGGTCTACAGGATTCTTATCTACCTATACCAACGTCCCCTCTTGTTTGGACTTAGAAATTTTCAATTGAATACACGTTGAGATGACTTGGTCTACAGGATTCTTATCTACCTATACCAACGTCCCCTCTTGTTTGGACTTAGAAATTTTCAATTGAATACACGTTGAGATTACTTGGTCTACAGGATTCTTATCTACCTATACCAACGTCCCCTCTTGTTTGGACTTAGAAATTTTCAATTGAATACACGTTGAGATGACTTGGTCTTTAGGATTCTTATCTACCTATACCAACGTCCCCTCTTGTTTGGACTTAGAAATTTTCAATTGAATACACGTTGAGATGACTTGGTCTTTAGGATTCTTATCTACCTATACCAACGTCCCCTCTTGTTTGGACTTAGAAATTTTCAATTGAATACACGTTGAGATGACTTGGTCTATAGAATTCTCATCTACCTATACCAACATCCCCTCTTGTTTGGACTTAGAAATTTTCAATTGAATACACGTTGAGATGACTTAGTCTATAGGTTTCTCATCTACCTATACCAACGTCCCCTCTTTTTTGGACTTAGAAATTTTCAATTGAATACACGTTGAGATGACTTGGTCTATAGGATTCTTATCTACCTATACCTTCGTCCCCTCTTGTTTGGACTTAGAAATTTTCAATTGAATACACGTTGAGATGACTTAGTCTATAGGTTTCTCATCTACCTATACCAACGTCCCCTCTTGTTTGGACTTAGAAATTTTCAATTGAATACACGTTGAGATGACTTGGTCTTTAGGATTCTTATCTACCTATACCAACGTCCCCTCTTGTTTGGACTTAGAAATTTTCAATTGAATACACGTTGAGATGACTTGGTCTATAGGATTCTTATCTACCTATACCTACGTCCCCTCTTGTTTGGACTTAGAAATTTTCAATTGAATACACGTTGAGATGACTTGGTCTATAGGATTCTTATCTACCTATACCAACGTCCCCTCTTGTTTGGACTTAGAAATTTTCAATTGAATACACGTTGAGATGAGTTGGTCTTTAGGATTCTCATCTACGTATACCAACGTCCCCGTTTGTTTGGACTTAGAAATTTTCAATTGAATACACGTTGAGATGACTTGGTCTTTAAGATTCTTATCTACCTATACCAACGTCCCCTCTTGTTTTGACATAGAAATTTTCAATTGAATACATGCTGAGATGAGTTGGTCTTTAGGATTCTTATCTACCTATACCAACGTCCCCTCTTGTTTGGACTTAGAAATTTTCAATTGAATACATGCTGAGATGACTTGGTCTTTAGGATTCTTATCTACCTATACCAACGTCCCCTCTTGTTTGGACTTAGAAATTTTCAATTGAATACACGTTGAGATGAGTTGGTCTACAGGATTCTTATCTACCTATACCAACGTCCCCTCTTGTTTGGACTTAGAAATTTTCAATTGAATACATGCTGAGATGACTTGGTCTTTAGGATTCTTATCTACCTATACCAACGTCCCCTCTTGTTTGGACTTAGAAATTTTCAATTGAATACACGTTGAGATGACTTGGTCTATAGGATTCTTATCTACCTATACCAACGTCCCCTCTTGTTTGGACTTAGAAATTTTCAATTGAATACACGTTGAGATGACTTGGTCTATAGGATTCTTATCTACCTATACCAACGTCCCCTCTTGCTTGGACTTAGAAATTTTCAATTGAATACAC
Organism: Euprymna scolopes; assembly: GCF_053919585.1. Classification (NCBI taxonomy): domain Eukaryota; kingdom Metazoa; phylum Mollusca; class Cephalopoda; order Sepiida; family Sepiolidae; genus Euprymna; species Euprymna scolopes. Next base: position 110,881,266 of record NC_136527.1, on the reverse strand, counting down.
GTTGAGATGACTTGGTCTATAGGATTCTTATCTACCTATACCAACGTCCCCTCTTGTTTGGACTTAGAAATTTTCAATTGAATACACGTTGAGATGAGTTGGTCTTTAGGATTCTCATCTACGTATACCAACGTCCCCGTTTGTTTGGACTTAGAAATTTTCAATTGAATACACGTTGAGATGACTTGGTCTTTAAGATTCTTATCTACCTATACCAACGTCCCCTCTTGTTTGGACATAGAAATTTTCAATTGAATACATGCTGAGATGAGTTGGTCTTTAGGATTCTTATCTACCTATACCAACGTCCCCTCTTGTTTGGACTTAGAAATTTTCAATTGAATACACGTTGAGATGACTTGGTCTATAGGATTCTTATCTACCTATACCAACGTCCCCTCTTGTTTGGACTTAGAAATTTTCAATTGAATACACGTTGAGATGACTTGGTCTATAGGATTCTTATCTACCTATACCAACGTCCCCTCTTGTTTGGACTTAGAAATTTTCAATTGAATACACGTTGAGATGACTTGGTCTATAGGATTCTCATCTACCTATACCAACGTCCCCTCTTGTTTGGACTTAGAAATTTTCAATTGAATACACGTTGAGATGACTTGGTCTTTAGGATTCTTATCTACCTATACCAACGTCCCCTCTTGCTTGGACTTAGAAATTTTCAATTGAATACACGTTGAGATGACTTGGTCTACAGGATTCTTATCTACCTATACCAACGTCCCCTCTTGTTTGGACTTAGAAATTTTCAATTGAATACATGCTGAGATGACTTGGTCTTTAGGATTCTTATCTACCTATACCAACGTCCCCTCTTGTTTGGACTTAGAAATTTTCAATTGAATACACGTTGAGATGACTTGGTCTATAGGATTCTTATCTACCTATACCAACGTCCCCTCTTGTTTGGACTTAGAAATTTTCAATTGAATACACGTTGAGATGACTTGGTCTATAGGATTCTTATCTACCTATACCAACGTCCCATCTTGTTTGGACTTAGAAATTTTCAATTGAATACACGTTGAGATGACTTGGTCTATAGGATTCTTATCTACCTATACCAACGTCCCCTCTTGTTTGGACTTAGAAATTTTCAATTGAATACACGTTGAGATGACTTGGTCTTTAGGATTCTTATCTACCTATACCAACGTCCCCTCTTGTTTGGACTTAGAAATTTTCAATTGAATACACGTTGAGATGACTTGGTCTACAGGATTCTTATCTACCTATACCAACGTCCCCTCTTGTTTGGACTTAGAAATTTTCAATTGAATACACGTTGAGATTACTTGGTCTACAGGATTCTTATCTACCTATACCAACGTCCCCTCTTGTTTGGACTTAGAAATTTTCAATTGAATACACGTTGAGATGAGTTGGCCTATAGGATTCTCATCTACCTATATCAACGTCCCCTCTTGTTTGGACTTAGAAATTTTCAATTGAATACACGTTGAGATGACTTGGTCTTTAGGATTCTTATCTACCTATACCAACGTCCCCTCTTGTTTGGACTTAGAAATTTTCAATTGAATACACGTTGAGATGACTTGGTCTATAGGATTCTCATCTACCTATACCAACGTCCCCTCTTGTTTGGACTTAGAAATTTTCAATTGAATACACGTTGAGATGACTTGGTCTACAGGATTCTTATCTACCTATACCAACGTCCCCTCTTGTTTGGACTTAGAAATTTTCAATTGAATACACGTTGAGATGACTTGGTCTGTAGGATTCTTATCTTCCTATACCTACGTCCCCTCTTGTTTGGACTTAGAAATTTTCAATTGAATACACGTTGAGATGACTTGGTCTATAGGATTCTCATCTACCTATACCAACGTCCCCTCTTGTTTGGACTTAGAAATTTTCAATTGAATACACGTTGAGATGACTTGGTCTACAGGATTCTTATCTACCTATACCAACGTCCCCTCTTGTTTGGACTTAGAAATTTTCAATTGAATACACGTTGAGATGACTTGGTCTTTAGGATTCTTATCTACCTATACCAACGTCCCCTCTTGTTTGGACTTAGAAATTTTCAATTGAATACACGTTGAGATGACTTGGTCTATAGGATTCTCATCTACCTATACCAACGTCCCCTCTTGTTTGGACTTAGAAATTTTCAATTGAATACACGTTGAGATGACTTGGTCTACAGGATTCTTATCTACCTATACCAACGTCCCCTCTTGTTTGGACTTAGAAATTTTCAATTGAATACACGTTGAGATGACTTGGTCTGTAGGATTCTTATCTTCCTATACCTACGTCCCCTCTTGTTTGGACTTAGAAATTTTCAATTGAATACACGTTGAGATGACTTGGTCTATAGGATTCTCATCTACCTATACCAACGTCCCCTCTTGTTTGGACTTAGAAATTTTCAATTGAATACACGTTGAGATGACTTGGTCTACAGGATTCTTATCTACCTATACCAACGTCCCCTCTTGTTTGGACTTAGAAATTTTCAATTGAATACACGTTGAGATGACTTGGTCTACAGGATTCTTATGTACCTATACCAACGTCCCCTCTTTTTTGGACTTAGAAATTTTCATTTGATTACACGTTGATTTGTCTTGGGCATGTAGCATCCTATCCTGTGTGAACTTAGAAATTGTCCATTACAATCAAATACAGAAATTGTACCTCCCACGTGACGTCTGTGTATGACTTTTTTTTATTATAATGCAACTTTTATAAAATTGAAAAAGTCTGCTTATTTTTAACTCGTTTAAAATCTGGTTACAAAGTAAGACCTTTAGGGTTATGTATTAATTTTAGCTAGAAGTAATGCATACTTTAGAAGAAAAAAAAATTTGGACTTCAGATAATATGCAAATATAATTTGGGAAATGCTCAATTTCATGGGAGACTTTTTGTTTTCTCGTCTTCAATATAAGAAAAAGTATTGGTTAATAATAGTATTTTTGACAAAAAAGATTTCGGAGAAAGATAAGAAAACGCGACAAATATTCAGGATTAAAGTCAAACCTGTGATAAGGAAAAAGAGAAAAAATAAAAAAGTAAACATGTTAGTGTTTTTAGCTTAATAGGCTGCAAAAGTTACGAACAGAAAAGTTACTTAGCTTTTTGGACCGTAGAGTTCGACTTATTTTTCTTCTTTCTGACGAGTCATTCAGAATATTAACAACACGTAAACGCCTAAAAAAAGTAGAATCTCATCTAAAGGCAGGAAGGGGGTGATTTAAGTGAGGCTGTTAATTTACAATGAACTTACTGAACCGCAATATTGGGTTCGTATTACTGTAAACATAGATTCGAAAAAGTTGTCAAAAAACAAATATATAACAAATAAATGTTATAAAAATAACATAATAAAAAAAAACTAGACAAAATACTATTAAAAACCAACCGAATATATGTCAAGTTATGTCACGGTCAAATATATTGAGCGAATTTCTAACAATATTTTGTCTAGTTTTTTTTTTATTTATAACACCTTTTACCAAATTTAATGTGTTAAAGAGAGAGTCGGGCGCCATTTTAGATTTTCCAATACATCGGTAAACACTGTATGTTTTTCGAGCTGAATAAACATGTTACATTGAATAAAAACACTAAAAATTATCCAGTTAGGTAGAAAAGTAACTTAGCTTGCCTTTGATAACATTTATTTGTAATATATATATATATATATTTTTTTGACAATTTTTTCGATTCTATGTGTACAGTAATACAAACCCAAAATTTGAATAATTGCAAGAGACAAAAATTTTTTGGTGGTGAAAATGTAATAAAATTTTTTTTTCCTTGCAATTATTTAAATGTTTTGTTTAAGAAAATTACAAAATCGTTGCATTTTACTTTCTTTTTTTTATTTATTAATCTATATATAAAAGTGAACGTGTCTGTGTGTTTGTCTGTCTGTGTGTCTGTCTGTGTACATTTCCCTACGCAATAACTCTGTCAATTTTTAGTCTACCGACTCGAAAATAGATATACAGGGTACTGAGATTTGGGACAATCTAGATGATCGGTTTTCGGCCGGAAATTTGGCTGTTAAGGGGTCAAAGTTCAACGATTTGACCTTTTGAGAACTCTACAAAACTCCTTCGACAATTTTGGGTCTAAACACTTGAAATTTTAGATATAGGTTCCTTGGACATGGATCTCACTTAATAATTTGATTTGAGCCCAAAACAATAAATGTTAAGGGGTCATAATAGGGGTCAAAGTTTAAAAATATTGACCTTTTTTTTTTTTACTCAGCATACACCTCCAAACACCCGGGCAACGCCGGGCACCCATGCTAGTATTATATAACTTTGTCACATTAAATGAAATAGTTGAAGAAATAATTCATTTTTTTCCTCACAATTCTTACTAAAATAGAGATGCCTCCCTTAAAATAAGGAGTTTTTATTCTGCATTGCAAAATTTAATAATTTTTTTGTCTTTGTTTTGTTTTGTTTGCCTCGTTTTGTGAAAAAATGCAGTGAAAAAGCCAACCTCCCCTTGTTAAGAACGGTTTTCGAGGTGGAGGGTGTTTATTCCGAAAGCCGTTCTTAACATGGGGAGGTTAGCTCAACCTCCCCATGTTAAGAACGGCTTTATTTGAACAGTGAAAAACATCTGAGTTAGCGTTTTTTTTTTAATCCCTGTTTAAAAAAATATTTTATTTAAAAAGGACATGGAATATAAGTATAAATATGGATAAATTCTTAACAATGAAGAATGGAATTACCCATTGAATAGTATTTTTTATAGGCAAGTGATTTTTTGGAATTTATATATATATATATATATATTATAATCGAAGTAAGTAAAATTTCGTTGATTTTCTTTTAAATCTTCTTTAAAGAAAACCGATTTTTAAAAAAAATATTGCATAATTTGCTATTAAACCTGTTATTTGTTTTTTTTTAATTTGGTCTTTGCTCCTTTAATTGAAAAAAAATAGGGTTTGAATTACATTTTTTAAGTAGTTATAAGCTTGGAAAGATAGTATGTTGAATTATTCAAGTTCTTATCACGCATTTTTAATGGTGGCTTCTGATACACCTAGAGGTTGAGGTGCTTATAATGCGCCTGTGGCACGTCGTAAAAATTGACCGAAAAAACTGCTACAAATGTAAAAATTACAACCGCACGAATCTAACACCAAATTCTCTAGAAATTCGTTTTATTTTATTTTCCAGAAAATATTGTCGATGGAATTGATTTATATCAGCGTTTCACCTTCCAGGCTGTGTTAGCTGCGCCCTTCGCAGTGGATACTTTCTTTCTGCTCAGGTACCAGAATCTTTATGCTTGTGTATTAATATAAGTATTTTTTTTTTTGTTTCAATCTAATACAAAAACGGCTATATGATTGTCTATCTGTCTGTCTCCAAGTCGCAGAGCGGCATTTGGGGCCTCATACGATTGGGTTTTTTACAAACCGTTCTTTTATTTTCAATCAATTTTCACCCCAAACAAGGCACAGTGCCACTTTAAAGTAGGGGGCTACTATCGAGGACATAAGTGACAGGGGTACTATATAGGGAGTTGGGCAGCAAGATGTCGGTTCACGTTACACTTGAACTTCTGCATGACAGTACAGTTGGGGAAGCAGGGACCCGGAAGGGAATTCCAAAGTCTAGCGGTTCTGGGGAAGAAATGACTGGAGTAGAAGGCTCTCTTACATCTAGAGATCTCTACTTTGAAGGGGTGGGACTTAGTTGCTTGTCAGGTTTGTCAAGGGTAGTCACGTCGAGGAGGTACAAGTGCTTGTAGTTCGTCAGAGCATTCACCATAAAAGTACATGTAGAAAAGGCAGAGGGATGCAACATTTCGTCGATGGGACAGAGGCTGAAGCTTAGATGACAGTTCATGATTTATCAGGTTGGCGACTCTCTTTTGAACCCTGTCCAGGAGTGAGAGACAAGCAGCTGATGCACCGGCCCAAATGTGACAACAGTACTCCATATATGGGCGAATGGTGGCCTTAAGAGGTACAGGATACTTTCAGGCGTAAGTAGTTTTCTAGCACGGTAGAGGGATCCCACCTTCTTTGCAGCAGCCTTTTATGGGTCCTTAGCCATTTAAAATAGTTTTTAAGGGGTCAAAAATGGGTCAAAATTAAAAAAAACGTTAAACATTTTGTACATTCGTCTTTATTTATTTTTAATCAGTTCATATGAGTGTCACGTTGGTACAGTGGTAACGTCACCAGCTTTGAATGACACAGTTTCGGCTTTGTACATTTAATGAAATTATATATAATTTCATACATCTAATATATAAACTGTTATATGTCTGTCTGTCTGTCGGTCTGTCTGCCTGTTTCCATATTTTCAAACTCTTTCTCCTCCGAAACTAAAAGTCGCAGAGCAGCCCTAGAGGCCTCGAATGATTGTGTTTTCTACGGGCCGTTCTTTTATGAATCTGTTAAAATTGTTTTTAAGGGGTCAAATTGATTGAAAAAAATTGTTAAACATTTTGTACATTCATCTTAGTTTATTTTTAATTGGTTTATATGTGTGTCACGTTGGTACAGTGGTAACGTCACCAGCTTTGAATTATAAAGTTTCGGTTTCGATTCTAGCTGATGGCACCCAAACACTTTTTTTTTTACTTTTGAAATCATGACTCTATGATAATGTATACGAAATATGGACAAATTAAAATATCATATTTAAACGTGTTTTACGCAAATTACCCCCAACTGCTAGTAATCTATATATTAATACCGTACTACCTTTAATGTACGTACGTATGTGTGTCACGGTTTCCAGATTATACATCATTTGATTGGGAGATCCTATTTATTAAAAAGGAGGCTAGAAGGTGATAACATATTACGAAAATTAAATTAGTAACATATAGATATGCTAATTTAATGTTTGTAGTATGTTGTCACCTTCTATATACCTCTTCTTTAATAAATAGGATCTCCCGACCACCGAAGATGCTATGTAAAAAAAAAAATCGTCCAGACTAATGGATGAATGAATGCCACTAAGTAAGACACTTTATCAAAGCAATAACCCTTATCCCCGAGTGGCCTCCGGGCCTTGATAAGTGGTGACAACCATGTAAAAAAAAATCAATAAAAAAATGATGTTGCTTTTGGGCTGTATTTGGACTTCTAGCTAGGATCCAAATGTAGTATCTATTTTGTCTGAAGATGGCATAGTTATATCGTGGGGTTTCCGTTCGCACCGGGTGTCCATACAATCCATACAATGAAAATATGTCACATACTGCTATAAGGATATTAGAGATAAACCGTAATAACCAGATATATTCTGACACTACATTAACCAGATTACTTAGATAAATACTTTTACAGTTTTAAAAAAAGGGCTACAATAATATCGCAGGCTCCTCATTCACACTGAACGTCTACATAATGCCCAGCAGCAATATATTACATAGTTACATTTCAAATATAGAAATGTTATTGTATGCAAGACAAAGAATACAGTATAGTAAAATATATTTCCTTAACCCATGAGTTTTCGATGTTTATACATCTCCTCCGAGGAAAAATATTAGCAAAAATTTTACTATATTGTATTCTTTGTCTTGCATGCAATAAAATTTCTATATTTGAAATTTAACTTTTTCAAATCACAAATTTTAAATTCCTAAATTATGATTTATTTGCTCTATCTAGTATATTGAGCAATTTTATTTAACTGGGATAGTCTTATATAAAATATTACACCCAATAATATTTTGTCAGACCGATAATCACTGGATTTGCACACCAGTAGATTTATTGTATTTCATTATTCTGAATAATTATATATATAATATAAACACGTTACCTTTCTCGTTGTAATGATGAACACAGAAGACGCAGATACAAAACCACATGATGATACGTTTATTTCTTCTTCGACCGGTCGGACATGATTTTGTATTTCAGGGATTCAAAGTTGTTACATGGTAATCTCTAAACCCCCCCTGTATGTATGTATAAATATATATATATATATATATATATATATATATATATATATATATATACACACTTACATATACGAAACGCTCTCATCCATCTAAAATATGTTATATATTTGCACTGATTAACCTCTTGATAATCATACGTTATTTTTGTCAATTTTTTTTTTTTAAATTGGAAATCCCTGTTAGTCTAAAAGGAATTTTAATTTTATTTCAGTGGGATTTTGGTCACCTACTTTTTTTTGGAAAATTATTATCGCAAAGGAAACATTGGGTTAAAGACGGTGATTCTCATGTATGTACGGCGTTATCTCAGGTAAGTCTAGTTTTTAATTAGCAGGACCCATGTCCCGGCGTTGCCCTGGGGGATTTTTTTAGTGTTTTTTTTGTTGTATTTTTAACATTAGATAACGTAAACTGCTAAAAGATGCCGTCATTCAAAACATGGGGTCCCTCTCTTCCCATTTAAAAAATTGGAGGCTTCTTCGTTATAAGAGCGAAATTTGAAAATCGAAATATTGGATTTCAATTTATTGAGATTGTCGAACTGACTTCCTCATCTTGGTTGTTATAGTCACAACGTTTCGGCCGTTTTGCCCTCCGGCCTTCATCATCTCACATGTCTAAAACCCCATTCGGTAACAGCATAATGAGTGTCCCCTTTTCCTTTCCAGACTGACCCCTTGTTATGCGGTGATCCTCATGGTCTATACTTTTATTCTTCCGAATCTGTTTGAGGGGCCATATTGGCAGTCTGACTTCAGCGAGATCTGCCAGAGTCGATGGTGGACAAACTTACTCTACATCAACAACATCTTCAAGCTGGAAGATGGGGTAATTTTCTCTCTTTTTGTTTATCTTTTCTCAGCTTTTTTTTTTCGTTAGAACGATCAAATAAAAAAAATCAGTGCTTCTACAGTTTATCGCCGAAACTGGAGACGCCATTTTATTTCGAGTACCTGCCGATTAGAATCAGAGGGAGAAATCGGCAGAATTGCCGTTTAGTTGTGCAAATAGCCTCGAAGCCTAGGTATTTGTACAGTTTAATCAAGACATTAAAAAAATGAAAATATCGAGAAAAGTTTACATTGTACGTATCCGTTATGGAATGAAACTTTGTTTATATTTACGTGATTATTAAAAATATGATCCCATAATTAAAGAGATCATGTGGTAACGCGTTGCCGCCAACGTCTACCATTGTTTTATTCAGCCCCGTACATCGAAAAGAGGTAAGTATTCAAAATTTATCTATTTTGATCTATTTTTATGGTTCTGCTGAAATCATGTTCTTTCCGAAAAAGATATAGATTTGTCTCGTTTTGCCCCAAGTAATGGGGTAAGACGGGACAATACAGTTAGCTGAATAAATCATCTGTATTTCTTTTGAAAATAATTTCTCATCTTTTTTTTTGTTGTTGTTGTGGCATTGTTTTCCTATACTTTGAATGTTCAGTTTTCGTTAAATATGTGAGGGGAAATAGTTTTTTTTAGGTATTTTACCCCCCTCCCCCTTACCCATATTTCAATGTTTCGAAAACTAAACAACATTTAGGTCAATACAAATGCAACATTTTATAAAGCTAAAGTGTTTAAATAATTAAAAAGTACATATATATATATATATTGAGATTGTCGGACTGACTTCCTCATCTTGGTTGTTATAGTCACAACGTTTCGGCCGTTTTGCCCTCTGGCCCTCATCAGGTGTTTTGTATCGAACTGGGGAACCGTTTGTTAGGAGTCTCGAACCCAACCCTTTATTATTATTACGGGGGTACCGTGTTCGGACTCCAGCTAGGCTCTGGGACATAGTCACTGATTCCCTGTTTTGAATGTTACTTTCCACTGCCTTCGTTCAGGATTGAACTCAGCACCTTTAAGTAATTGTAAACTTTGATACAACGTCTAGGACCACTCGGTCATATGTCACTAGGACAATTCTTAGTTGGTTTTTGTTAATGTTAAACCTATGTTGTTATTCAAGGTTTTCTCTCTCTATTAGAGGTATCCAAAGTACATTCAGCTCTACGCTTGGTTTGCTCAGTAGGTTGTTATGTATTTTAAACGGCTCTCTTTGTGTTTGGAAATCGCCAAAATGAGTGACGTGGAGTCGGCGTCCAAAGTGGGGAGCCGACTTTGGCGCCTAAAAGAAGTGGCGCCAAAGCCGGCAAGAGGGGAGATAGAACTGGGGGGGGGGATGGTGAGGTTGGTTGATCCGTCTCGTCTCTGTTGTAAATTTTAAATGATTTTTCTCTCGGCCAACATCTTTTATCATGGTTACTCCTTTAAATTTGTATTTATGTGTGTGATGGGAGGGGTGTCCTACTTAAACCCAATTTTAAAACATTTTTTAAATCATATCAAAAATACAAAAAAGATAACAATATTAATAAAATGTCATTTGTGTCGAGGGATTTGAGATTTTGATCTTGGCTAAAAGGCCAAGAAAAGCTTAAAAAGCTAAGAACAGCATCTATTAACAACAGACCTTTGATCTTAACCAAAAAGGCCAAGCACAAAAGTGTTACGGACAGACAGACGGAGTGACTTATAGAGTCGCTTTCATGCGACTAAAAATCTATTTTTATCGAAATGCTACAAACACAAGGGTTTGCTCTTAGTTAGCAGGTTTTGTTTGTTTGTTTGTTCTTTCAATTCTTTACTAAATATTTTTTTTGTTTTGCTATTTTTTTATTTTCAGTGTATGTTTTGGACTTGGTATTTGGCGAATGATATGCAATTTTTCATCATATCTCCCATAATCCTTTGCCAGTTTATTTTGTGAGTACACAATAAAGTTTGTATGAAACTTTTCTTTAAGATGGAGGTCATTTGAAAATAATTCTGATCCTGACAAAGTATATTTTGGAAGAAATAAAAGCGATTGACATTTTTGTTTCTTCATAATGATATGCTAAAACTATCAACAAGAAAAACTACCTAACCAGAATCAAGTATTTTTTGTATGTCCGGCAAAGGCTTTTTGGAGGAGGACGAGGGGGGGGAGGGTTCTCGGATGAGAGTTTTACTATTCTTTAAAACTTTTTATATACCGTGTAGATTGTAATATTTTTTAACACCTCAAACCTGAACCTATATATATATATATATATATATATATATATGTATGATTAGTTTTTTTAAAGAAATTCAGCAGAGTGCTCAATTAAAAGGAAAATCCGAAATATAAGAGCGTTTTTATATTTTGTGTACAGAATGTTAGATGAGACAAGTCATTGGTACCGTCGGTTTCAAGCCCAATAGTTAGGACCGTTTAAGATATCCATATCAAACTCTCTTCAGCCAATGCTCGTCTCTGTTTGATATGGATATCTTAAACTCGTAACTATCGGGCTTGAAACCGACGGTACCAATGACTTGTCTCATCTAACAACTTTCTGTACACAATATATATATATATGTGTGTGTGTGTGTGTGTGGCCTTGTAGAGGTACAGGATACTCTCAGGTGTGAGTAGTCTTCTAGCACGATAGAGGGAGCCCATCTTACTTGCAGCAGCCTTCGCAATGTCCTCGATGTATTTGTATTTTCATTTAGTTGTATCATCTCTATAATTATTAATTAATGAAAAATATATAAGGTGTATATAAATATATGTATAAAATTGAAAAAATAATATAATCACACCTCATCCGATATGTATTGTCCAGATATGTACATTTTTTAGATATATTATACATTACCCACGTCGTTCTGGATATTTTCTATTATATATATATATATATATATATATATATATATATATATATATATATATAAAGTTTATATATTTGCATATCCGTATGTGTGTGAATGTAATCGCAAGTGCTCGGATGAGCTCCAATCTTTGGTCCCCCTTGCCAAACTTTCACGAAAAACACTCATCTAACTGAAACCAATATCAATATCTCTTTATCTGTGCCTTAACCTAAATGTAGATTCCATGAACAAAGCTTCTTTCTTAGAACTGCACACCTGTGGAACTGTCTTCCGTTTGCCTGCTTTCCAACTGACTACAATACGTCGTCTTCAAGTCCAATGTAAACAAGTTCTTGATGGTTAAGTAATCCAATTTACCAAATTTCCACTATTAACGATTACTACAATATTGTCCCATTGACTACTGTACACTCTTTAACCCTTATCCTTGAGTGGCCTCCAGGCCTTGATAAGTGGTGACTCCTATTGTAATATTTTTGGTATCTAATGGGATATGCTCACTGAAAGTTGGGATATTCTATTGACAAATGCTGCCGATTAGAACTGACGAATCAAATTAATTCACGTTCTGTTACCAACCAATCAGAAACCAGAATTTCTCCATAAAAATTGAATCATTTAGCATACCAACACATAATTTTTTCGTGTCAACATGAGAAGGATCTTTTGTTCTTTTGCTTTTAAAATCATAAAGTCCAGGACTTGTACAGAACAGCTACCCATTGAAAATTTTTCATATCCAGGACTTGTACAGAATAGCTAGCCATCGGAAACTCTTCTGAAATTAAACATGGCTTCCAATTCAAGAAGTAATGTTCTTGTTTTTTCAGTATTGCGTTAATTTTATAAACAATTTTATTTATTTATTTTTTAGGCTTCCATCTTTTGCGTTCCTGACAATCGTCATGATGTTCAGTGCTTACATCGTCTCTAGTGTGATTCTTTGGCAACGATTACCAGACCCAAGCGCACAGTAAGGAGATTTTTTTTTTACTACGATATTATGCCCTTGATTACTGTACACTCAATAACACTTACCCTCGAATGGCCTCTGGGCCTTGATAAGTGGTGACTCCTACATAAAAAAAGAGTAGAAAAATAATTATTAATATAAAAAGAAATTTGTCAAATGGAGCGAAATTACTATATTACGCTTACTAAAAGAAAAAACAACAGATGTAGACAAGGGAGATAATTAAGTTCTGTTGCGTACGTCACGTGACGAAGGTAATTCAAATGTCGGCCAAAATTAATTTTCCACCTTATAGCTTTTCGTTATGCTTTTTTTTTTACTCCTTACAAAGCATATAGTCACTTGGGCGTAAGGGGTTACTATTTGGGGCCATGTCTAGGAAAGATTACCAAGATGTTGGGTTATGTTACATTTTAACTTCTGCATATCAGTACGACCAAGGAAGCAGGTAGCAGGAAGGGAATTCCAAAGTTTAGCTGCTCGAGGGAAGAAATTATTAGAATAGAAAGCTTTCTGGCATTTAGGGACATCAACAGTGAAGGGGTGAGATGTTATTGCTAAGCGGGTTTGTCAGGGATATGTACGTCGATGGGTTACAAGTGAAAAGAGTTCATCAGAACACATTCCTATTTTCTTACCTGCAAATCAATTTATTTTTCTATTTCCAGTAGCGTGATAAATGATGACATCTACACGAAACCTTGGTGCCGAATTAGTCCTTTTCTCATCGGAATCATCTTGTGATATTTCTTGCAGCAAAAGAGCAGAAAACGCAGTTTCCCAAAGGTTAGTAGCCAGATATCTTTTCTCTCAACATAGGATCTATCTAATGTATATATATATATATATATATATATATATATAAAATAAAAATTACAATTAAATTTACCAAAATGATCCAAGATGGTAAAATTAAAGTATATTATAAATATTAAAGAATTAATATTTATAAAATTATCTCAACCAGATGTAAAAGCTCAATAAAACCAAATAGGAGATAGAGCTTATAATAAGAGCAAATAGTTAATTAAACATGTTAAAAAACACTTTTAAAAAGAGTTAAAAACATATTTAATCTGAAAAGGAAATAATAAGTGGATAGTCCTTAATCCGTGAAATTTCGAAGAAATACTTTCCTTCCTATCAGAGGGTAGGAATTAACAAAATGCGGGATCTGATTTTGCATACAAAAGTATTTGATGAAACTGCAAGTAAGTCAAAGATCTTACTTGATAAGTAAAGCAGAAGGAATATGGTGAAGAAAACGGTGATTTCATGTGAATGGATAGTCTGGTGAAAGGTAAAGTATCCAATGACGGTAAAATCCAAAAATGTAAATCCCATCGTCATTGGATACTTTTAATTTTAATTATAAATTATCAATCATCTTACTCAATATTAAAATAGCTCTAGAATATATATGCCTATCGAGCTTATTATATATCTACATTACAACGAGCACTGTTTTCTTTCTTTTTATTTTGATTGTATTAATGAATTTACTAATACATTAAAATATACTCTGCTCTTTAGACTCTTGTTCTTATTCCCTAAGTATATATATATATATATATGTATATATATATATATATGTAATGATTTTCTTTCTTAATTTTTTTCCAGTGCCTCCAATTGTGTGGATGGACTTTTGCGGTCAGCACTTGCCTTTTTCTGTCATACATCAAATACACAATGAATAAGGAAAACCCACTCACCTGGTTAAATAGCCAGTATACAGCCTATGAAGTAGTATCCCACCCACTCTGGGCGATGGCAGTAAGCTGGGTCATAATCATCTGTGCATCAGGCAATGGAGGTAAGTAATGACCAAGAAACAAATAAATCTCACAGATTGATATTTGATTCTGGTTAGCCAGTTTTTATTCATTGTTGTTGCCCACTGTTTTTTGCATCAAAAACTGCTTCCTTCAGTTTCTTTCAAAAAAATACTTATTCCTCAAATGTGTTATCTTAAGACTTCTAAGGTTAATACAAACCCTTGTTCGCTTCTAGGTATCACTATTTAAATCAAAGTAAAATTCAACTAGCAATGAGTATTGAAATCGATATTTTATTCTGCTTAGCCAGTTTGTATTCATTGTTGTTGCACAATGTTCTTTAAAGTTAAAAATAGTACCTCATTCAGTTTCTTTAAAACAATACTTATTCCTCAATTGTTTCTTATCCTAAGATATTTAAGTTTAATACAAATCCTTGTTCCTTTCTAGCTATGAATCTCAAAAACTGATATTTGATTTTGCCTAGCCAGCTTTTATTCATTGTCATTGCCTTTGGTGCTATTCTTTTTTTTTTATTTTTCTAAGGCACACGCACAAATTGAAATTTATAAATTCATTTGCGTGGGCATTACAGCATCCACCCACACCTCTTGGGTCAAAAAGCCGGAATGTTTGAGAAATGGCCGTAGTTGAAAGCATGTTTCTTCATAAAAAATATGATTTTTTGACCAATCAGGGCTCGATTTAAAAAACTTATTCTTGCAAGCTTCTGGGAGCCTCTAAAAAAATATAAAACAGCAAGAACTTCTCTCGTCAGAGAGAGACAACAGACACCAGCAGAAAGACAAGTCACAAGGCGAACGCTCGCCGAGTGAATTCAGTAGCTGAGATGACAGATTTTCTTGCACGCCAAGGAACATTATTTGACTCTCTCTTTCTCTTACTTCAGCACAACACGTAGTAGGACTCTTTCTTTCACGCTCTCAAGTCTTCACCTTTTTCCTCCCTTCCTTCTTTCATGCAGACAGCCACCTTTGCGCACACTAAAAAAGTAATTTCTTTTCTTTTAACGTAAGTTTATTTTACATTATTTGGTAGTGTATTTCTTTTTATTTATTTGTATCGGGGGACTTATGCAATCGATATTTGATTCTGCCTAGCCAGTTTCTATTCAAATGCAGCTTTAACACAAATCTTTTTTTTTTTTTCTTTTAAGGAATGATCAGCCACATCCTTTCCTGGAAGTTCTGGATCATAATGAACCGTTTAACGTATTGTGCTTATCTCCTCCATCCCATTATCATCATGGTTGGTATGAGGATGAGCATGACCCCACTCTACCTATCAAATGCAACGACTGTAAGTTTTCACTTTTTATACATCTTTATCATATTTTTTTTTAATTACATTTTCAACCCAAACAAGGCACATTGCCACTTTGATGTAGGGGGCTACTATCAGGGGCAACAACTACTGGGGTACTATGTAGGGATTTGGGCAGCAAGATGTCGGTTCACGTTGCACTCGAACTTCTGCACGCCAGTACAGTTGGGGAAGCAGGGACATGGAATGGAATTCCAAAGTCTTGGATATTTGATTCTGCCTAGCCAGAATGATTTACCAAAACATTAAATCCTTAGTATGTTAAAAATCACTTTTAATTTTTTGTTTTTATTCCACATCTACGCTTTCGTTGGTCATCTCTGTTTTAATTATTCTTTTTTCGATATTTGATTTTTGCCTAACCAGAATAAATTACCAAAACTTTAAATCCTTAAAATCACTTTTATTTTTTTTCCTTTTTATTCCAGATCTATGCTTTCATTGGTCATCTTACGATCTCCTATGGCGTCGCGTTCATTGTGTCGCTCCTGTTTGAAATGCCCATCAGAATGCTCGAAAAGGTTATGTCAAATCGCAAATGAGAATGAAGATAAGCCTGTCAGGGGATTGCTGACTTTCAACATCATTTTCTTTTTCATTTTTTAACTTTTATTTACTCTAAACAAGACACATTGCCACTGAAGCATAAGGGACTACTGTGGTAGGGGCCAGATTTATAGGGGTTTAGAAGCAAGATGTTTGTTCACATTACATTTAAATTCTGTATGTTGGTACTGTTAGGGAAACAGGGAGCTGGAAATGAATTTTACATCATTTCCTACAGTTTATGCCAATGTTATCTGTTTGGTATGTAAAAATGTTCAGGGTCTTTGATATGACAGGGCCGCCAGAGAATATTAATGGTTCCCTTGAAAGACAGAAGAACCATAAATACTTGGCTTTTGTCCTTAAAATTTAATTCAAGCCAGAAATTACTTACACATCATCTGTAGAATATTATTACCCCCCCCCAATAAAATGGACAAAATGTTTATTATTTACTTTAGCGTAAGAAATCAAGTCATGTCTTTGAGCATTCGTATAGAAAGATAATTTCTCTGACATTTGTTCAATATCAGGTTTTGAGTACTGGGCCTGACACTTGACAAGATCAAATAAAACCCAACTGATAGACACAGACACACACCTGGCCGGAAGAAATAAAACCTGGCTGATTGACACAAATCCATACCTGGCTGGAAGAAATAAAACCTGGCCGATTGACACAGACACACACTTGACTACATTTTTTTTTTACAATTGTTTGTGTTAATTTTACTAATTAAAGATGTCTGTACATTTTTTTGGAAAATAGGCACTAAAAGCAAGTTGACCCGCACCCCATAGAAATAAAAATCTTCTGTTTTCCCCTGATGAATGGCAAAAAAACAACAACATTTATTTTCTTTTCACCATCACGTTTATTATACTTCTCCATTTTTAAAATGACCATCAGTAATTGCCCGTGTATCACTACCATGGCTACAGCGAATACTAAAATAACACTTGTAGGATAAAAACTATCAGGTTGTATTGTTCCGGATGAGGGGTTGATAGAGTAGCGTCCGTTTTCTTGTCACGAGACCATCCTCCTAGATATTATCTCCTCCTTTTTGGTTTGGCAATAGGGCTTTTGTTAAGATTGGCACTCCCTTGTTTACAAAGCCATTCGGCGAAAATGAAGTCAGACAAATTTAAAGATTAAAAAAAAAATAACTGCATAAGCATATTTTGGCACTTCTACACTATCAGAACAAAATTTTTTAGTCGATAAATAGTTTTCAGATAAAAACAATGGTTTCTATTGATTTTTTTTTGTCAATTTTAATTAATTAGAATGTTAAGTTCCTGAATATTACTGAATTATAAAAAAACAACTTTAATCGTTTTAGCATGTGAAAAATTGCCGCCATCTTGTTTAAATAGAAATGGAAAATTACCTCCTATTTGAACTCTCCTATGTCTTACGATCATTTTCATCAAATTCTATTTTATTTTCTTTAATAAATAATTTTCTACCGTATCGATTTTCGTAATTTTTGGATATAATCATTTTAAAAATACAAGGAATACATAGATACCATTGTTTTCATGTGAAATTCAATATTACCATTTCCGAAATTTCGTCCCAATAGTGTAGAATTGTCCATATTTTTATTATAAAGATTATAATTTTGTTATAGAAGTATAAATAAAAGATTATTTGGCACTTCTGCACAACAGTGACACTCCCTCCGCTTCTTTAATACTAGCTTTTCTTCCTAAAAATCGAACCTTTTGCTCGGTATCATAACAAATTGTTTTTAGCCGTAAAAATTTAAAAAAAAAAACTACTTGGTGAAATTTTTGCGGGGAGATCTTTATTCCATAACGGATACGTAAACTATGACTTTTTATCGATATTTTCATTTTTTTAATATCTTGATTAAACTGTACAAGTACCTGTTGGCCATCCGTACCTTTAAATTTGTCTGACGTCACTTCCGTCAAATGGCTTTGTAAACAAATAAGTGCCAATTTTAACAAAAGCCGGCAATAGTGATAATGTAGTATCAATATTATTGTCATGCCATGTTACTCCCAGGGATTACCAATTTTTTTTTGTAGTGGGAGAGGGAGGTCGTGTTTCTTTTGTTGTCTCAAGACCATCCTTCCAGGCATTATTCCTCCTTTTTTTTGTGGACGTAATAAAATTCCGAACAATAATTACGTTTACTTTCTTTTAAAAAAATGTTTATTATTTATTTTTGTTGTTTTTGTTTTTACAGAAAAAAAAATCATTCCAATAAATGTCCATTGTTTTTATTTTATTTTTACATGAATAAAAATTTTATGAAAATTGTGTATTTTTTATTTCTATGCTTTATCAAAATTAATTTAGGTAAAACTTTTTGGCAGTCTTGCACTTCCGGCAGACTCGAAAGTAAGTTCGACAACTCTATAAGGGTCACCACATCAGTATTTTACACCGTCAAATCATGTGTTATTTTGTAAAGAAAATTATATTGAACGAATTTGATTAAATAAAGTAAACGAACAAAATATACATTTTTATATATTTACTAGACTACCCGTGACCCGTTGGGTCAGTATGTTATATTAGCTATGGAATTCATGTATTATGACACTTGTGACGTAAAGAAAATGTTTTTTTTTTGACATAACAGAAACATTTCTATGAAAGTATATTAAAATGAAAAAAGAATATAGATAGATTTCTATGAGTCGTTCTGTTTATTATAATTGATTATTTTTGAAAAAAAAATACAGTTACTGAATTATAAGTCGTTGGCCATACTTATCGGTAAATGTGCACTGAACAGATACCATAATACTTATTATAGTTAAATACAAATTTTGATATATCTGCTTTTTTTTTTACATCGTTCATTTCTGTATTACGTTTAAATAATAATTTCGAAATAATAACATTAATATTTCAGGTCAAAATCTGCAAAAGAAGCGATTTGTGTTTATTTGTTTACGTTGTTATGGGTTAATGTTTATGCGCGCATGCGCAACCGGATGTCGTAAACCGGAACATTGTATCGTTACAAGGTCATTTGAGTTTTATAATTATATAGATAACTGTTTATTTAACAGAAAAAAAGAAACAATTTTCAGAAAGTGTATTACGGTCTTAACAAAGCAAAATAAAAAAAAACTGTGAAACTTTGTTGTGTGTAAAGTGTAAAACTTGAAAAAAAGTATTTAAAAAAAATATTTAAAAAAATCTTTGAAAACATTAATAATTCATAATATCGTGATAAAACTTTAATAATTCGTAATATCGTGATTTGACGTTTTTACCCTCAAATTACATTTTAAAAAAAATATTAAAATATTTTTTTTAAAACCGTGAAACTTTGCTGTGCGTAATAAAAGAAGATAAAAAATATTTAACATTTTCAAAATATTTTTTATTAAATATTAATCAAATACTTTTCATTATATGTTCTAAAACTATATCGTGATTTGACGGTGTAACATACTGATGCGACCCTTTCTAGAGTTGTCGAACTTGCTTTTGAGTTTGCCAACATTTTTTATTAAATTTTTACGACGTGCCCCAGCGTATTATAAGCACCCCAATCACCCCATGTTAAGAACGGCTTTCGGAATAAACACCCCCTTCCCAACATAGAAAACCGTTCTTAACATGGGGCGGTTGGGGTGTTTATAATATGCTCGGGCACATCGTAAAAATTGACCCTGTTTTTTTATATTATTTTTTTTTAATTTTGTTTTAAACAAAAACAATATCTCGTACTTAATTGTCATGTCAAAAATAGTAATATATCTAAAAATGTATTTTGAAATGTAAATAACTGGAGACCATGTTTGAACAGGTGTCATATGAAAGGGGCCTACCCTCAATTTGTTCAGGTATGGTGAAAACGAATACCGCAAGGAAAATTAGAAGAGACAGACAGACTACTAGTTTTGTAGCTAGTTTTATTAATGCGTATATTTTGAAATGTAAATCACCAAACCAAAATAAAGAGAGTTGGCCACCCTACTCAAAAATATGGTTTATTACACCGTCTAAAAAAAAGAAGAATCGGGGGCTCCAATACTACGATAATTTGTTGGGGAAGTAAATTGTTTTCTTTTTTCTAACTTGGTTTTAAAAAGTTTTTATTGCTAACATTTATTTTCATAAATTTTATGAAAATAAATGTTAGCAAAGACCATTTGCTGCTAACCTCCTCCCCTCTTCTCTCTCTCTCTCTCTCTCTCTCTGCCCCTGCTATTAAGTTTATATAAATATATATATATAAATATATCTATATATATATATAGAGAGAGAGAGACAGACAGACAGACAGACAGAGACAGAGAGAGAAAGAGGGGCAAGGGGTGAGGAGAGAGAGAGAGAGAGAAAATATGTGTGTCTACGCTCTCCCCCATCACGTCAACGAGGAAGGGAGAAGAAACGGAGACAGCTGAGAGGAGTCACACACTCTAATAAACGCACACATAAACACATACTTGCATAAACACACATACACGCACTCGCATAAACACACACACAAATACATAAATACACGAACACACAAAAACACAAATCATTACTTTGTGTGTGTGTGTGTGTGTGTGTGTGTGTGTGTGTGTGTTTCGCTCCTCGTTTGACAAAGTTTTAATCAGCTATAATTTATATGAATCGTCCTTGTATTTAGCTTGACTTTCTCAATTTACAATTGAGATTCGCCATTTTGATCCCAGGCAAAGAATCATTTTATGAGCGACGATCGGGGTGGCGACAAAAAGTCGAGTGTCGGCATTCTTGTCTCTTTGAAGAAGAACTAAGTTTTGAAAAAGTTCCGTTTGAAATGGATTTCTGTTTTCAACGCACGAGCAAGGTTGGCCGATAAGAATAACAATACAAATAATTATTATTATTATCTTCAAGTCGCTTCTTAAAGGGGCTTTTCGTTTAAGAATTTACAACTAGTTAATCGACAGTCGACACTTTAACTGAGTTATGCCAAACAGAGGGACTGTTCCGCTGTATTACAATGTGGCTAGACTAAAACTTATCAGAGCCAGTAATCTAATTTACAACTAGCTTATCGACAGTAGACACTTTCACTGAGTTTACGTGTGTGTGTGTGTGTTTGTTTGTGTGTGTGTGTGTGTGTGTGTGTGTGTGTGTGTGTGTGTGTTTCGTTAACATTCGAAATGTTGATTTTAAAACCGTTCAGGTATGCTGAACACGAATATCGCAAGGAAAATTAGCAGAGACAAATAGTTTTAAAGATAGTTTTATTAATGCGTGTATTTTGAAATGTAAATCCCTGGCGACCATGTTTGAACAGGCGGCATATGAAAGGGGCCAATCCTCAGTTTTTTTCAGGTATGCTGAAAATGAATATCGCAAGGAAAACTAGCAGAGACAAATAGTTTTGGAGCTAGTTTTATTAATGCGTTTTTTTAAAATGTAAATCACTGGCGACCATGTTTGAACAGGCGGCATATGAAAGGGGCAAAACCTCAGTTTGTTCAGGTATGCTGAAAACGAATATCGCAAGGAAAATTAACAGAGACAAATAGTTTCCGAGCTAGTTTTATTAATGCGTGTATTTTGAAATGTAAATCACTGGCGACCATGTTTGAACAGGCGGCATATGAATGGTGCCAACCCTCAGTTTGTTCAGGTATGCTGAAAACGAATATCGCAAGCAAAATTAGCAGAGACAAATAGTCTTGGAGCTAGTTTTATTAATGCGTGCATTTTGAAATGTAAATCACTGGCGACCATGTTTGAACAGGCGGCATATTAAAGGGGCCAACCCTCAGGTTTTTCAGGTATGCTGAAAACGAATATCGCAAGGAAAATTAGCAGAGACAAATAGTTTTCAAGGGAGTTTTATTAATGCGTGTATTTTGAAATGAAAAGGAAAACTAGCACATCAAAGTATTGAAATATTTTTTGTTTTACAAAGAATCACTACTTATCAAGGCCCAGAGCCCACTCGAGGGTTTAAAGAGTGTACAGTAGTCAATGTTACAATATCATAGTAATCGTTAGAAGTATAAATTTTGTAAATTGGATTACTTAAGAGGAACGGCTTATCAAGAACTTGTTTACATTGGACTTGAATAGGACGAAATAAAAATATAAAGTTGAAAGAACTCGCTAAAAATATTTTAACGATGCCTTTCAACTCGTAAACTGCTTGTTTACATTTGTGTACATTTTTCGAAGATAATTAAAAAGTGTAAAAATAGTAAACGTTTAGAATCCTAAAAAGATCTCCCGGAAGCATTTTTGCAACATAAAAAATATACAAACCAAAATAAAGAGAGGAGGCACCCTACTCCAAAATATGGTTTATTACATCGCTTAAAAAAAAAAGAATCTTAATTTAGACGCGGGGGCTCCAATAATACCATAATTTGGTGGGGGAAGCAAATTGTGTTCTTTTTTCTAACTTGGTTTTAAAAAGTTTTTATTGCTAACATTTATTTTCATGAACTCTAACCACACCTCACAACCCTAATCCGGCCGGTCGGGAAAAAAGTTTTTATTTTTTTAAATTTTGTTGAAACCGACGAAATGAATTTTAATTTAAACTTCGTTTGACGTTGGCACGTGCAGATAACACACATACGCACGCACGCACGCACACACACACACACACACACACACACACACACACGCACACATAAGCATTCGCTTGTCACCAAGCTAAAGAAGAGAGAAAGTGGGGGAAGGAGAGAAAGGATCGTGTTCTCTGCACTGCACGTGCCGGGGTCAAACGTAAGTTAAATGAAATCGATTAAAAATGGCTCGACAAAGTTGTGTCTGAACTTTTTATTCTATGAAACTTAAGATTAATAAAACGAAATAATCGTGACCCGTGGAAATTCCACGGCGAATATTTCGCATTCAATAAGAACAAAACGAAAAAGTAGTAAACAAATAAATATATAAGAAAATGTTGTTTTAACTTATTTTAAAACGTTTATTTAACACAAACAAAAGTAGCGCACAGTTTTAAGTTAGAACAATAAAGAAGTGTCTGATATTTTACAGTCATCTTGTGAGACTCGACAATCGTTCCAAACTCGAAAATTAAGCAAAATACTGGTAGCAACACATCCAATAAATGTCAGCAAACGTTCGAACATGTTTTCTTTTTCACATTAGCGAAACTCTTATTAGAGCAAAAGTTAAAATGAGAAGCAAACACAAATGAAGAAGTCGGTTTTTATCGTTGAGCACAAAAACAAAAACAAAAAGAGTATCTAATCTAATAGGCCCCGTGCTATAGGTCAATCTCCAAAGTCTGTCCCATCGCCTCAGTGTTGCATCCCTGCTTACAAGTAGTTTAATGAGATGTGCTCTGATGAACCCATAGCACTTATACCAGTGCCCGGAAAACTTGTCCCGGGAAAACTCGTCTCCGGAAAAACTGTACCCGGAAAACTCGCACTGCTCAGTTTGTTCAGGTATGCTGAAAACGAATATCGCAAGGAAAATTAGCAGAGAAAAATAGTTTTGGAGCTAGTTTTATTAATGCGTGTATTTTGAAATGTAAATCACTGGCGACCATGTTTGAACAGGCGGCATATGAAAGGGGCCAACCCTCAGTTTGTTCAGGTATGCTGAAAACGAATATCGCAAAGAAAATTAGCACAGACTGACTACAGATTCACCATCATAGTATTGAAATATTTTTTTATTTTATAAAGGAATCACTACTTATCAAGCCCCAGAGGCAACTCGAGGAAAAGAGTTAAAGTGTGTACAGTAGTCAATTGGACAATATCATAGTAATCGTTAGAAGTGTCAATTTGGTAAATTGGATTACTTAAGAGGAACGGCTCATCAAGAACTTATTTACATTGGACTTGAAGACGACAAAATAAAAATATAAAGTTGAAAGAACTAGCGAAAAATACGATTTTAACGATGCCTTTCAAATCGTAAACTGATTGTTTACATTTTTTTACATTTTTCGAAGACAATAAAAAGTGTAAAAAAAAAAGCAAACCTTTAGAATCCTAAAAAGATCTCCCGGGAGCATTTTTGCAACATGAAAAATATACAAACCAAAATAAAGAGAGGAGGTCACCCTACTCCAAAATATGGTTTATTACATAGCCTAAAAAAAAAAAAAAAGAAGAATCGGGGGCTCCAATAATACGATAATTTGGTGGGGAAGTAAATTGTTTTCTTTTTTCTAACTTGGTTTTAAAAAGTCTTTATTGCTAACATTTCTTTTCATGAACTCTAACCACACCTCACAACCCTAATCCGGCCGGTCGGGAAGAAAGTTTTTATTTTTTAAAATTTTGTTGAAACCGACAACATACATACGCACGCACGTACACACATACACACACGCACGCACGCACGTACGCACACATAAGCATATCGCTTGTCACCAAGCTAAAGAAGAGTGAAGGTGGGGGAAGGAGAGGAAGGGTCGTGTTCTCTGCACTGCACGTGCTGGGGTCAAACGGAAGTTAAATGAAATCGATTACAAATTGTGTTTGAACTTTTTATTCTATGAAACTTAAGATTAATAAAACGAAATAATCGTGACCCGTGGAAATTACACGGCGAATATTTCGCATTCAAGAGAACAAAACGAAAAAGTAGTTAAAAAATAAATATATAAGAAAATTAATGTTACCAAAGGCAAGATAAGTTACTCTTCTACGTTCCTAGATCACATTTTTGTTGTTTTAACTTATTTTAAAACGTTTATTTAACACAAACAAAAGTAGCGCACAGTTTTAAGTTAGAACAATACAGAAAGTGTCTGACATTTTACAGTCATCTTGTGAGACTCGATAATCGCTCCAAACTCGAAAATTAAGCAAAATACTGGTAGCAACACATCCAATAAATGTCAGCAAACGTTCGAACATGTTTTCTTTTTAACATTAGCGAAACTCTTATTAAAGCAAAAGCGAAAATGAGAAGCAAACACAAATGAAGAAGTCGGTTTTTATCGTTGAGCACAAAAACAAAAACAAAAAGAGTATCTAATCTAATAGGCCCCGTGCTATAGGCCAATCTCCAAAGTCTGTCCCATCGCCTCAGTGTTGCAACTGTTGCATCCCTGTTTACAAGTACTTTAATGAGATGTGCTCTGATGAATCCATAGCACTTATACCAGTGCCCGGAAAACTTGTCCCGGGAAAACTCGTCTCCGGAAAAACCGTACCCGGAAAACTCGTACTGTTCAGTTTGTTCAGGTATGCTGAAAACGAATATCGCAAGGAAAATTAGCAGAGAAAAATAGTTTTGGAGCTAGTTTTATTAATGCGTGTATTTTGAAATGTAAATCACTGGCGACCATGTTTGAACAGGCGTCATATGAAAGGGGCAAAACCTCAGTTTGTTCAGGTATGCTGAAAACGAATATCACAAGGAAAATTAGCACAGACAGACAAATAGTTTTCGAGATATTAATGCGTGTATTTTGAAATGTAAATCACTGGCGACCATGTTTGAACAGGCGGCATATGAAAGGGACCAACCCTCAGTTTATTAAGGTATGCTGAAAACGAATATCGCAAGGAAAATTAGCAGAGACAAATAGTTTTGGAGCTAGTTTTATCAATGCGTGTATTTTGAAATGTAAATCACTGGCGACCATGTTGAACAGGCGGCATATGAAAGGGGCCAACTCTCAGTTTGTTCAGGTATGCTGAAAACGAATATCGCAAGGAAAATTAACAGAGAAAGACAGACTACTAGTTTTTGAGCTAGTTTTTATTAATACGTGTATTTTTTAATGTAAATCACTGGCGACCATGTTTGAACAGGCGGCATATGAAAGGGGCCAACCCTCAGTTTGTTCAGGTATGCTGAAAACGAATATCGCAAGGAAAATTAGCAGAGAGAAATAGTTTTTGTGCTAGTTTTATTAATGCGTGTATTTTTAAATGTAAATCACTGGCGAACATGTTTAAACAGGCGGCATATTAAAGGGGCCAACCCTCAGTTTGTTCAGGTATGCTGAAAACGAATATCGCAAGGAAAGTTAGCACAGACAAATAGTTTTCAAGACAGTTTTATGAATGCGTGCATTTTGAAATGAAAAGGAAAACTAGCACATCAAAGTATTGAAATATTTTTTGTTTTACAAAGGAATCACTACTTATCAAGGCCCAGAGACCACTCGAGGGTTTAAAGAGTGTGCAGTAGTCAATGGGACAATATCATAGTAATCGTTAGAAGTATAAATTTTGTAAATTGGATTACTTAAGAGGAACGGCTTATCAAGAACTTGTTTACATTGGACTTGAAGAGGACGAAATAAAAATATAAAATTTAAAGAACTCGCTAAAAATATTTTAACGATGCCTTTCAACTCGTAAACTGATTGTTTACATTTGTGTACATTTTTCGAAGATAATAAAAAGTGTAAAAAAAAGTAAACCTTTAGAATCCTAAAAAGATCTCCCGGAAGCATTTTTGCAACATAAAAAATATACAAACCAAAATAAAGAGAGGAGGAAACCTACTCAAAAATATGCTTTATTACATCGCTTAAAAAAAAGAAGAATCGGGGCCTCCAATAATACGATAATTTGGTGGGGAAGCAAATTGTGTTCTTTTTTCTAACTTGGTTTTAAAAAGTTTTTATTGCTAACATTTATTTTCATAAACTCTAACCACACCTCACAACCCTAATCCGGCCGGTCGGGAAAAAAGTTTTTATTTTTTTAAAATTTTGTTGAAACCGACGAAATGAATTTCAATTTAAACTTCGTTTGACGTTGGCACGTCGCACGCACGCACACACACACACACACACACACACACGCACGCACGCACGCACGCACACATAAGCATTCGCTTGTCACCAAGCTAAAGAAGAGAGAAAGTGGGGGAAGGAGAGAAAGGGTCGTGTTCTCTGCACTGCACGTGCCGGGGTCAAACGTAAGTTTTAAAAAATGGCTCGACAAAGTTGTGTCTGAACTTTTTATTCTATGAAACTTAAGATTAATAAAACGAAATAATCGTGACCCGTGGAAATTCCACGGCGAATATTTCGCATTCAATAAGAACAAAACGAAAAAGTAGTGAACAAATAAATATATGAGAAAATGTTGTTTTAACTTATTTTAAAACGTTTATTTAACACAAACAAAAGTAGCGCACAGTTTTAAGTTAGAACAATAAAGAAGTGTCTGATATTTTACAGTCATCTTGTGAGACTCGACAATCGCTCCAAACTCGAAAATTAAGCAAAATACTGGTAGCAACACATCCAATAAATGTCAGCAAACGTTCGAACATGTTTTCTTTTTCACATTAGCGAAACTCTTATTAGAGCAAAAGTTAAAATGAGAAGCAAACACAAATGAAGAAGTCGGTTTTTATCGTTGAGCACAAAAACAAAAACAAAAAGAGTATCTAATCTAATAGGCCCCGTGCTATAGGCCAATCTCCAAAGTCTGTCCCATCGCCTCAGTGTTGCATCCCTGTTTACAAGTACTTTAATGAGATGTGCTCTGATGAATCCATAGCACTTATACCAGTGCCCGGAAAACTTGTCCCGGGAAAACTCGTCTCGAAGTCGAGTGTCGGCGTTCTTGTCTCGAAGTAAGTTTTTTTTAACACAGTTGAGTTGGAAATGGATTTCTGCACGTGCATCATGGCTGGACGATAAGAATAACAATACAAATAACAATAATTATTATCTTCAAGTCTCTTCTTAAAGGGGCATTCGGCTACGAAGTTACAACTAGCTAATCGACACGCGACACTGTCAATGAGTTATGCGAAACAGACGGACTCTTCCGCTGTATCAAAGTTATTAAGTGTGGTTAGACTGAAACTCATTAAAGCCAGTAATCTAAGTTTCAACTAGCTAATAGACATTCGGCACTTTCAATGAGTTATGCGATCACCGCCACTTGTCCAAAAACGGACTGTTCCGCTGTATCACAGTTATTAAGGGTTGTTAGAGTGTAACTCATCAGAGCCAGTAACCTAACTTACAACTAGCTAGTCAACATTCGACACTGTCATTGAGTTATGCGATACACTGCTAATTGTCCAGAGACGGACTGTTCTACTGTATCACAGTTGTAAAGGATGGTTAGACTAAAACTCATAAGAGCCAGTAATCTAATTTACAACTACCTTATCGACAGTAGACACTTTCACTGAGTTTACGTGTGTGTGTGTGTCTTTTTGTGTGTGTGTGTGGTTCGTTAACATTCGGCCTGTCCATTTTAAAATCGTTCGGGTATGCTGAAAACGAATATCGCAAGGCACAGACAAATAGTTTTCGAGATACTAATGCGTATATTTCGAGATACTAATGCGTATATTTTGAAATGTAAATCACTGGCGACCATGTTTGAACAGGCGGCATATGAAAGGGGCAAACCCTCAGTTTGTTCAGGTATGTTGAAAACGAATATCGCAAGGAAAATTAGCATAGTCTGACTATAGATTCACCATCAAAGTATTGAAATGTTTTTATTTTATTTTACAAAGGAATCACTGACTATCAAGGCCCAGAGACCACTCGAGGGGTTAAAGAGTGTACAGTGGTCAATGGACAATATCATAGTAATCGTTAGAAGTGTAAATTTGGTAAATTGGATTACTTAAGATGAACGGCTCATCAAGAACTTGTTTACATTGGACTTGAAGACGACAAAATAAAAACTATACAGTTGAAAGAACTCGCGAAAAATATCATTTTAACGATGCCTTTCAAATCGTAAACTGCTTGTTTACATTTGTGTAAATTTTTCGAAGATAATAAAAAGTGTAAAAAAAGGCAAACCTTTAGAATCCTAAAAAGATCTCCCGGAAGCATTTTTGCTACATGAAAAATATACAAACCAAAGTAAAGACAGGAGGCACCCTACTCTAAAATATGGTTTATTACATCGCCTAAAAAAAAAAGAAGAATCTTAATTTAGACGCTCCAATAATATGACAATTTGGTCGGGGGAAGCAAATTGTTTTCTTTTTTCTAACTTGGTTTTAAAAAGTTTTTATTGCTAACATTTATTTTCATGAACTCTAACCACACCTCACAACCCTAATCCGGTCGGTCGGGGGAAAAAGTTTTTATTTTTTTAAATTTTGGTGAATACGACAACACACATACGCACGCATGTACACACATACACACACACACACGCACGCACACATAAGCATATCGCTTGTCACCAAGCTAAAGAAGAGAGAGAGAGTGGGGGAAGGAGAGAAAGGATCGTACGTGCCGGGGTCAAACAGAAGTTAAATGAAATCGATTATAAATCGCTCGACAAAGTTGTGTCTGAACTTTTTATTCTATGAAACTTAAGATTAATAAAACGAAATAATCGTGACCCGTGGAAATTCCACGGCGAATATTTCGCATTCAAGAGAACAAAACGAAAAAGTAGTGAACAAATAAATATATAAGAAAATGAATGTTACCAAAGGCAAGATAAGTTACTCTTCTACCTACCTAGATCACATTTTTGTTGTTTTAACTTATTTTAAAACGTTTATTTAACACACACAAAAGTAGCGCACGGTTTTAAGTTAGAACAATAAAGAAGTGTCTGACATTTTACAGACATCTTGTGAGACTCGATAATCGCTCCAAACTCGAAAATTAAGCAAAATACTGGTAGCAACACATCCAATAAATGTCAGCAAACGTTCGAACATGTTTTCTTTTTCACATTAGCGAAACACTTATCAGAGAAAAAGCGAAAATGAGAAGCAAACACAAATGAAGAAGTCGGTTTTTATCGTTGAGCACAAAAACAACAAAAAAAAGAGTATCTAATCTAATAGGCCCCGTGCGTGCTATAGGTCAATCTCCAACGTCTGTCCCATCGCCTCAGTGTTGCATCCCTGTTTACAAGTACTTTTATGGGATGTGCTCTCATGAACCCATAGCACTTATACCAGTGCCCGGAAAACTTGTCCCGGGAAAACTCGTCTCTGGAAAAATCGTACCCGGAAAACTCGAACCGTTCAGTTTGTTCAGGTATGCTGAAAACGAATATCGCAAGGAAAATTAGCAGAGAAAAATAGTCTTGGAGCTAGTTTTATTAATGCATGTATTGCGAAATGTAAATCACTGGCGACCATGTTTGAAGAGGCGGCATATGAAAGGTTCCAACCCTCAGTTTGTTCATGTATGCTGAAAACGAATATCGCAAGGAAAATTAGCACAGACAAATAGTTTTGGAGCTAGTTTTATTAATGCGTGTATTTGGAAATGTAAATCACTGGCGACCATGTTTGAACAGTTTAACCAGGCGGCGTATGAAAGGAGCCAACCCTCAGTTTGTTCAGGTATGCTGAAAACGAATATCGCAAGGAAAATTAGCAGAGAGTTTTTGAGCTAGTTTTATTAATGCGTGTATTTTGAAATGTAAATCACTGATGACCATGTTTGAACAGGCGGCATATGAAAGGGGGCAACCATCAGTTTGTTTAGGTATGCTGAAAACGAATATCGCAAGGAAAATTAGCAGAGATAAATAGTTTTGGAGCTAGTTTTATTAATGCATGTATTTGGAAATGTAAATCACTGGCGACCATGTTTGAACAGTTTAACCAGGCGGTGTATGAAAGGGGCCAACCCTCAGTTTGTTCAGGTATGCTGAAAACGAATATCGCAAGGAAAATTAGCAGAGATAAATAGTTTTGGAGCTAGTTTTATTAATGCGTGTATTTTGAAATGTAAATCACTGATGACCATGTTTGAACAGGCGGCATATGAAAGGGGGCAACCATCAGTTTGTTTAGGTATGCTGAAAACGAATATCGCAAGGAAAATTAGCACAGACAGACAGACAAATCGTTTTCGAGATATTAATGCGTGTATTTTGAAATGTAAAGTAAAATAGATGGCCCATCAAGCCAGAAATAAATTAATGACAGTTTAAAGACTTCAAAATCGCTTTCGAATTGACTATGACATGATCGTGATTTTCTCATAAAATTCAACATCAACTGTCGATTTATTCGTCGCATTAACTCGCATCCTAGACTTGATTTAACCCGTGAGTGTCGACTCATAAATCAATCGAAATATATATATAGAAAAAAAAAATTATTAGGATTATTTTTTATTAATAGTAAATTACTGTTTCTTAAATTTCAAATCTATATAAAAACACGAACTTAATTTCAAATCTATATAAAAACACGAACTTAATTTTCCGTTTCAGCGTATATTTTGTAAATTTAAATCCAGCCGAGAATGGTTTATGTAAGATGACTAAACCTCCCCCTCTCTCTCTCTCTCTCTCTCTCTCTCTCTCTCTCTCTCTCTCTCTCTCTCTCTCTTTAGCTTCTCCGTGCCCCTGTCACTAAGTATGTGTATATATATATACTTATATATATATATATATATATATATATATGGAGAGAGAGAGAGAGAGAGAGAGAGAGAGAGAGAGAGAGAGAGAGAGAGAGAGAGAATATGTGCTTCCACATCAAAGAGGGGCAGGAGCATAAACAGAGACAGAAGCACACACTCTAACACACTCGCATAAAAACACACATACAGAAAACACACACATACATACGCACTTGGATAAACACACACACACACTCGCATAAACACACACATACACGAACACACACGTACACACAAATACTCAAACACACCAACACCAACACAAATCAACTTTCCGTTAAAAGCTGGCATGAGGTGGCAGGGGTGGGTGTCATAAGTGTCAATCGAATTTGAAAGTTTGTTAACGAAATGGATTTATTTCAACTTCGTTTGACACGTGCCAATTCTCCTGCCCTTCACCCACCCCTCTACCTGCCTCTCTCTTTACTAAGACTTTTCGGGTTGGGGTCTGGGGTAGGGCGTAAAAATAACCGTTTTTTTTCGTTATTAAATTGTAATTTTTTAAGAAATCATTACCTTAAAAGTTAAGACAGCCATTCTTAATGTAGAGAGGGGCATGTTAACTATTCTGTACTTCCAGCCAATAATTTAATAAGCAAAAGATAGGATAAAATTGAATTTAACAAATATCGAAGAAGTTTTCTTTGATATTTTTTATTTTACAAGCTGCCCCAGCGTAGTATTATCTCCAATCTCTCCATGATAAAAACGGCTTTCTGAAAAAAAAAAAAAAAAAAAACACTCCCAAGAAAGCCGTTCTTAACATGGTAACAAATATCGAAGAAGTTTTCTTTGATATTTTTTATTTTACAAGCTGCCCCAGCGTAGTATTTTCTCCAATCTCTCCATGATAAAAACGGCTTTCTGAAAAAAAAAAAAAAAAAACACTCCCAAGAAAGCCGTTCTTAACATGGAGAGATTCCGGAAGTCGTTCTTAAAATGGGGAGAGGAGGGCGTTTTGTAACTATTCCGTACTTTAACCTAACAATTTAATAAAAAAAAACATCAAATGTTAAATAAAAATAAATAAAAATAAGATAAATAAAAAATAAATACCTACCTGCCTCTCTCTTTACTAAGACTTTTCGGTTGGGGTGTTTATGCTACGCTGGGGTAGGTCGTAAAAACAAATTTTTTTTTTTTCGTTATTAAATTGTAATTTTTTAAGAAATCATTACCTTAAAAGTTAAGAAAGCCATTCTTAATGTAGAGAGGGGCATGTTAACTATTCTGTACTTTCAGCATGTTAACTATTCTGTACTTTCAGCCAATAATTTAATAAGATAGGATAAAATTGAATTTAACTTGAAAATTTTACCCAAAAATATCGAAGAAGTTTTCTTTGATATTTTTTATTTTACAAGCTGCCCCAGCGTAGTATTATCTCCAATCTCTCCATGATAAAAACGGCTTTCTGAAAAAAAAAACACTTCCAAGAAAGCCGTTCTTAACATGGAGAGATTGGAGATAATACTACGCTGGGACAGCTTGTAAAATAAAAAATAAATTTCTGCTAATGATATATATATATTTATATCTATATCTATATCTATATCTATATATATATATATATATATATATATATATATATATATATATATATATATATATATTAAGTAATGTGATTTATAATTTAAAAGTTTTTTATTTTATTGAATTAAAAAATAATTATATATATATATGTATATATATATATATATATATATATATATATATATATATATATATATATATATATATATATATATAATTATTTTTTAATTTTTTTATAACTTTTCAAAGTTTCGGTTTCTCTCTCTCTCTCTTTCTCTCTCTCTCTCTCTCTATCTCTCTCTCTCTCGCTCGCTCGCTCTCGCGCACGCGCGCTTCTCCGTGTCCTTATATATAGACAGAGAGAGAGGGAAAAGGGGGGAGAGACCGAAAGAGACAGAGAATGTGTCTACGCTCCCCTCCAACATGCTTCAACGCCAACGACGCACACACCCACATACACACACACTTGCATTAACACAAACATACAAATTTAACTCAGCACACACACTCACATAAACACATAAACACATACACACACACACACACTCGCATAAAGGCACCAACACACACAAACACAAAGTATTACTCTGTGTGTGCGTGCGTGCGTGCGCGCATATCACGCCACCTTCACTCTTCAACTAAACAAGTTTAAATCAACCAATGAAAAGGCAGCTAGGTAACACAAACTCCATAAAAGGTAAAAAGGTTGCATCATCGACTCGAACTGTTCGATTTTTCCCGGAAAAAGTTAACGGTTTTCACGGCGATGGTGAAATATAAAAAGAGGCCTAAAACGGGCTGTAAATTCAGTTTGGACCCTGGCAGCGAGATGAGTTCCGGAAGAATAGATGACCAGCCAGTCGACCCAGCTAAGCCGCCGCCCTGCCGCTCCTCTGTCTACTTCTCTGATGTCAAAAAAAAAAGGTATGTCCTTTCGTTTCAAAGTAGATGACGCATTTATTTCAGTTGTGTAAACTGCACAAGTGTTCAAATGAACGTTGTTAGTATGAGCACAGTTCATAAACACGTCGAATTTCTTTTCAAATTTCGACACTTGTGTAGTTTACACGATTTTAACGTTGAACGTCTTTTTATATTTTATTATACTGTTAGAAAGCCAGTCAACAAATATTACCGTTTTTTTAATTTGTTAGGTGAAAGTATACATATAATATTATTTAAGGGCGGTCAATAAACTATAGAATTACCGTGACAATTGTGCAGTTTATAAACCGTGCTGTTCTTGGAAAAAAATATTAAAATTTAAATCTAAATTAACGTCTTTTTTTAAAATTTGTTAGGTGAAAGTATACATATAATATTATTTAAGGGCGGTCAATAAACTATAGAATTACCGTGACAATTGTGCAGTTTATAAACCGTGCTGTTCTGGGAAAAAATATTAAAATTTAAATCTAAATTAACGTCTTTTTTTTTAATTTGTTAGGTGAAAGCATACATATAATATTATTTAAGGGTGGTCGATAAACTATAGAATTACCGTGACAATTGTGCAGTTTATAAACCGTGCTTTTGCTGGAAAATATATTTTAAATTTAAATCTAAATTACCGTCTTTTTTTTTAAATTTGTTAGGTGAAAGTATATATATAATATTATTTAAGGGCGGTCAATAAACTATAGAATTACCGTGACAATTGTGCAGTTTATAAACCGTGCTGTTCTGGGGAAAAAATATTAAAATTTAAATCTAAATTAACGTCTTTTTTTTAAATTTGTTAGGTGAAAGCATACGTATAATATTATTTAAGGGCGGTCAATAAACTATAGAATTACCGTGACAATTGTGCAGTTTATAAACCGTGCTGTTCTGGGGAAAAAATATTAAAATTTAAATCTAAATTAACGTCTTTTTTTTTAATTTGTTAGGTGAAAGCATACATATAATATTATTTAAGGGTGGTCGATAAACTATAGAATTACCGTGACAATTGTGCAGTTTATAAACCGTGCTTTTGCTGGAAAATATATTTTAAATTTAAATCTAAATTAACGTCTTTTTTTTTTAATTTGTTAGGTGAAAGTATATATATAATATTATTTAAGGGTGGTCAATAAACTATAGAATTACCGTGACAATTGTGCAGTTTATAAACCGTGCTGTTCTGGGAAAAAAATATTAAAATTTAAATCTAAATTAACGTCTGTTTTTTTTAATTTGTTAGGTGAAAGCATACATATAATATTATTTAAGGGCGGTCGATAAACTATAGAATTACCGTGACAATTGTGCAGTTTATAAACCGTGCTTTTGCTGGAAAATATATTTTAAATTTAAATCTAAATTAACGTCTTTTTTTTTAATTTGTTAGGTGAAAGCATACATATAATATTATTTAAGGGTGGTCGATAGACTATAGAATTACCGTGACAATTGTGCAGTTTATAAACCGTGCTGTTCTGGGGAAAAAAATATTAAAATTTAAATCTAAATAAACGTCTTTTTTTTAAATTTGTTAGGTGAAAGCATACATATAATATTATTTAAGGGCGGTCAATAAACTATAGAATTACCGTGACAATTGTGCAGTTTATAAACCGTGCTGTTCTGGGGAAAAAATATTAAAATTTAAATCTAAATTAACGTATTTTTTTTTAAATTTGTTAGATGAAAGCATACATATAATATTATTTAAGGGCGGTCCATAAACTGTAGAATTACCGTGACAATTGTGCAGTTTATAAACCGTTCTTTTATTGGATAAAATACTGGATGTGTATTTTCCCCCCTAAAGTCCAACCCTATCCTCACCGTGGTAGGGGGGTGTAACGTTGTAGTTTAACAGCTACACGGCTAAATGGGCTCTGGCAAAAAAAAAAAAAAAAAAAAAATCCAGAAAATGTCGGCATTAGTTTGTTGCGTCCGTCATCTGGTCGTCTTTTTATACGCTTGCATGTGGCGAGCAAAAAGGCGTGAAGGGAGCAGGCTGAAAGGAGAACAATACCCGAAAGATGTAAACCGAACGAAAGAGAAAAATGGGCCTCCCTGCAAGGCCCCGTGTTCTCCCCAGCCTGCTCCCAGTTTCCCCGACTTTGCATGCAACTGGTTTTGAGCTTTTGGAAAGCTCTTTTCTCAGTGTCGGGGTGTTGAC
The DNA here is from genome assembly GCF_053919585.1 of Euprymna scolopes. Taxonomy (NCBI): domain Eukaryota; kingdom Metazoa; phylum Mollusca; class Cephalopoda; order Sepiida; family Sepiolidae; genus Euprymna; species Euprymna scolopes. The sequence goes on along the minus strand of NC_136527.1, from coordinate 110,844,984 downwards.
TCCACTTCCAAGTTAACAAATAGCTGCAAGTCTGGGTACGGTCCGATTGGTTCCGAAGCTCTTCCGCTGTGAGGTGCGCTTTCGAATCTCCCGAAGGGGGCTACCCTCTAAGCAGGCGACACGTGCTCGTGTTACTATGTAATGCAGGCTTGCCTCGACTCGACTAAGGACGACTAGAGTTCGACTAGATTGTGTGCTCACAAGCCGCTTTAAGGCCGCTTTTATTATTCCTACTGTCTAGGAACTCCGAAATGGTATGGTAGTGCAATTATATATGACCGTCCTCCAATACGAAATGGTAGTGCAATTATATATGACGGTCCTCCGATATGATAGTAGGAATGCCAGTTTTGTGAGCGATCATCGCCGTCTTATGAACACAAACTAGTGGTATCTTTACGAATCCTGTTGGGTAGAGAGAACACCTCTGTTTTCTGCTCCGCCTGTTATTCTGAGTAGAAACCGCTTTTTAGGAGATGTTCGCAGCAAAGCTTGTTTTTATATAGTGCCCCTCCTTTCGGGAGTTCATCACCTCGCTGCCCAGACAAGAGCTTTCCCCAGCGGAACCTGTTTTTTTTTTCGTTTTTTTTTTTCTTTTACTTTCCAGTTTAATGGCGAACGAACAGTCACTAGCAAGTAGTCTGCTCCGACAGGAAGATGAGTATAGTATCACCCTTTCTTCTTTCTATTTCGATTTCAGTCTTTGTGATTTGAAAATTTAATTTAACTGTTTCCATTGTTCCAGCTTTCACACAGCAGTAGATTATCAACACTATAAATATCACCTCTTTTTTATAGATTGGAACAAGCAACGAAACCTAGCAGCATTACCGTTCCTGTCTGCCACATGTCTTGTGCAGTTTGAATCAAGTATTTCTTTCTTTGCGTTCAAGCACATCTGGGTACAATCAAACTGTGTATGATGTATGTCTATCTGTTTCTTCCAACATTAGCATCTCGAAGTGTTGGCAGCAATCATTGTCATAGAAGTAGAGTAAGTATTCTTTTTCTTTCCTTCTGTGTGTATATCTTTGTAATTTCAGGTACTCCTCTTGATCATGATGGAATTCTACTATCAGCTATTGTGAGAATTATGTGGATTGGAAAAAACAACTGAATCCAGCAGCATCAGCTATCCTAGCTGCCACATGTTTCCTGTAGTTACAGAAGTCCTCAAGTAAGTGTTTCTTTCTTTGTGTACATGCACATCTGGGTACAATCAAATTCTAAACTATTAGCTTCATTTAAATGAATGCAGTTCTGCTTGTATTTCTTCTCATCAACTAACTTATGCAACTACAAAAAAATAAACAAGTAGTACATGGGTGTTTGATCATAGCCAGAAAGTTAAATATATCATTTTAAAAAAAGTCCATTAGTTATGTTGTCTCTCTTTATTATATAAATCAAAAAAAATTTGTTAATAATTAAAAGAAAAAAATCATCACAGTAAAAATTATATATATGTAACAAAGAACACAAACAAACATGAAATTGCCATGAGTTTCAGCAAGAAGCAGAAAAGAGAAAAAGTGGAGATAACACCTGGGAAGTAACAGGTAAGAATTGTCTTTATTTCTTATCTCAACTAGCGCATAGATTTTTTTCAAATATACATTAAAAAAATTACCCAAGTCAAACAATTGATGGAAAAACTAAGCATTAAAGTTCAATTAAGCATAAAAAAAATAAATTCTAATAATTATGTAATCTATATACAAATTGTCTCCCTTGAATATATATATATATATATACATATTCAAGGGAGACCATTGGTATATAGATCACATAATAATTAGAAGTTATTTTTTTAATTGAAATATATATATATTCAAGGGAGACAATTTGTATATATATCATATAATTATTTGAAGTTATTTTTTAATTCAAATATATATATATATATATATATTTATTTATTTATTTCAATTAAAAAAATAACTTCTAATAATTGTTATCTATATTCACATAGTCTTCCTTGAATATATATATATATATATATATTCAAGGGAGACAATTTGTATAAAGATCACATAATTATTAGAAGTTATTTTTTTTAATTGAAATAAATAAATATATATATATATATATTCAAGGGAGACAATTTGTATATAGATCAGATAATTATTAGAATTATTTTTTTAAATTGAAATAAATACATTTATATATATATATATATATATATATATATATATATATTATACTAGCATGGGTTACTGGCGTAGCCCCAGTGTTTAGCGGTGTATGCTGCCCCCCTCCCCAACAAAAAAGAAAGCAGAGAAACGGTTAATTTTTTAAAACTTGACCCCTATTATGAACCCTTAAAATTTATTGTTTTGGGCTCCAAATGAGATATTAAGTTAGATCCATGTCCAAGGAAACTATATGTAAAATTTCAAGTGTTTAGACCCATAATTGTCGGAGGAGATTTGTAGGGTTCTCAAAGGCCAAATCATTGAAGTTTGACCCCTCAATCGCCAAATTTCTGTCCAAGTACCAATCACATAGATTTTCCAAAATCTCAGTACCCTTTTTATCAAAATTTGGAATATGTAGACTAAAATTGACAGAAATGTACACACAGACAGACATATTCAATTCTATAGATAGATAGATAGATAAATAATGAGAGACAGAAAGATAAATATATACAATGATTAATGAATTAGTAGAGATAGTTGTTAAATTTTTGGAAATATGTATGGCAATTTGATGGTAAGACTTAGAGCTAACTGTAAATATTTAAAATATATACACAGAAATTCAAATGACAGGACTTATATGTAGAGTGCTCAATACATCAGTAGAGCAAGGTAATAAGTTAAAAAAAATGTATACGTCAATTTAGATAACCACAATTTTTTTGGTATTCTTGTGTGAATATGACATAATGTAATATAAATTTTAATAATTTTAGTCTAAATGTTATGATTCTCAATGAAAAATCTAAAATGTCAATATATATATATATATATATATATATATATATACATATATATATTTCAATAAAAAGAATAACTTCTAATAATTATGTCATCTATATAACAATTGTCTCCCTTGAACATATATAGATTATATATATATAAAATATATATATTTATATATATATATATATTTATTAAAAAAAAATAACTTCTAATAATTATGTGATCTATATTAAAATTGTCTCCCTTGAATATATATATATATATATATATATATATATATATATTTATTTCAATAAAAAAATAAGGTCTAATAAAAATTACAAATTGTCCCCCTGTAATATATATATATATATATATATATATATATATATATATATATATATATATATACATATATTTACTTATTTCAATAAAAAAAATAACTTCTGATAATTATATGATCTATATACAAATTGTCTCCCTTTTTTTTAGCACTATTTAAAGTGTAATTATTAAATAAAAATCTAAATAAAATGTCTTTATTGCTCTATGTCTTATTGAGCACTCTTATATAACTCTGGTTAAATCTTAATGTTTACTTATCCTGTAATAAAATAAACGTTTTATAATATCAGCTCTGTCTAGTTTTGAGCACTATTTTAAAGTGTTATTATTAAGTAAAAATCTAAATAACATGACTTTATTGCTCTATGTCTCATTGATTGAATTGAAATAAATATATATATATTTACTTCAATTAATAAAAATAACTTCTAATTATTATATGATCTATATCAAATTGTCTCCCTTGAATATATATATATGTATGTATGTATATATATATATATATATATATATATTTATTTATTTCAATAAAAAAAAACTTCTAATAATTATGTGATCTATATACAAATTGTCTCCCTTGAATATATATATATATAGATTATATATATATATATATATATATATGTATTTCAATTAAAAAAATAACTTCTAATAATTATGTGATTTATATATTTACCAATGATTCTTGCATGTGCTCCATAGTTTTATATAGCTGTGTAGTAAATTTAAAAATTGCTTTGTTTAATTATACAAGACGATTTTACTTTAAGAGTGCTCAATGCATTTATAGAGCTTTGGAGTAAGAGTTGGAAACATTTTGGCAATTATTTTAGACAAATCTACTTCCAGAGTGCTCAATATATTAGTAGAGCTAAATAAAACATTTGAGAAACAGATATGGCATTTCAACTGCATAAATTTATTTTGACAGAGTTCAATACATTAGTAGAGCTAAATATAGACTTTCAAAAAACGTATGGCAATTCAGCTACACGAATATACTTAAGAGTGCTCAATACATTAGTAGACGAAAGAATAAAATTCAGAAAACATGAAGAGCTCTGCAGTATGTTTTGAAAACCTAAATGTCAATATGTAAGTATAGATATACTGTAAGTGTTTAATATATATATATATACGCATATATATATATATATATATGACAAGTATTTAAAACAAGTTTCTTATTTGAGTGCCTAATATATTTGAGAGCTCTATGGTAACTTTATAAAACATATTTCAAAATTATGTTAGATAAATTGTCTTTGAGAGTGCTCATTTCTAAGTAGAGCTCTGTAGAAAATTTTTGAGACATGTTCAGCAATTTAAGTTCATATGAGTTAATAAATAGAGCTATATAGTGACTTGTGCAAACTTATATGGCACTTATCCTAGACAAGTTAACTCTTGTAGCTGTGCAATACGTAAGTAGAGTTCTGCATTAGTTTTGGGGTATGGTTCTCACTTTATTAGGGCAATAACTTGGACACATTATACTATGGACAAATCCATTGAGGACAACCAAAGGTAACCTGTTTTTTTTCCACTCTGCTGAATAAGACTCATCTGTCTTGGTTCACTCTTGGGATATTAAAACACACAAGGTGAAGAATTAAAAAAAGAATGCAAAAATGTAAATGTCTTTGCAACTCATTCATTTTCACTTTCATAACACAAAAACATCTGTAAAAACTTGATAAAAGAATGCACAAACAATAAAATACAACTTTGCTGTCTTGGAATCTGAAATCAGTAGAAACTTCCCGTACTGAAATTCCTGCACACCTCAAAAAAAAAAAAAAAAAGAAAGAAAGAAAAAAGAATCCTTCCCAATGCAATACTTTTCAAGCAATTACAGTGTCAGACTTGGTACTGCAATGACTCTGTAAACTGAAAAAAATATACATAATAAAAAATGTTAAGCAAAATTGATTCATGTTAACACCTCTCCCAACACCACAGATTAACTACAAAAATACTTGATAAAGCAAAACACAATTACAAATGTGTATGAAAAAAATAAAAATAAAAAAAATCAACCAAGCAATGGCTCATGATTTCCTGGTGTTTGATGGAATGTGAGTAGGCATACAGCCTGGATAATTTTCCAAGGTAAGTGATGATATTCATCATTATTGTCTTTTTGGATTAGTTCAGATATATCTCATAACTATAATTGTTTTATGTATATATTTATATGTCTAGATGTTATGTGTGCTATTTGCATGTTCCCTATAGAAAAAAGCTACATAAAATCTACAAGTGTATTCTGATGTAAAATTAACCAGTAAAAACAATGCTTGTGTTCCTGATATACCAACTATTTCTTATTAGCATATAAGTTGAATCATGAAATGTATCTCCCTTGCCTGTCTCTCTTTATACCTCTGTATTTATCTAGATCTGTCTATCTCCCTTTTCTTATTCTTTATCCCTATTCCCCGTCTTGCTATCCCAGGTAACAGTAGGCGTCGATGAGGCACATCCAGACGCCAACCTACACGGTGCAGAGAAAGGACAGAAAAAAAACTAAGTCCCGATGTGCCTAGCAGATTAGAAGGCATTTTGCTACGCCTACATGCACCCAACATGGCGGTAGGCGTCGATCGGGCACTTCAAGACACTAACTTACACTGTTTTGAACTTAGAAATTTCAATTGAATACTCGTGGACAGGTGTTGGTCTAGTAGCTCCTCATCTACCTATACCTACGTCCCCCCTGTCTGGACTTAGAAATTTTCAATTGAATACATGCTGGGATGCCTTGGTTTATAGGATTCTCATGTACCTATACCTACATCCCCTCTTGTTTGGCCTTAGAAATTTTCTATTGAATACACGTTGAGATGACTTGGTCTATAGGATTCTCATCTACCTATACCAACGTCCCCTCTTGTTTGGACTTAGAAATTTTCAATTGAATACACGTTGAGATGACTTGGTCTTTAGGATTCTCATCTACCTATACCAACGTCCCCTCTTGTTTGGACTTAGAAATTTTCAATTGAATACACGTTGAGATGACTTGGTCTATAGGATTCTCATCTACCTATACCAACGTCCCCTCTTGTTTGGACTTAGAAATTTTCAATTGAATACACGTTGAGATGACTTGGTCTTTAGGATTCTTATCTACCTATACCAACGTCCCCTCTTGTTTGGACTTAGAAATTTTCAATTGAATACACGTTGAGATGACTTGGTCTTTAGGATTCTTATCTACCTATACCAACGTCCCCTCTTGTTTGGACTTAGAAATTTTCAATTGAATACCCGTTGAGATGAGTTGGTCTATAGAATTCTCATCTACCTATACCAACGTCCCCTCTTGTTTGGACTTAGAAATTTTCAATTGAATACACGTTGAGATGACTTGGTCTATAGGATTCTTATCTACCTATACCAACGTCCCCTCTTGTTTGGACTTAGAAATTTTCAATTGAATACACGTTGAGATGACTTGGTCTATAGGATTCTTATCTACCTATACCAACGTCCCCTCTTGTTTGGACTTAGAAATTTTCAATTGAATACACGTTGATGACTTGGTCTATAGGATTCTTATCTACCTATACCAACGTCCCCTCTTGTTTGGACTTAGAAATTTTCAATTGAATACACGTTGAGATGACTTGGTCTATAGGATTCTAATCTACCTATACCAACGTCCCCTCTTGTTTGGACTTAGAAATTTTCAATTGAATACACGTTGACTTGACTTGGTCTATAGGATTCTCATCTACCTATACCAACGTCCCCTCTTGTTTGGACTTAGAAATATTCAATTGAATACACGTTGACTTGACTTGGTCTATAGGATTCTTATCTACCTATACCAACGTCCCCTCTTGTTTGGACTTAGAAATTTTCAATTGAATACACGTTGTGATGACTTGGTCTATAGGATTCTCATCTACCTATACCAACGTCCCCTCTTGTTTGGACTTAGAAATTTTCAATTGAATACACGTTGACTTGACTTGGTCTATAGGATTCTTATCTACCTATACCAACGTCCCCTCTTGTTTGGACTTAGAAATTTTCAATTGAATACACGTTGAGATGACTTGGTCTATAGGATTCTTATCTACCTATACCAACGTCCCCTCTTGTTTGGACTTAGAAATTTTCAATTGAATACACGTTGACTTGACTTGGTCTATAGGATTCTTATCTACCTATACCAACGTCCCCTCTTGTTTGGACTTAGAAATTTTCAATTGAATACACGTTGAGATGACTTGGTCTATAGGATTCTTATCTACCTATACCAACGTCCCCTCTTGTTTGGACTTAGAAATTTTCAATTGAATACACGTTGAGATGACTTGGTCTATAGGATTCTTATCTACCTATACCTACGTCCCCTCTTGTTTGGACTTAGAAATTTTCAATTGAATACACGTTTAGATGACTTGGTCTATAGGATTCTCATTTACCTATACCAACGTCCCCTCTTGTTTGGACTTAGAAATTTTCAATTGAATACACGTTGAGATGACTTGGTCTATAGGATTCTAATCTACCTATACCAACGTCCCCTCTTGTTTGGACTTAGAAATTTTCAATTGAATACACGTTGAGATGACTTGGTCTATAGGATTCTTATCTACCTATACCAACGTCCCCTCTTGTTTGGACTTAGAAATTTTCAATTGAATACACGTTGAGATGACTTGGTCTATAGGATTCTCATCTACCTATACCAACGTCCCCTCTTGTTTGGACTTAGAAATTTTCAATTGAATACACGCTGAGATGACTTGGTCTATAGGATTCTTATCTACCTATACCAACGTCCCCTCTTGTTTGGACTTAGAAATTTTCAATTGAATACACGTTGAGATGACTTGGTCTATAGGATTCTTATCTACCTATACCAACGTCCCCTCTTGTTTGGACTTAGAAATTTTCAATTGAATACACGTTGAGATGACTTGGTCTATAGGATTCTCATCTACCTATACCAACGTCCCCTCTTGTTTGGACTTAGAAATTTTCAATTGAATACACGTTGAGATGACTTGGTCTATAGGATTCTCATCTACCTATACCAACGTCCCCTCTTGTTTGGACTTAGAAATTTTCAATTGAATACACGCTGAGATGACTTGGTCTATAGGATTCTTATCTACCTATACCAACGTCCCCTCTTGTTTGGACTTAGAAATTTTCAATTGAATACACGTTGAGATGACTTGGTCTATAGGATTCTCATCTACCTATACCAACGTCCCCTCTTGTTTGGACTTAGAAATTTTCAATTGAATACACGTTGAGATGACTTGGTCTATAGGATTCTTATCTACCTATACCAACGTCCCCTCTTGTTTGGACTTAGAAATTTTCAATTGAATACACGTTGAGATGACTTGGTCTATAGGATTCTCATCTACCTATACCAACGTCCCCTCTTGTTTGGACTTAGAAATTTTCAATTGAATACACGCTGAGATGACTTGGTCTATAGGATTCTTATCTACCTATACCAACGTCCCCTCTTGTTTGGACTTAGAAATTTTCAATTGAATACACGTTGAGATGACTTGGTCTATAGGATTCTCATCTACCTATACCAACGTCCCCTCTTGTTTGGACTTAGAAATTTTCAATTGAATACACGCTGAGATGACTTGGTCTATAGGATTCTTATCTACCTATACCAACGTCCCCTCTTGTTTGGACTTAGAAATTTTCAATTGAATACACGTTGAGATGACTTGGTCTATAGGATTCTCATCTACCTATACCAACGTCCCCTCTTGTTTGGACTTAGAAATTTTCAATTGAATACACGTTGAGATGACTTGGTCTATAGGATTCTCATCTACCTATACCAACGTCCCCTCTTGTTTGGACTTAGAAATTTTCAATTGAATACACGCTGAGATGACTTGGTCTATAGGATTCTTATCTACCTATACCAACGTCCCCTCTTGTTTGGACTTAGAAATTTTCAATTGAATACACGTTGAGATGACTTGGTCTATAGGATTCTTATCTACCTATACCAACGTCCCCTCTTGTTTGGACTTAGAAATTTTCAATTGAATACACGTTGAGATGACTTGGTCTATAGGATTCTCATCTACCTATACCAACGTCCCCTCTTGTTTGGACTTAGAAATTTTCAATTGAATACACGTTGAGATGACTTGGTCTATAGGATTCTTATCTACCTATACCAACGTCCCCTCTTGTTTGGACTTAGAAATTTTCAATTGAATACACGTTGAGATGACTTGGTCTATAGGATTCTCATCTACCTATACCAACGTCCCCTCTTGTTTGGACTTAGAAATTTTCAATTGAATACACGTTGAGATGACTTGGTCTATAGGATTCTCATCTACCTATACCAACGTCCCCTCTTGTTTGGACTTAGAAATTTTCAATTGAATACACGCTGAGATGACTTGGTCTATAGGATTCTTATCTACCTATACCAACGTCCCCTCTTGTTTGGACTTAGAAATTTTCAATTGAATACACGTTGAGATGACTTGGTCTATAGGATTCTTATCTACCTATACCAACGTCCCCTCTTGTTTGGACTTAGAAATTTTCAATTGAATACACGTTGAGATGACTTGGTCTATAGGATTCTTATCTACCTATACCTACGTCCCCTCTTGTTTGGACTTAGAAATTTTCAATTGAATACACGTTTAGATGACTTGGTCTATAGGATTCTCATTTACCTATACCAACGTCCCCTCTTGTTTGGACTTAGAAATTTTCAATTGAATACACGTTGAGATGACTTGGTCTATAGGATTCTAATCTACCTATACCAACGTCCCCTCTTGTTTGGACTTAGAAATTTTCAATTGAATACACGTTGAGATGACTTGGTCTATAGGATTCTTATCTACCTATACCAACGTCCCCTCTTGTTTGGACTTAGAAATTTTCAATTGAATACACGTTGAGATGACTTGGTCTATAGGATTCTTATCTACCTATACCTACGTCCCCTCTTGTTTGGACTTAGAAATTTTCAATTGAATACACGTTTAGATGACTTGGTCTATAGGATTCTAATCTACCTATACCAACGTCCCCTCTTGTTTGGACTTAGAAATTTTCAATTGAATACACGTTGAGATGACTTGGTCTATAGGATTCTCATTTACCTATACCAACGTCCCCTCTTGTTTGGACTTAGAAATTTTCAATTGAATACACGTTGAGATGACTTGGTCTATAGGATTCTCATCTACCTATACCAACGTCCCCTCTTGTTTGGACTTAGAAATTTTCAATTGAATACACGTTGAGATGACTTGGTCTATAGGATTCTCATCTACCTATACCAACGTCCCCTCTAGTTTGGACTTAGAAATTTTCAATTGAATACACGTTGAGATGACTTGGTCATTAGGATTCTTATCTACCTATACCAACGTCCCCTCTTGTTTGGACTTAGAAATTTTCAATTGAATACACGTTGAGATGACTTGGTCTATAGGATTCTCATCTACCTATACCAACGTCCCCTCTTGTTTGGACTTAGAAATTTTCAATTGAATACACGTTGAGATGACTTGGTCTACAGGATTCTTATCTACCTATACCAACGTCCCCTCTCGTTTGGACTTAGAAATTTTCAATTGAATACACGTTGAGATGACTTGGTCATTAGGATTCTTATCTACCTATACCAACGTCCCCTCTGGTTTGGACTTAGAAATTTTCAATTGAATACACGTTGAGATGACTTGGTCTATAGGATTCTCATCTTCCTATACCAACGTCCCCTCTCGTTTGGACTTAGAAATTTTCAATTGAATACACGTTGAGATGACTTGGTCATTAGGATTCTTATCTACCTATACCAACGTCCCCTCTTGTTTGGACTTAGAAATTTTCAATTGAATACACGTTGAAATGACTTGGTCTATAGGATTCTCATCTTCCTATACCAACGTCCCCTCTTGTTTGGACTTAGAAATTTTCAATTGAATACACGTTGAAATGACTTGGTCTATCGGATTCTTATCTACCTATACCAACGTCCCCTCTTGTTTGGACTTAGAAATTTTCAATTGAATACACGTTGAGATGAGTTGGTCTATAGAATTCTCATGTGCCTATACCAACGTCCCCTCTTGTTTGGACTTAGAAATTTTCAATTGAATACACGTTGAAATGACTTGGTCATTAGGATTCTTATCTACCTATACCAACGTCCCCTCTTGTTTGGACTTAGAAATTTTCAATTGAATACACGCTGAGATGACTTGGTCTATAGGATTCTCATCTACCTATACCAACGTCCCCTCTTGTTTGGACTTAGAAATTTTCAATTGAATACACGTTGAGATGACTTGGTCTATAGGATTCTCATCTACCTATACCAACGTCCCCTCTTGTTTGGACTTAGAAATTTTCAATTGAATACACGTTGAGATGAGTTGGTCTATAGAATTCTCATGTGCCTATACCAACGTCCCCTCTTGTTTGGACTTAGAAATTTTCAATTGAATACACGTTGAAATGACTTGGTCATTAGGATTCTTATCTACCTATACCAACGTCCCCTCTTGTTTGGACTTAGAAATTTTCAATTGAATACACGCTGAGATGACTTGGTCTATAGGATTCTTATCTACGTATACCAACGACCCCTCTTGTTTGGACTTAGAAATTTTCAATTGAACACACGTTGAGATGACTTGGTCTATAGGATTCTTTTCTACCTATACCAACGTCCCCTCTTGTTTGGACTTAGAAATTTTCAATTGAACACACGTTGAGATGACTTGGTCTATAGGATTCTTTTCTACCTATACCAACGTCCCCTCTTGTTTGGACTTAGAAATTTTCAATTGAATACACGTTGAGATGACTTGGTCTATAGGATTCTCATCTACCTATACCAACGTCCCCTCTTGTTTGGACTTAGAAATTTTCAATTGAATACACGTTGAGATGACTTGGTCTATAGGATTCTTTTCTACCTATACCAACGTCCCCTCTTGTTTGGACTTAGAAATTTTCAATTGAACACACGTTGAGATGACTTGGTCTATAGGATTCTTTTCTACCTATACCAACGTCCCCTCTTGTTTGGACTTAGAAATTTTCAATTGAACACACGTTGAGATGACTTGGTCTATAGGATTCTTTTCTACCTATACCAACGTCCCCTCTTGTTTGGACTTAGAAATTTTCAATTGAATACACGTTGAGATGACTTGGTCTATAGGATTCTCATCTACCTATACCAACGTCCCCTCTTGTTTGGACTTAGAAATTTTCAATTGAACACACGTTGAGATGACTTGGTCTATAGGATTCTTTTCTACCTATACCAACGTCCCCTCTTGTTTGGACTTAGAAATTTTCAATTGAATACACGTTGAGATGACTTGGTCTATAGGATTCTCATCTACCTATACCAACGTCCCCTCTTGTTTGGACTTAGAAATTTTCAATTGAATACACGTTGAGATGACTTGGTCTATAGGATTCTTTTCTACCTATACCAACGTCCCCTCTTGTTTGGACTTAGAAATTTTCAATTGAACACACGTTGAGATGACTTGGTCTATAGGATTCTTTTCTACCTATACCAACGTCCCCTCTTGTTTGGACTTAGAAATTTTCAATTGAATACACGTTGAGATGACTTGGTCTATAGGATTCTCATCTACCTATACCAACGTCCCCTCTTGTTTGGACTTAGAAATTTTCAATTGAACACACGTTGAGATGACTTGGTCTATAGGATTCTTTTCTACCTATACCAACGTCCCCTCTTGTTTGGACTTAGAAATTTTCAATTGAATACACGTTGAGATGACTTGGTCTATAGGATTCTCATCTACCTATACCAACGTCCCCTCTTGTTTGGACTTAGAAATTTTCAATTGAACACACGTTGAGATGACTTGGTCTATAGGATTCTTTTCTACCTATACCAACGTCCCCTCTTGTTTGGACTTAGAAATTTTCAATTGAATACACGTTGAGATGACTTGGTCTATAGGATTCTCATCTACCTATACCAACGTCCCCTCTTGTTTGGACTTAGAAATTTTCAATTGAACACACGTTGAGATGACTTGGTCTATAGGATTCTTTTCTACCTATACCAACGTCCCCTCTTGTTTGGACTTAGAAATTTTCAATTGAACACACGTTGAGATGACTTGGTCTATAGGATTCTTTTCTACCTATACCAACGTCCCCTCTTGTTTGGACTTAGAAATTTTCAATTGAATACACGTTGAGATGACTTGGTCTATAGGATTCTCATCTACCTATACCAACGTCCCCTCTTGTTTGGACTTAGAAATTTTCAATTGAACGCACGTTGAGATGACTTGGTCTATAGGATTCTTTTCTACCTATACCAACGTCCCCTCTTGTTTGGACTTAGAAATTTTCAATTGAATACACGTTGAGATGACTTGGTCTATAGGATTCTCATCTACCTATACCAACGTCCCCTCTTGTTTGGACTTAGAAATTTTCAATTGAACACACGTTGAGATGACTTGGTCTATAGGATTCTTTTCTACCTATACCAACGTCCCCTCTTGTTTGGACTTAGAAATTTTCAATTGAATACACGTTGAGATGACTTGGTCTATAGGATTCTCATCTACCTATACCAACGTCCCCTCTTGTTTGGACTTAGAAATTTTCAATTGAATACACGTTGAGATGACTATGTCTATAGGATTCTCATTTACCTATACCAACGTCCCCTCTTGTTTGGACTTAGAAATTTTCAATTGAATACACGTTGAGATGACTTGGTCTATAGGATTCTCATCTACCTATACCAACGTCCCCTCTTGTTTGGACTTAGAAATTTTCAATTGAACACACGTTGAGATGACTTGGTCTATAGGATTCTTTTCTACCTATACCAACGTCCCCTCTTGTTTGGACTTAGAAATTTTCAATTGAATACACGTTGAGATGACTTGGTCTATAGGATTCTCATCTACCTATACCAACGTCCCCTCTTGTTTGGACTTAGAAATTTTCAATTGAACACACGTTGAGATGACTTGGTCTATAGGATTCTTTTCTACCTATACCAACGTCCCCTCTTGTTTGGACTTAGAAATTTTCAATTGAATACACGTTGAGATGACTTGGTCTATAGGATTCTCATCTACCTATACCAACGTCCCCTCTTGTTTGGACTTAGAAATTTTCAATTGAATACACGTTGAGATGACTTGGTCTATAGGATTCTCATCTACCTATACCAACGTCCCCTCTTGTTTGGACTTAGAAATTTTCAATTGAATACACGTTGAGATGACTTGGTCTATAGGATTCTCATTTACCTATACCAACGTCCCCTCTTGTTTGGACTTAGAAATTTTCAATTGAATACACGTTGAGATGACTTGGTCTATAGGATTCTTTTCTACCTATACCAACGTCCCCTCTTGTTTGGACTTAGAAATTTTCAATTGAACACACGTTGAGATGACTTGGTCTATAGGATTCTTTTCTACCTATACCAACGTCCCCTCTTGTTTGGACTTAGAAATTTTCAATTGAATACACGTTGAGATGACTTGGTCTATAGGATTCTCATCTACCTATACCAACGTCCCCTCTTGTTTGGACTTAGAAATTTTCAATTGAACACACGTTGAGATGACTTGGTCTATAGGATTCTTTTCTACCTATACCAACGTCCCCTCTTGTTTGGACTTAGAAATTTTCAATTGAATACACGCTGAGATGACTTGGTCTATAGGATTCTCATTTACCTATACCTACGTCCCCTCTTGTTTGGACTTAGAAATTTTCAATTGAATACACGTTGAGATGACTTGGTCTATAGGATTCTCATCTACCTATACCAACGTCCCCTCTTGTTTGGACTTAGAAATTTTCAATTGAATACACGTTGAGATGACTTGGTCTATAGGATTCTCATCTACCTATACCAACGTCCCCTCTTGTTTGGACTTAGAAATTTTCAATTGAATACACGCTGAGATGACTTGGTCTATAGGATTCTTATCTACCTATACCAACGTCCCCTCTTGTTTGGACTTAGAAATTTTCAATTGAATACACGTTGAGATGACTTGGTCTATAGGATTCTTATCTACCTATACCAACGTCCCCTCTTGTTTGGACTTAGAAATTTTCAATTGAATACACGTTTAGATGACTTGGTCTATAGGATTCTCATTTACCTATACCAACGTCCCCTCTTGTTTGGACTTAGAAATTTTCAATTGAATACACGTTGAGATGACTTGGTCTATAGGATTCTCATCTACCTATACCAACGTCCCCTCTTGTTTGGACTTAGAAATTTTCAATTGAATACACGTTGAGATGACTTGGTCTATAGGATTCTCATCTACCTATACCAACGTCCCCTCTTGTTTGGACTTAGAAATTTTCAATTGAATACACGCTGAGATGACTTGGTCTATAGGATTCTTATCTACCTATACCAACGTCCCCTCTTGTTTGGACTTAGAAATTTTCAATTGAATACACGTTGAGATGACTTGGTCTATAGGATTCTCATCTACCTATACCAACGTCCCCTCTTGTTTGGACTTAGAAATTTTCAATTGAATACACGTTGAGATGACTTGGTCTATAGGATTCTCATCTACCTATACCAACGTCCCCTCTTGTTTGGACTTAGAAATTTTCAATTGAATACACGCTGAGATGACTTGGTCTATAGGATTCTTATCTACCTATACCAACGTCCCCTCTTGTTTGGACTTAGAAATTTTCAATTGAATACACGTTGAGATGACTTGGTCTATAGGATTCTCATCTACCTATACCAACGTCCCCTCTTGTTTGGACTTAGAAATTTTCAATTGAATACACGTTGAGATGACTTGGTCTATAGGATTCTCATCTACCTATACCAACGTCCCCTCTTGTTTGGACTTAGAAATTTTCAATTGAATACACGCTGAGATGACTTGGTCTATAGGATTCTTATCTACCTATACCAACGTCCCCTCTTGTTTGGACTTAGAAATTTTCAATTGAATACACGTTGAGATGACTTGGTCTATAGGATTCTCATCTACCTATACCAACGTCCCCTCTTGTTTGGACTTAGAAATTTTCAATTGAATACACGTTGAGATGACTTGGTCTATAGGATTCTCATCTACCTATACCAACGTCCCCTCTTGTTTGGACTTAGAAATTTTCAATTGAATACACGTTGAGATGACTTGGTCTATAGGATTCTCATTTACCTATACCAACGTCCCCTCTTGTTTGGACTTAGAAATTTTCAATTGAATACACGTTGAGATGACTTGGTCTATAGGATTCTCATCTACCTATACCAACGTCCCCTCTTGTTTGGACTTAGAAATTTTCAATTGAATACACGTTGAGATGACTTGGTCTATAGGATTCTCATCTACTTATACCAACGTCCCCTCTTGTTTGGACTTAGAAATTTTCAATTGAATACACGCTGAGATGACTTGGTCTATAGGATTCTCATCTACCTATACCAACGTCCCCTCTTGTTTGGACTTAGAAATTTTCAATTGAATACACGCTGAGATGACTTGGTCTATAGGATTCTTATCTACCTATACCAACGTCCCCTCTTGTTTGGACTTAGAAATTTTCAATTGAATACACGTTGAGATGACTTGGTCTATAGGATTCTCATCTACCTATACCAACGTCCCCTCTTGTTTGGACTTAGAAATTTTCAATTGAATACACGCTGAGATGACTTGGTCTATAGGATTCTCATCTACCTATACCAACGTCCCCTCTTGTTTGGACTTAGAAATTTTCAATTGAATACACGTTGAGATGACTTGGTCTATAGGATTCTTATCTACCTATACCAACGTCCCCTCTTGTTTGGACTTAGAAATTTTCAATTGAATACACGTTGAGATGACTTGGTCTATAGGATTCTTATCTACCTATACCTACGTCCCCTCTTGTTTGGACTTAGAAATTTTCAATTGAATACACGTTGAGATGACTTGGTCTATAGGATTCTCATTTACCTATACCAACGTCCCCTCTTGTTTGGACTTAGAAATTTTCAATTGAATACACGTTGAGATGACTTGGTCTATAGGATTCTAATCTACCTATACCAACGTCCCCTCTTGTTTGGACTTAGAAATTTTCAATTGAATACACGTTGAGATGACTTGGTCTATAGGATTCTTATCTACCTATACCAACGTCCCCTCTTGTTTGGACTTAGAAATTTTCAATTGAATACACGTTGAGATGACTTGGTCTATAGGATTCTCATCTACCTATACCAACGTCCCCTCTTGTTTGGACTTAGAAATTTTCAATTGAATACACGCTGAGATGACTTGGTCTATAGGATTCTTATCTACCTATACCAACGTCCCCTCTTGTTTGGACTTAGAAATTTTCAATTGAATACACGTTGAGATGACTTGGTCTATAGGATTCTTATCTACCTATACCAACGTCCCCTCTTGTTTGGACTTAGAAATTTTCAATTGAATACACGTTGAGATGACTTGGTCTATAGGATTCTTATCTACCTATACCTACGTCCCCTCTTGTTTGGACTTAGAAATTTTCAATTGAATACACGTTTAGATGACTTGGTCTATAGGATTCTCATTTACCTATACCAACGTCCCCTCTTGTTTGGACTTAGAAATTTTCAATTGAATACACGTTGAGATGACTTGGTCTATAGGATTCTAATCTACCTATACCAACGTCCCCTCTTGTTTGGACTTAGAAATTTTCAATTGAATACACGTTGAGATGACTTGGTCTATAGGATTCTTATCTACCTATACCAACGTCCCCTCTTGTTTGGACTTAGAAATTTTCAATTGAATACACGTTGAGATGACTTGGTCTATAGGATTCTTATCTACCTATACCTACGTCCCCTCTTGTTTGGACTTAGAAATTTTCAATTGAATACACGTTTAGATGACTTGGTCTATAGGATTCTAATCTACCTATACCAACGTCCCCTCTTGTTTGGACTTAGAAATTTTCAATTGAATACACGTTGAGATGACTTGGTCTATAGGATTCTCATTTACCTATACCAACGTCCCCTCTTGTTTGGACTTAGAAATTTTCAATTGAATACACGTTGAGATGACTTGGTCTATAGGATTCTCATCTACTTATACCAACGTCCCCTCTTGTTTGGACTTAGAAATTTTCAATTGAATACACGTTGAGATGACTTGGTCTATAGGATTCTCATCTACCTATACCAACGTCCCCTCTAGTTTGGACTTAGAAATTTTCAATTGAATACACGTTGAGATGACTTGGTCATTAGGATTCTTATCTACCTATACCAACGTCCCCTCTTGTTTGGACTTAGAAATTTTCAATTGAATACACGTTGAGATGACTTGGTCTATAGGATTCTCATCTACCTATACCAACGTCCCCTCTTGTTTGGACTTAGAAATTTTCAATTGAATACACGTTGAGATGACTTGGTCTATAGGATTCTTATCTACCTATACCAACGTCCCCTCTCGTTTGGACTTAGAAATTTTCAATTGAATACACGTTGAGATGACTTGGTCATTAGGATTCTTATCTACCTATACCAACGTCCCCTCTGGTTTGGACTTAGAAATTTTCAATTGAATACACGTTGAGATGACTTGGTCTATAGGATTCTCATCTTCCTATACCAACGTCCCCTCTCGTTTGGACTTAGAAATTTTCAATTGAATACACGTTGAGATGACTTGGTCATTAGGATTCTTATCTACCTATACCAACGTCCCCTCTTGTTTGGACTTAGAAATTTTCAATTGAATACACGTTGAAATGACTTGGTCTATAGGATTCTCATCTACCTATACCAACGTCCCCTCTTGTTTGGACTTAGAAATTTTCAATTGAATACACGTTGAGATGACTTGGTCTATAGGATTCTCATCTACCTATACCAACGTCCCCTCTTGTTTGGACTTAGAAATTTTCAATTGAATACACGTTGAGATGAGTTGGTCTATAGAATTCTCATGTGCCTATACCAACGTCCCCTCTTGTTTGGACTTAGAAATTTTCAATTGAATACACGTTGAAATGACTTGGTCATTAGGATTCTTATCTACCTATACCAACGTCCCCTCTTGTTTGGACTTAGAAATTTTCAATTGAATACACGCTGAGATGACTTGGTCTATAGGATTCTTATCTACGTATACCAACGACCCCTCTTGTTTGGACTTAGAAATTTTCAATTGAACACACGTTGAGATGACTTGGTCTATAGGATTCTCATCTACCTATACCAACGTCCCCTCTTGTTTGGACTTAGAAATTTTCAATTGAACACACGTTGAGATGACTTGGTCTATAGGATTCTTTTCTACCTATACCAACGTCCCCTCTTGTTTGGACTTAGAAATTTTCAATTGAATACACGTTGAGATGACTTGGTCTATAGGATTCTCATCTACCTATACCAACGTCCCCTCTTGTTTGGACTTAGAAATTTTCAATTGAACACACGTTGAGATGACTTGGTCTATAGGATTCTTTTCTACCTATACCAACGTCCCCTCTTGTTTGGACTTAGAAATTTTCAATTGAATACACGTTGAGATGACTTGGTCTATAGGATTCTTTTCTACCTATACCAACGTCCCCTCTTGTTTGGACTTAGAAATTTTCAATTGAACACACGTTGAGATGACTTGGTCTATAGGATTCTTTTCTACCTATACCAACGTCCCCTCTTGTTTGGACTTAGAAATTTTCAATTGAATACACGTTGAGATGACTTGGTCTATAGGATTCTCATCTACCTATACCAACGTCCCCTCTTGTTTGGACTTAGAAATTTTCAATTGAACACACGTTGAGATGACTTGGTCTATAGGATTCTTTTCTACCTATACCAACGTCCCCTCTTGTTTGGACTTAGAAATTTTCAATTGAATACACGTTGAGATGACTTGGTCTATAGGATTCTCATCTACCTATACCAACGTCCCCTCTTGTTTGGACTTAGAAATTTTCAATTGAATACACGTTGAGATGACTTGGTCTATAGGATTCTCATCTACCTATACCAACGTCCCCTCTTGTTTGGACTTAGAAATTTTCAATTGAATACACGTTGAGATGAGTTGGTCTATAGAATTCTCATGTGCCTATACCAACGTCCCCTCTTGTTTGGACTTAGAAATTTTCAATTGAATACACGTTGAAATGACTTGGTCATTAGGATTCTTATCTACCTATACCAACGTCCCCTCTTGTTTGGACTTAGAAATTTTCAATTGAATACACGCTGAGATGACTTGGTCTATAGGATTCTTATCTACGTATACCAACGACCCCTCTTGTTTGGACTTAGAAATTTTCAATTGAACACACGTTGAGATGACTTGGTCTATAGGATTCTCATCTACCTATACCAACGTCCCCTCTTGTTTGGACTTAGAAATTTTCAATTGAACACACGTTGAGATGACTTGGTCTATAGGATTCTTTTCTACCTATACCAACGTCCCCTCTTGTTTGGACTTAGAAATTTTCAATTGAATACACGTTGAGATGACTTGGTCTATAGGATTCTCATCTACCTATACCAACGTCCCCTCTTGTTTGGACTTAGAAATTTTCAATTGAACACACGTTGAGATGACTTGGTCTATAGGATTCTTTTCTACCTATACCAACGTCCCCTCTTGTTTGGACTTAGAAATTTTCAATTGAATACACGTTGAGATGACTTGGTCTATAGGATTCTTTTCTACCTATACCAACGTCCCCTCTTGTTTGGACTTAGAAATTTTCAATTGAACACACGTTGAGATGACTTGGTCTATAGGATTCTTTTCTACCTATACCAACGTCCCCTCTTGTTTGGACTTAGAAATTTTCAATTGAATACACGTTGAGATGACTTGGTCTATAGGATTCTCATCTACCTATACCAACGTCCCCTCTTGTTTGGACTTAGAAATTTTCAATTGAACACACGTTGAGATGACTTGGTCTATAGGATTCTTTTCTACCTATACCAACGTCCCCTCTTGTTTGGACTTAGAAATTTTCAATTGAATACACGTTGAGATGACTTGGTCTATAGGATTCTCATCTACCTATACCAACGTCCCCTCTTGTTTGGACTTAGAAATTTTCAATTGAACACACGTTGAGATGACTTGGTCTATAGGATTCTTTTCTACCTATACCAACGTCCCCTCTTGTTTGGACTTAGAAATTTTCAATTGAATACACGTTGAGATGACTTGGTCTATAGGATTCTCATCTACCTATACCAACGTCCCCTCTTGTTTGGACTTAGAAATTTTCAATTGAATACACGTTGAGATGACTATGTCTATAGGATTCTCATTTACCTATACCAACGTCCCCTCTTGTTTGGACTTAGAAATTTTCAATTGAATACACGTTGAGATGACTTGGTCTATAGGATTCTCATCTACCTATACCAACGTCCCCTCTTGTTTGGACTTAGAAATTTTCAATTGAACACACGTTGAGATGACTTGGTCTATAGGATTCTTTTCTACCTATACCAACGTCCCCTCTTGTTTGGACTTAGAAATTTTCAATTGAATACACGTTGAGATGACTTGGTCTATAGGATTCTCATCTACCTATACCAACGTCCCCTCTTGTTTGGACTTAGAAATTTTCAATTGAACACACGTTGAGATGACTTGGTCTATAGGATTCTTTTCTACCTATACCAACGTCCCCTCTTGTTTGGACTTAGAAATTTTCAATTGAATACACGTTGAGATGACTTGGTCTATAGGATTCTTATCTACCTATACCAACGTCCCCTCTTGTTTGGACTTAGAAATTTTCAATTGAATACACGTTGAGATGACTTGGTCTATAGGATTCTCATCTACCTATACCAACGTCCCCTCTTGTTTGGACTTAGAAATTTTCAATTGAATACACGTTGAGATGACTTGGTCTATAGGATTCTCATTTACCTATACCAACGTCCCCTCTTGTTTGGACTTAGAAATTTTCAATTGAATACACGTTGAGATGACTTGGTCTATAGGATTCTTTTCTACCTATACCAACGTCCCCTCTTGTTTGGACTTAGAAATTTTCAATTGAACACACGTTGAGATGACTTGGTCTATAGGATTCTTTTCTACCTATACCAACGTCCCCTCTTGTTTGGACTTAGAAATTTTCAATTGAATACACGTTGAGATGACTTGGTCTATAGGATTCTCATCTACCTATACCAACGTCCCCTCTTGTTTGGACTTAGAAATT
This sequence comes from Euprymna scolopes, assembly GCF_053919585.1. Taxonomy (NCBI): domain Eukaryota; kingdom Metazoa; phylum Mollusca; class Cephalopoda; order Sepiida; family Sepiolidae; genus Euprymna; species Euprymna scolopes. Next base: position 110,822,467 of record NC_136527.1, on the reverse strand, counting down.
TTCAATTGAACACACGTTGAGATGACTTGGTCTATAGGATTCTTTTCTACCTATACCAACGTCCCCTCTTGTTTGGACTTAGAAATTTTCAATTGAATACACGTTGAGATGACTTGGTCTATAGGATTCTCATCTACCTATACCAACGTCCCCTCTTGTTTGGACTTAGAAATTTTCAATTGAATACACGTTGAGATGACTTGGTCTATAGGATTCTCATCTACCTATACCAACGTCCCCTCTTGTTTGGACTTAGAAATTTTCAATTGAATACACGTTGAGATGACTATGTCTATAGGATTCTCATTTACCTATACCTACGTCCCCTCTTGTTTGGACTTAGAAATTTTCAATTGAATACACGTTGAGATGACTTGGTCTATAGGATTCTCATCTACCTATACCAACGTCCCCTCTTGTTTGGACTTAGAAATTTTCAATTGAATACACGTTGAGATGACTTGGTCTATAGGATTCTCATCTACCTATACCAACGTCCCCTCTTGTTTGGACTTAGAAATTTTCAATTGAATACACGCTGAGATGACTTGGTCTATAGGATTCTTATCTACCTATACCAACGTCCCCTCTTGTTTGGACTTAGAAATTTTCAATTGAATACACGTTGAGATGACTTGGTCTATAGGATTCTTATCTACCTATACCAACGTCCCCTCTTGTTTGGACTTAGAAATTTTCAATTGAATACACGTTTAGATGACTTGGTCTATAGGATTCTCATTTACCTATACCAACGTCCCCTCTTGTTTGGACTTAGAAATTTTCAATTGAATACACGTTGAGATGACTTGGTCTATAGGATTCTCATCTACCTATACCAACGTCCCCTCTTGTTTGGACTTAGAAATTTTCAATTGAATACACGTTGAGATGACTTGGTCTATAGGATTCTCATCTACCTATACCAACGTCCCCTCTTGTTTGGACTTAGAAATTTTCAATTGAATACACGCTGAGATGACTTGGTCTATAGGATTCTTATCTACCTATACCAACGTCCCCTCTTGTTTGGACTTAGAAATTTTCAATTGAATACACGTTGAGATGACTTGGTCTATAGGATTCTTATCTACCTATACCAACGTCCCCTCTTGTTTGGACTTAGAAATTTTCAATTGAATACACGTTGAGATGACTTGGTCTATAGGATTCTTATCTACCTATACCTACGTCCCCTCTTGTTTGGACTTAGAAATTTTCAATTGAATACACGTTTAGATGACTTGGTCTATAGGATTCTCATTTACCTATACCAACGTCCCCTCTTGTTTGGACTTAGAAATTTTCAATTGAATACACGTTGAGATGACTTGGTCTATAGGATTCTAATCTACCTATACCAACGTCCCCTCTTGTTTGGACTTAGAAATTTTCAATTGAATACACGTTGAGATGACTTGGTCTATAGGATTCTTATCTACCTATACCAACGTCCCCTCTTGTTTGGACTTAGAAATTTTCAATTGAATACACGTTGAGATGACTTGGTCTATAGGATTCTCATCTACCTATACCAACGTCCCCTCTTGTTTGGACTTAGAAATTTTCAATTGAATACACGCTGAGATGACTTGGTCTATAGGATTCTTATCTACCTATACCAACGTCCCCTCTTGTTTGGACTTAGAAATTTTCAATTGAATACACGTTGAGATGACTTGGTCTATAGGATTCTTATCTACCTATACCAACGTCCCCTCTTGTTTGGACTTAGAAATTTTCAATTGAATACACGTTGAGATGACTTGGTCTATAGGATTCTTATCTACCTATACCTACGTCCCCTCTTGTTTGGACTTAGAAATTTTCAATTGAATACACGTTTAGATGACTTGGTCTATAGGATTCTCATTTACCTATACCAACGTCCCCTCTTGTTTGGACTTAGAAATTTTCAATTGAATACACGTTGAGATGACTTGGTCTATAGGATTCTAATCTACCTATACCAACGTCCCCTCTTGTTTGGACTTAGAAATTTTCAATTGAATACACGTTGAGATGACTTGGTCTATAGGATTCTTATCTACCTATACCAACGTCCCCTCTTGTTTGGACTTAGAAATTTTCAATTGAATACACGTTGAGATGACTTGGTCTATAGGATTCTTATCTACCTATACCTACGTCCCCTCTTGTTTGGACTTAGAAATTTTCAATTGAATACACGTTTAGATGACTTGGTCTATAGGATTCTAATCTACCTATACCAACGTCCCCTCTTGTTTGGACTTAGAAATTTTCAATTGAATACACGTTGAGATGACTTGGTCTATAGGATTCTCATTTACCTATACCAACGTCCCCTCTTGTTTGGACTTAGAAATTTTCAATTGAATACACGTTGAGATGACTTGGTCTATAGGATTCTCATCTACCTATACCAACGTCCCCTCTTGTTTGGACTTAGAAATTTTCAATTGAATACACGTTGAGATGACTTGGTCTATAGGATTCTCATCTACCTATACCAACGTCCCCTCTAGTTTGGACTTAGAAATTTTCAATTGAATACACGTTGAGATGACTTGGTCATTAGGATTCTTATCTACCTATACCAACGTCCCCTCTTGTTTGGACTTAGAAATTTTCAATTGAATACACGTTGAGATGACTTGGTCTATAGGATTCTCATCTACCTATACCAACGTCCCCTCTTGTTTGGACTTAGAAATTTTCAATTGAATACACGTTGAGATGACTTGGTCTATAGGATTCTTATCTACCTATACCAACGTCCCCTCTCGTTTGGACTTAGAAATTTTCAATTGAATACACGTTGAGATGACTTGGTCATTAGGATTCTTATCTACCTATACCAACGTCCCCTCTGGTTTGGACTTAGAAATTTTCAATTGAATACACGTTGAGATGACTTGGTCTATAGGATTCTCATCTTCCTATACCAACGTCCCCTCTCGTTTGGACTTAGAAATTTTCAATTGAATACACGTTGAGATGACTTGGTCATTAGGATTCTTATCTACCTATACCAACGTCCCCTCTTGTTTGGACTTAGAAATTTTCAATTGAATACACGTTGAAATGACTTGGTCTATAGGATTCTCATCTTCCTATACCAACGTCCCCTCTTGTTTGGACTTAGAAATTTTCAATTGAATACACGTTGAAATGACTTGGTCTATCGGATTCTTATCTACCTATACCAACGTCCCCTCTTGTTTGGACTTAGAAATTTTCAATTGAATACACGTTGAGATGACTTGGTCTATAGGATTCTTATCTTCCTATACCAACGTCCCCTCTTGTTTGGACTTAGAAATTTTCAATTGAATACACGTTGAAATGACTTGGTCTATAGGATTCTTATCTTCCTATACCAACGTCCCCTCTTGTTTGGACTTAGAAATTTTCAATTGAATACACGTTGAAATGACTTGGTCATTAGGATTCTTATCTACCTATACCAACGTCCCCCCTTGTTTGGACTTAGAAATTTTCAATTGAATACACGTTGAGATGACTTGGTCTATAGGATTCTCATTTACCTATACCAACGTCCCCTCTTGTTTGGACTTAGAAATTTTCAATTGAATACACGTTGAGATGACTTGGTCTATAGGATTCTTATCTACCTATACCAACGTCCCCTCTTGTTTGGACTTAGAAATTTTCAATTGAATACACGTTGAGATGACTTGGTCTATAGGATTCTCATATACCTATACCTACGTCCCCTCTTGTTTGGACTTAGAAATTTTCAATTGAATACACGTTGAGATGACTTGGTCTATAGGATTCTTATCTACCTATACCAACGTCCCCTCTTGTTTGGACTTAAAAATTTTCAATTGAATACACGTTGAGATGACTTGGTCTACAGGATTCTTATCTACCTATACCAACGTCCCCTCTTGTTTGGACTTAGAAATTTTCAATTGAATACACGTTGAGAGGAGTTGGTCTGTAGGATTCTTATCTACGTATACCAACGTCCCCTCTTTTTTGGACTTAGAAATTTTCAATTGAATACACGTTGAGATGACTTGGTCTATAGGATTCTCATCTACCTATACCAACGTCCCCTCTTGTTTGGACTTAGAAATTTTCAATTGAATACACGTTGAGATGACTTGGTCTATAGGATTCTTATCTACCTATACCAACGTCCCCTCTTGTTTGGACTTAGAAATTTTCAATTGAATGCACGTTGAGATGACTTGGTCTTTAGGATTCTTATCTACCTATACCAACGTCCCCTCTTGTTTGGACTTAGAAATTTTCAATTGAATACACGTTGAGATGCCTTGGTCTATATGATTCTCATCCACCTATACCAACGTCCCCTCTTTTTTGGACTTAGAAATTTTCAATTGAATACACGTTGAGATGACTTGGTCTATAGAATTCTCATCTACCTATACCAACGTCCCCTCTTGTTTGGACTTAGAAATTTTCAATTGAATACACGTTGAGATGCCTTGGTCTATATGATTCTCATCCACCTATACCAACGTCCCCTCTTTTTTGGACTTAGAAATTTTCAATTGAATACACGTTGAGATGACTTTGTCTATAGGATTCTTATCTACCTATACCAACGTCCCCTCTTGTTTGGACTTAGAAATTTTCAATTGAATACACGTTGAGATGACTTGGTCTATAGGATTCTTATCTACCTATACCAACGTCCCCTCTTGTTTGGACTTAGAAATTTTCAATTGAATGCACGTTGAGATGACTTGGTCTTTAGGATTCTTATCTACCTATACCAACGTCCCCTCTTGTTTGGACTTAGAAATTTTCAATTGAATACACGTTGAGATGAGTTGGTCTGTAGGATTCTTATCTACGTATACCAACGTCCCCTCTTTTTTGGACTTAGAAATTTTCAATTGAATACACGTTGAGATGACTTGGTCTATAGGATTCTCATCTACCTATACCAACGTCCCCTCTTGTTTGGACTTAGAAATTTTCAATTGAATACACGTTGAGATGACTTGGTCTATAGGATTCTTATCTACCTATACCAACGTCCCCTCTTTTCTGGACTTAGAAATTTTCAATTGAATACACGTTGAGATGACTTGGTCTATAGGATTCTTATCTACCTATACCAACGTCCCCTCTTGTTTGGACTTAGAAATTTTCAATTGAATACACGTTGAGATGACTTGGTCTATAGGATTCTTATCTACCTATACCAACGTCCCCTCTTGTTTGGACTTAGAAATTTTCAATTGAATACACGTTGAGATGACTTGGTCTATAGGATTCTTATCTACCTATACCAACGTCCCCTCTTGTTTGGACTTAGAAATTTTCAATTGAATACACGTTGAGATGACTTGGTCAATAGGATTCTTATCTACCTATACCAACGTCCCCTCTTTTTTGGACTTAGAAATTTTCAATTGAATACACGTTGAGATGAGTTGGTCTACAGGATTCTTATCTCCCTATACCAACGTTCCCTCTTTTTTGGACTTAGAAATTTTCAATTGAATACACGTTGAGATGAGTTGGTCTGTAGGATTCTTATCTACGTATACCAACGTCCCCTCTTTTTTGGACTTAGAAATTTTCAATTGAATACACGTTGAGATGACTTGGTCTATAGGATTCTCATCTACCTATACCAACGTCCCCTCTTGTTTGGACTTAGAAATTTTCAATTGAATACACGTTGAGATGACTTGGTCTATAGAATTCTTATCTACCTATACCAACGTCCCCTCTTGTTTGGACTTAGAAATTTTCAATTGAATACACGTTAGGATGACTTGGTCTATAGGATTCTTATCTACCTATACCAACGTCCCCTCTTGTTTGGACTTAGAAATTTTCAATTGAATACACGTTGAGATGACTTGGTCTATAGGATTCTTATCTACCTATACCAACGTCCCCTCTTGTTTGGACTTAGAAATTTTCAATTGAATACACGTTGAGATGACTTGGTCAATAGGATTCTCATCTACCTATACCAACGTCCCCTCTTTTTTGGACTTAGAAATTTTCAATTGAATACACGTTGAGATGAGTTGGTCTACAGGATTCTTATCTCCCTATACCAACGTCCCCTCTTTTTTGGACTTAGAAATTTTCAATTGAATACACGTTGAGATGACTTGGTCTGTAGGATTCTTATCTACGTATACCAACGTCCCCTCTTGTTTGGACTTAGAAATTTTCAATTGAATACACGTTGAGATGACTTGGTCAATAGGATTCTTATCTCCCTATACCAACGTCCCCTCTTTTTTGGACTTAGAAATTTTCAATTGAATACACGTTGAGATGAGTTGGTCTACAGGATTCTTATCTACGTATACCAACGTCCCCTCTTTTTTGGACTTAGAAATTTTCAATTGAATACACGTTGAGATGAGTTGGTCTACAGGATTCTTATCTACGTATACCAACGTCCCCTCTTTTTTGGACTTAGAAATTTTCAATTGAATACACGTTGAGATCAGTTTGTCTATAGGATTCTTATCTACCTATATCTACGTCCCCTCTTGTTTGGACTTAGAAATTTTCAATTGAATACACGTTGAGATGAGTTGGTCTATAGGATTCTTATCTACCTATACCAACGTCCCCTCTTGTTTGGACTTAGAAATTTTCAATTGAATACATGCTGAGGTGCCTTGGTCTATAGGATTCTCATCTACCTATATCTACGTCCCCTTTTGTTTGGACTTAGAAATTTTCAATTCAATACATGCTGGGATGCCTTGGTCTATAGGATTCTCATCTACCTATATCTACGTCCCCTTTTGTTTGGACTTAGAAATTTTCAATTGAATACATGCTGGGATGCCTTGGTCTATAGGATTCTCATCTACCAATATCTACGTCCCCTCTTGTTTGGACTTAGAAATTTTCAATTGAATACATGCTGGGATGCCTTGGTCTATAGGATTCTCATCTACCTATATCTACGTCCCCTCTTGTTTGGACTTAGAAATTTTCAATTGAATACATGCTGAGGTGCCTTGGTCTATAGGATTCTCATCTACCTATATCTACGTCCCCTTTTGTTTGGACTTAGAAATTTTCAATTCAATACATGCTGGGATGCCTTGGTCTATAGGATTCTCATCTACCTATATCTACGTCCCCTTTTGTTTGGACTTAGAAATTTTCAATTGAATACATGCTGGGATGCCTTGGTCTATAGGATTCTCATCTACCAATATCTACGTCCCCTCTTGTTTGGACTTAGAAATTTTCAATTGAATACATGCTGGGATGCCTTGGTCTATAGGATTCTCATCTACCTATATCTACGTCCCCTCTTGTTTGGACTTAGAAATTTTCAATTGAATACATGCTGAGGTGCCTTGGTCTATAGGATTCTCATCTACCTATATCTACGTCCCCTTTTGTTTGGACTTAGAAATTTTCAATTCAATACATGCTGGGATGCCTTGGTCTATAGGATTCTCATCTACCTATATCTACGTCCCCTTTTGTTTGGACTTAGAAATTTTCAATTGAATACATGCTGGGATGCCTTGGTCTATAGGATTCTCATCTACCAATATCTACGTCCCCTCTTGTTTGGACTTAGAAATTTTCAATTGAATACATGCTGGGATGCCTTGGTCTATAGGATTCTCATCTACCAATATCTACGTCCCCTCTTGTTTGGACTTAGAAATTTTCAATTGAATACATGCTGAGGTGCCTTGGTCTATAGGATTCTCATCTACCTATATCTACGTCCCCTTTTGTTTGGACTTAGAAATTTTCAATTCAATACATGCTGGGATGCCTTGGTCTATAGGATTCTCATCTACCTATATCTACGTCCCCTCTTGTTTGGACTTAGAAATTTTCAATTGAATACATGCTGGGATGCCTTGGTCTATAGGATTCTCATCTACCTATATCTACGTCCCCTTTTGTTTGGACTTAGAAATTTTCAATTGAATACATGCTGGGATGCCTTGGTCTATAGGATTCTCATCTACCCATATCTACGTCCCCTCTTGTTTGGACTTAGAAATTTTCAATTGAATACATGCTGGGATGCCTTGGTCTATAGGATTCTCATCTACCTATATCTACGTCCCCTCTGGTTTGGACTTAGAAATTTTCAATTGAATACACGTTGAGATGACTTGGTCTATAGGATTCTCATCTACCTATATCTACGTCCCCTCTTGTTTGGACTTAGAAATTTTCAATTCAATACATGCTGGGATGCCTTGGTCTATAGGATTCTCATCTACCTATATCTACGTCCCCTCTTGTTTGGACTTAGAAATTTTCAATTCAATACATGCTGGGATGCCTTGGTCTATAGGATTCTCATCTACCCATATCTACGTCCCCTCTTGTTTGGACTTAGAAATTTTCAATTGAATACATGCTGGGATGCCTTGGTCTATTAGATTCTCATCTACCTATATCTACGTCCCCTCTTGTTTGGACTTAGAAATTTTCAATTGAATACATGCTGGGATGCCTTGGTCTATAGGATTCTCATCTACCTATATCTACGTCCCCTCTGGTTTGGACTTAGAAATTTTCAATTGAATACACGTTGAGATGACTTGGTCTATAGGATTCTCATCTACCTATATCTACGTCCCCTCTTGTTTGGACTTAGAAATTTTCAATTCAATACATGCTGGGATGCCTTGGTCTATAGGATTCTCATCTACCCATATCTACGTCCCCTCTTGTTTGGACTTAGAAATTTTCAATTGAATACATGCTGGGATGCCTTGGTCTATAGGATTCTCATCTACCTATATCTACGTCCCCTCTTGTTTGGACTTAGAAATTTTCAATTGAATACATGCTGGGATGCCTTGGTCTATAGGATTCTCATCTACCTATATCTACGTCCCCTCTTGTTTGGACTTAGAAATTTTCAATTCAATACATGCTGGGATGCCTTGGTCTATAGGATTCTCATCTACCCATATCTACGTCCCCTCTTGTTTGGACTTAGAAATTTTCAATTGAATACATGCTGGGATGCCTTGGTCTATAGGATTCTCATCTACCTATATCTACGTCCCCTCTTGTTTGGACTTAGAAATTTTCAATTGAATACATGCTGGGATGCCTTGGTCTATAGGATTCTCATCTACCTATATCTACGTCCCCTCTTGTTTGGACTTAGAAATTTTCAATTGAATACATGCTGGGATGCCTTGGTCTATAGGATTCTCATCTACCTATATCTACGTCCCCTCTTGTTTGGACTTAGAAATTTTCAATTCAATACATGCTGGGATGCCTTGGTCTATAGGATTCTCATCTACCCATATCTACGTCCCCTCTTGTTTGGACTTAGAAATTTTCAATTCAATACATGCTGGGATGCCTTGGTCTATAGGATTCTCATCTACCTATATCTACGTCCCCTCTTGTTTGGACTTAGAAATTTTCAATTCAATACATGCTGGGATGCCTTGGTCTATAGGATTCTCATCTACCTATATCTACGTCCCCTCTTGTTTGGACTTAGAAATTTTCAATTGAATACATGCTGGGATGCCTTGGTCTATAGGATTCTCATCTACCTATATCTACGTCCCCTCTTGTTTGGACTTAGAAATTTTCAATTCAATACATGCTGGGATGCCTTGGTCTATAGGATTCTCATCTACCCATATCTACGTCCCCTCTTGTTTGGACTTAGAAATTTTCAATTGAATACATGCTGGGATGCCTTGGTCTATAGGATTCTCATCTACCTATATCTACGTCCCCTCTTGTTTGGACTTAGAAATTTTCAATTGAATACATGCTGGGATGCCTTGGTCTATAGGATTCTCATCTACCTATATCTACGTCCCCTCTTGTTTGGACTTAGAAATTTTCAATTGAATACATGCTGGGATGCCTTGGTCTATAGGATTCTCATCTACCTATATCTACGTCCCCTCTTGTTTGGACTTAGAAATTTTCAATTGAATACATGCTGGGATGCCTTGGTCTATAGGATTCTCATCTACCTATATCTACGTCCCCTCTGGTTTGGACTTAGAAATTTTCAATTGAATACACGTTGAGATGACTTGGTCTATAGGATTCTCATCTACCTATATCTACGTCCCCTCTTGTTTGGACTTAGAAATTTTCAATTGAATAAAATCTGAGATGCCTTGGTCTATAGGATTCTCATCTACCTATATCTACGTCCCTTCTTGTTTGGGCTTCGTGTGTATGAATTTTCATCGCGTCTGTCGAAAGTGTTTAGCAGACATTCAAACATACACACATTTTCGTTTTTTTATATATAGATTTATTTAGTTTCTTGTTAGTTATTATGTATTGTTAGTATATTTGTCCCTGTGTTAAATGTGATCCGGTTAAAAGGGGCTGTAACGTTTGATAAGTATGGCTTCTAGCAATTTTAGTTGTTACGTGCAATTGTTAAAGTATCGAATTTTATTTCTGTTAAGATATTTCTTGAGTTACTCTACATTACTGGGCAACACCAGGATAGGGGTCAGCTAGTTTAATAATAATCCTTTAATGTTATGACAAATTGTGCAAGGTTAGGCATAGAATTTCTTGAGTTAATCTACATTCCTTGGCAACGCCAGGATACGAGTCAGCTAGTTTAATAATAATCCTCATACGTCATGAAACCGTGTCTTTTATGCTGATGGGTGAGACCATAACATTTGTCTCTTTGTAAGGGACCTGAAACGGATAATATCGGTTGACGATATGTCGACGTCATATAATTTGATCGAGAATAAAAACTCGGAGGTTGATCATGCACACGATAGTTCGCCCTGTGTCGCATCAGTTCTGTCATGGATTTACCAGCTGTTTGGAAGTTTTTATTCCCAGGCCAGTCCTTGCCAGCCCTTGTCCACACTGGTACAGCTGAAGTCCCGGGCTGGAACTGCCAACGGAACCAGCCGACTTGATGAGAATCAGCCGGCTTTGGGAGCTTGTCTCTTTGAGGTACGCCATGACCAACGTCGTAAAGTTTGTTAACCCAGTTCTGAAACAGAAAATGAAAATGAAGGAAGCTTTAATGAGTGACTAGCTGGCAGCCCGGCATTGCCCGGTCATGTAATATGATATTTTAATTTATGCGGATGTATTATTATAGAATTAATCATCTATTGATTATTATAGACTAGCCTAGGTGCAATAATGAATTCATGAATGCCTCAAGGAAGAGAGGATAGATTGCAGAAACACTAGAGGAAGACTTTCAATCTGTGGTGGAATCGGGACAAAAATGGATGCTCACATTCAATGCTGCCAAGACTAAACTTGTTTCCTTCAATAACTCCAAGAACCCTTCTCTACCACACATAGCAATGGCCAAAGACTCTTTATCTGTAAGTACATCTTTTAAACTACAAGCCCTTGCACCTCTTTGACGTAAATACCCCTGACAAATCTGACAGCTCGCTACATAATATCCCTGCAACTTATGTCCCGAATAGTAGGACCCTACATCAAAGTGGCACTGTTCCTTGTTTGGGGTAAAATAAAAAAAATAAATAAATCACCGAATAAATGCCGTAGTATCTTGTTTCCTTCAATAATTACAAGAAACCTTTTCTACCACCAATAGCAATGGCCAATGATTCTTTATCTGAAAGTACATCTTTTAAACTCCTCGGCCTAACGTTTACAGGAAATATGAGTTGGAAAAATTACATTGAGAGCATTGGCAGGACTGCTGCGAAGAAGGTAGGTTCTCTCTACCCTGCTAGAAAGCTACCAACGCCCAAAAGTATCCTGTACCTCTATAAGGCCACCATTCGCCCATGTATGGAGTATTGTTGTCATATTTGGGCTGGTGCATCTGCTACTAGTCTCTCGCTCCTAGACAAGGTTCAAAAGAGTCGCCAATCTGATAGGTCCTGAACTGTCATCTAAGCTTCAGCCTCTGTCCCATCGACGAAATGTTGCATCCCTCTGCCTGTTCTACAAGAATTTTAATGGTGAATGCTGTGACGAACTGCAAGCACTGGTACCCCCTCTACGTAAATACCCCCGACAAACAGCTAAATCCCACCCCTTCACAGTAGAGATCCCTAGATGTAAAAGAGCCTTCTACTCCAGTAGTTTCTTCCCCAGAACCGCTAGACTTTGGAATCCCCTTCCGGGTTCCTGCTTCCCTAACTGTACTGACATGCAGAAGTTCAAGTGTAACATGAACCGACATCTTGCTGCCCAACTCCCTACATAGTACTCCTGTAGCTTATGTCTCTGATAGTAGCCCCCTACATCAAAGTGGCAACGTGCCTTGTTTGGGGTGAAAGTGTAATAAAAAAAACAAAAAAAACAATTATGTTTTCTTTTCAGTACGTTGAATGCAAGATGGGGAAAAAGCAAATTCACACAATTTACTTATTTCAATGCAAGGCAGGCCAAAAAGCTGCTGAAACAGCTCACAATATTAAGGAAGTGTTTGACCGAGGAACCACTATTGAACACACAGCACAATGGTGGTTTAAGAAATGTCATTGCAGTGACGGGAGTCTTAAAGATGATGAGTGTAGTGGTCGGCCATCGGATGCTGACAACGATCAATTAAAAGCCTTAGTCAAAGCCAATCCACACACAACTGTTCGAGAAATTGCTTCTGAATTAGACGTAACGCATACAACAATTTCCAAGCACTTGAGACAGATTGGAAAAACACAAAAACTTGATAAATGGGTACCTCACAGCCAAAAGAGACGCAGTTAGGAAGTGTCAGCTTCTCTGCTTTTACACAACAAGAACAACTCGTTTCTCGACCGGGTTGTGACTTGTGATGAAAAGTGATTTCTTTATGACATCCGGAGCTGCTCACCTCAGTGGTTAGATGCCAATGAAGCTCCACGACACTTCTTGAAGCCAGAGTTGCACCAAAAGAAGATCTTGCTGACTGTTTGATGGTCTGCCACGACCGGTCTCATCCATTACAGTTCTTTGAATGCAGGTGAAATCATTATGGCGGTGAAGTACTCTCAACAAATGGATGAAATGCATCAGAAACTTCAACAACAACACCCAGCATTAGTCAACTGAAAAGGCCCAATTCTCCTCCATGACAATGCCCGAGCACACGTTGCTAAACTGACCCTGCAGAAGTTTAATGAATTCAACTGCAAAACTCTACCTCATCCACCATACTCTCTAGATCTCTCCCCTACCGACTACCACTTTTTCAAGCATCTCGACAACTTTCTGCATGAGAAATGCTTCAAAAACCCAAGCGATATCAAAAACGCCTTCAGCGACTTCATCGCCACCAGAACGCAAGATTTTTACGTTACTGGCATAAATACACTTGTTTTGCGTTGGCAAAAGTCTGTTGATTCTGATCGTGCTTATTTCGATCAATAAAATTTTATATTTGAACCGATATGTTCATCTGCATTTAAAAGTTAAAAACTGCAGGAACTTTCTTGTCAACCTGATAAAACTCCAAGGATCGACCCCTGAGGCACACCCGCATTAATACCATGTTGTTTAGATGTACGGCCATCGAAGACAACTTACTTTTTTCTCTTGATCTGATTATGTCGAGTCCAGAAGCCCTATAGGATTTAATTATCATGAAAATTTTCTGCTGGCCTGTTTCCTGATTGAATAAAACATGGTGGCCTTCAAGTCCAATGTAAACAAATTCTTGTTGAGCCGTCCCCATAAATAATCAACTTCTACCCAATTTACTCCATTAATCATTACTAAACTACCACCTTACATTCATTAACTCTTATCCTCGAGTGGCCTTCGGGGCTTGATATGTGATGACTCTCAAAAAAAAAAAATAAAAAAAATACTAATAACAATATTGTCACTGGTAAAGGTAATGTCGATTACGGCTTATTTCATGCAAAACAGTAAATCATCTCACCTGATGGGAATTTTTCCTGGGCCGAACTGTAAACCTTCCGATCGGGTGGGTCCTAAAAATAAGATGCAACACGATAAAGCAGTCTATATATATATTTTATTATTTTTCAAAAAGTTGATTTCACAAGCGAGAAAACTATTTGATATTGTTGTACCGATTCTAAATACAAGGGTCATTCTTAAAGTAAAGCCTCCTATTTTTTTATTGAAGTTAAAGAACTACCAAGACGGGAGGAGTATCATCATAATAAGCAACGTTTTCGTATTATTTGGATTCATCTTATCTACTGTTCTCATCTTGAATGTGATTTTCACAACGTTTCGGTTGATGTAACCTTCGACCTTCTTAAATAAAAACACATGGGAGGCTTTACTTTTGGAATTACCCTAGTATGACAAAGCACGCTCCAGACACTCATGCACAGCCATCATTCATGCTGACAAAAACGCATTGAGAATGGTGTTGACTATGTAGAAAAATTAATTTTGGAACCGAAAAAGTTTGCTTTGACGTTTCTGAATTTTTGAGATGAGGATTGGTTATATGTATTATTTGGATTCATCGGATCCACTGTTCTCATCTTGAGTGTGATTTTCACAACATTTCGGTCGATATAACCTTTGGCCTTCTTCAGATGTATCTTTTTGAACTCAGGAATGCTTCTGTTTCGGGAATTTGGACGGAATTTCGAGCGGAACCCTTTATTTACTTTATGCATGGACCCGTGGCATAGTGATTAGAGTACTTGGGAAAAATCAATTGTAAAAGTGACCTTCTCCGGAAGGTTGAAGGTTCAATCCTCGGTGTGGGTGACCGAAAAATACAATTGCGAATTACTTAGGACCTCTATCCAGTCATGGCTGACGGAACAAGAGCACGTTACCCCCATGAAGTAAATAAAGGGTTCTGTTTGAAATTCCGTCCAACTTTCCGAGTTTGACAGAAACATTCCCAAGTTTGACAAGATACACCTGAAGAAGGTCGAAGGTTACATCGACCGAAACGTTGTGAAAATGACACTCAAGATGAGAACAGTAGTCCGATGAATCCAAATAATATGAATAACCAATCCTCATCTAAAAAAATTCAGAAACGTCAAAGCAAACTTTTGTGTTCCGAAATTAATTTTTCTACATGATCAACACCATTCTCAATGCACTTTTGCCAGCAATGAACGATGGCTCTGCATGAGTGTCTGGAGTATGATTTGTCATATGAGGGTTATTAAAAGAGTAAAGCCTCCTATTATCTTTAACACAAAAAGTTGACACACATCCATGACAGAAGTTGCTTTCTTAGAGTCTCACACTGTCAATATCTGCAACAGAGAAATGAAACTTTCAGGTCATAAATGCATAAGTTCAGTCATCATAACAATGCAATTTTTAAACCGCTTCTGATCTATTAGAGTGGAATAAAAATAGGAGGCATGTTATGTGAACAAATATCTTGCCACCCAACTCCCCATTAAGGGTGCCCCTTCTACGTGACTTTGCCAGTGTAGCCAATTCTTCGTCCTTAGGATAATCTTTGTTCGTTTAATTTCTATTATTCAGCAATTTTTACTTTTCCATTAAAAAAATAATAACTGCATTATTTACCTTAGCATATCTTCCATGTTTGGATAATGAGGTACCCTGGGTGGCATATTTATCCAGTACGGGTAACGGCTCTGTGAACTCAAATGGAACAGGGTATCAGACATGTTTTCTCAGTTGCTTTTCTGCAAATAAAAAATAAAAACACATCTGTAATATCAAATGAAAGTGCTCATACACACACACACACACACATATATATATATATATATATATATATATATATATATATATAAAAATAAAATGACAATTAAATTACATGTAACATGTTTATTCAGCTCGAAAACCATACAGTGTTAACCGATGTATTGGAACATTCAAGATGGCGTCTGATTCTCTCTTTAACACGGTAAGTTTGGGGAAAAGTGTTATAAATAAAAAACCAGATAAAATACTGTTAAAAACTCGCTCAATATATGTTACCGTGACATAGGTTGACATATATTCGGTGGGTTTTTAATAGTATTTTGTATAGCTTTTTATTTATAACACCTTTTCCCAAACTTACGGTGTTAAAGAGGGTGTGAGACGCCATCTTGAATTTTCCAATACATCGGTAAACACTGTATGTTTTTCGAGCTGAATAAATATGTTACATTGAATAAAAACACGAAAAATACATCCAGTTTTGTAGAAAAGTAACTTATCTTGCTTTTGATAACATTTATTTGTTATATATTTGTTTTTTGACAACTTTTTCGAATCTATGTGTACAGTAATACAAACCCAACAATTAATATTTATAAAGTAATCTCAACCAGATGTAAAAGCTCGATAAAACCAAATAGGAGATAGAGCTTATAAAAAGACCAAGTAATTATTAAGTTATTGATTTTGCACTACGAAACATACTGTCAAGAATTGTATAAGTCAACTGATTTAAAGGAATAAATTATAAGATGGTCAACATCATGAATTTTGGAATATAAGTTTTTGTCATTTATTCTATATATTGCTCTGTAATCACATTGAGCTTCGTATATAAGGATTGATATATAATAAGAAATATATTTCTACAGAAATATGTATAAAATCTTCGGAATGTGAGAGATTATATAATTATTTCCACAGAGAGACAATGTCGCAGCTCACAAGAGCCAAGAAAGCCAACAAACCGGAAGTGCAAGACTCGTGTTTCGCCCTCATTTGGGCTAATCAGTTAGATACAGACGACCTCGGGATTTGAAACCTGTGCCTTTTGCATGCTAGGCGAATACCCTTACAATTGAGCAAACACCCCCCAAAAAAAAACGGTCGTGCGCAAAAAAAACTACTTGATAAAATTAAGGGAATTTTTTTTTTACTTCGGAGATCTTCAGTCCAAAACGGATACGTACAATATAACGTTTTATTTTCGATATTTTCATTTTTTAATGTCTCGGTTAAACTGTACAAGTACAATATTTTGTTTTGTTGAAAATACATCTAGCTCATTTATTTTTCGTAATTTTTCGAATTTATACTAATTTCGACTGGGCATGTAAATATGTAAGAATGGTTTCACCTGAAATGCGTTGGTTTAAAACGTCACTAATCTATATACAAGTACCGATAAAAAAAAGAGAGAAAAGGGTGTTCTTACCTACGTTTTATGAAATAAATATTTTATAACGAAAATTCTTTTTTGTTTTGTTTTTTTCTTGACACGCACAAAAAAAAAAAATCCAGAAAAGAGAAATCGTTGAAAGAAAGCGAAAAGTCACGTGATGTTTACGCGGTTGTCAAGGTAACAGTGACGTCACAAACAAATCGTTTTTTTTTTTTTTTTGGTTGTTGTTTGTTTGTTTGTTTGTTTTTTATATACTTTTAAAGATTTGCTGGGTTTTTTTTTTTGTAATCATTATTTATTTTAATTCCCACGCCGGTAACCTTTTCATTCACCTTGATAAAATAATTATAAATAAATAACATTAATATTAATAAGAATAAAACGTTTTTAAAAAAGACGAAACGAGGTAACACCGACAAAAACAAACTTGTTTTCTGAAAAGGTAAGTTATATATATATATATATATATATATTAAAGTTTGTTTTTGAAATATGGTTACTTTCAATGTATACCGTTTTCGTTTAACGGGTCTAGATTGTTATTTTAAAACCAGTCCCCGTTAATTTTGAGTTAAGCTTAATGTATCTATTTAATAGGTGCAAAATTTTGGTAAAAATTCAAAGACTCACGTTTCCTTTTTTATAACCTTTGTTTATTTCAACAAAATTTTACACTAATATATATATATATTTAATTTCGATATATAATACACACTCACATAATTTCAGAATAGCACAAGATGTGTTAAAATTAAAATATTGAAAAAAGTATTTGTTTGGGTTTTTTTTTCTACAAAGGCGTCACCACTTATCACGGCCTACAGGCCACTCAGGGATAAATGTTAATGGGTATACGTTAGTCAATGTGATTATAGCGTAGTAAACATAAGTAATGGAAATTTTGTAAATTGGATTACTTAGGGGGGGGCGGTTAATCAAGAACTTGTTTACATTGGACTTGACCGAAAACAATCAGATTATAATCAGCTGGAAAGAGAGTTCCACAGGCGTGCACTTCCAAGAAAGAAACTTTTTTCATAGAATCTACGTCCAGGTTTAGGCGCAGATAAATGTGGGGAATTATTGATAGTGGTTTTGGCTAGACGAGTGTTTTTCGTGAAAGTTTGAGGATGGGGGACCATAGATTGAAGCTCAGACGAGTACTTGCCATAAAAATAACGATAAAGCAGAGACAGGCTCGCAACGTCTCTTCTGTGGGAAAGAGGTTGCAAGGAAGAGAAAACAGCATGCCTCACCAAGCTACGAAGTCTATTTTGAACTCTGTCAAGGCAGGATAAGCTGCTTCTAGCAACTCCTTCCCAATTGTGGCAACGGTGCTCCATCATTGGCTATACCTGGCTTTTATCTAGGTAGAGAATTGCATCAGGAGTGAGATATCTACTGGAGCGGTAGAAGGATCCAACCATTTTTCCAGTAGCTTTCGCAATGGATTTGATGCATAAGTTCCATTTCAGATCAAGAGTAAAGGTCAAGCCCAGAAGCTTGTCAAAACATGGAGCCTCTCCAAATTCATTTCAATTGATGCCAGATGAGGTTCACAGCGGTGATGATGTAAAGATAGGAGCTTGGTTTTAGATGCACTTATTATAAGAAAATATATTTCTACAGATGTGTGTGTGAGTACTTCATTTAATCACATAAATTAATATACGAAAGTATAATATCTCATTTTTTGGCCACTTTTTCGTACCTCTGTGGATTGTAATATAAGTCCAGCTTTTAGTTTTGGAATTTGATTATAATATTTCAAGTTTATTTTGCTTGTGCCATGAATTTTATAATTTACACGAAAGCTCTGTTTTACATAATCTTTCACGAAAAACACCCGTCTAGCTGAAACCACTGTCATTAATTTTCCCCACTCTTTATCTGTGCCTAAATCAAAACGTACATTCCATGAACAAAGCTTCTTTCCTAGAAGTGCACGCCTGTGGAACTCTGTTCCGGTTGCGTGTTTCCCACCTGACTACAACTTGGATGTCTTCAAGTCCAACATAAACAAATTCCTGATGAACCGCCTTCTCAAGTCAGGCACTTTATCAAATCTCCATTACTAACGATTACTATTATAATATCCCATTGATTACTGTATACGCAATAACCCTTATCCCCGAGTGGCTTCTAGGCCTTGATAAGTGGTGACCTCCATGTAAAAAAACAAAAAAACACATTGAAAATCATTGATTTTATTTCATCGATAGTATTTACATATATATCCTGGGAGTTTAATAAAAACTCATACATTAAAAATGAAACTTTGTACTAATTGACATCCTGAGGATATTTTGAAATAGGTTATCCTTCTTTAACTTGAAGCTTTTTTCCCTAGTTGTGAAAACAGCGCAGTTTTTGGCTTGAGAACTTTGGAAAACATCGTTATGTCTACAAGAAAAGATTTCGCTATACCAGCACGGATGCCAACAGAATGGTAAGTTTAAATTCATGGTACTTATGCACTTTTGGGTAATCGTGTAGATTGGCCTTCCTTTGTTTACGAAGCCATTTGACGGAAGTGACGTCACACATTTTTATCTACATATATTAAACTTGGATTTAATCTGAAAAAAAAAAACATTTTCAAAAATTAGCGCGGTGACAAAAGTGCATAAGCTCCAAATTTATTTTTTTTAATCGTTGTTTCTAAAATCGTTTTATTTGTTTATTTTTTTTATTTATTTATTTATTTTTTTGTTTGGTTGTTTGTCACTATCCAGCTCCCCTACTCCCCGGGGAGTTGGTCCCCATTTCCCCTTCACTCCTCACATTAAAAATCGGCCTTGTGTCCAATTTGCTCGGTGGGGGAGCAAATAAATACATTTACCTACATCAACCTAGCCCGGACGTCTACCGCCTTGAGACAATGATCAACTAACCCACAAATCCTGCGTTGTTCCACTCGAGTCATAAACCCCCCTAATCGATTAGACCTGTAAAGACACTAATTCATTTGTTTAGTAATTTTAATGACATCGCATTACATCTTGTTTCTTTTCGATGTTGCGGTGATTGTGGTAAAATAATAATGACTTGAGAGTAGTCTGCCCCTTTCTAGAAAATTGTCTCCCTTTGTTTGATATATCGAGTCGCCATCTTGATTATGTACCGTGTGTTCTTCTAGTCGAATAAAGCCTAAATCTCCTAATGGTATTCTCTATTCTTGTAATTCGCTACACGATGATAATCTGATTAAAATATTGGTCAATTTTTAGATTACTATTACTATTTGTCACTATTTGTGGTCATACGTTTTCTTTTTATATTATTGATATAATGGATTATTTTTTTACAACAGGCAACCAAATCTCAATAATTGGAATCCAGATTTTTGCAGCTATCCTGATGTCGGCAATGTAAATAACCGTTTTTATTCATATTTACTTACTAACCATATTAGTCTTCCATCTCCTTTCTCAAGCATAAAATCTGTTCTTGACACTCAGTCTAACAGCAATTTAGACATTGTTAGAATAAAGGTTAACCCAACAGAAATGAAGTCATTGTTTAGGTAAGTGTTAACCTAATAGAGATTAAGCCATTGTTAAGGTAAGGGTCAATCAACAGAGATTAAGCTTTTGTTAGGGTTAAAGTTAACTCAATAGAGATTAAACCCTTGTTTAGGTTTAGAGTGTCGGAAATTTATCTTGTTTCCAGATAAATTTGACGCGAAAGTAACTACCCTGAAAAAAAAATAAGAGCATGGAATAAAAGGGGGGGGTAAAGAATAAAATATAAAGGTCTTGTTTGAAAACGAAGAAGAGATTTTATTTACAAAAATAAGTTGCAAATTTTTCCCTTTGCAGGCATTAAATTCAAAGAACGCCAAAGTAACATATAATAAAAAAAATAACACTGGTTCGTGTGTGTGTGTGTGTGTGTGTGTGTGTGTGGTCACCAATAGGCTCCTATATGGTTGACTATTTAAAAAAAAACTGATTACATATAATGATAGAAGATGTATCGAGGATCGGGAATGGGTATGTTTGATCTCGCAGAACGGTGGTTCATAAAAATTGTGGGGTCTGCGTTCGCGCCTGCCCCCCAAAGTATGGAAATGAAAAAAAAAACCGTTTACAAGTGTTTTTGATATAGATGTACATAAGAATACTTTGATAAGTATGCTTCAACTTAAATAGGGATAGTATAATAAAATTGTGGGCATGCGTTCGTGCCTGTACTCCATAGAAATATGGCACAAACTTTAACAAAGACTTTTCATATCTATTTCCGTAAGTATACTTTGATAATTATGTTTCAGTTTAAAGAAATATGGTATAATAAAATCATGGGGTGTTCGTTCGCGTCTGATCCCCATAGAGTGTAAATATATCACAAAGTTTAACAAGGTTTTTTTAAAAGGGGTGAGGGTCCACAATAACACCTTAACTTTAATCTTAATTCATGTTAGTTTTTATTTATTTTTTTGAGTTGAATCATATTGTGTCGAATAAATTCACCTCATAAATTCACGTTCTTATTAAAACGAAAGCAAAAAAAAAAAAATGGAA
Source organism: Euprymna scolopes (assembly GCF_053919585.1). NCBI lineage: Eukaryota > Metazoa > Mollusca > Cephalopoda > Sepiida > Sepiolidae > Euprymna > Euprymna scolopes. Next base: position 110,800,957 of record NC_136527.1, on the reverse strand, counting down.
GTCCATAACAATTAAACGACAGTCACTCAGATGTAAGCGTGACACAGAAAACAAATAACAAAAACGCTATTCTATTAATATATAGATAATTATATCGATTTTGGAGAAGATTATTTTAATAATAAACAATTTTAATAAATGTTTCAGCATGGTTGGAGGAAATGGTCAGCAGTTCAGCCGGATTGGCTAGCTAAAGACAGTTCGTCTTGTCACCCAGATTGGTATAATCGTCACCTCAACTACATACGTAGGGGTCAGTATAATTGTTTTTATTTCTAGAAACCTTTTTAGTTTTTTGCTGAGGTTGTAAGGGAGATAACCCATATCGATTTTATGCTTGTATGTTGTAATAATTAATGGCCAACTTTTTTTCATTTGGTTTTTTTTTATTGTGAAAAGAAATGTTTACAACAGTTTGGCGAGTTTTTTTTTGTCTGTTTTATTGTTTGTTTATTTATTATTTATTTATTTATTTATTGTTTATTTATTCATTTTTTATTTATGTTCTACACAAGTCTTGGAGGTGACTGGTTCTCAGTAGACAGAACAGTTTCTGATGGTTAGTTGTTCTACACAAGTCTTGGAGGTGACTGGTTCTCAGTACATAGAACAGTTTCCGATTGTTAGTTGTTCTACACAAGTCTTGGAGGTGACTGGTTCTCAGTACATAGAACAGTTTCCGATGGTTAGTTGTTCTACGCAAGTCTTGGAGGTGACTGGTTCTCAGTAGACAGAACAGTTTCCGATGGTTAGTTGTTCTACACAAGTCTTGGAGGTGACTGGTTCTCAGTAGATAGAACAGTTTCCGATGGTTAGTTGTTCTACACAAATCTTGGAGGTGACTGGTTCTCAGTAGATAGAACAGTTTTCGATAGTTAGTTGTTCTACACAAGTCTTGGAGGTGACTGGTTCTCAGTACATAGAACAGTTTCCGATGGTTAGTTGTTCTACACAAGTCTTGGAGGTGACTGGTTCTTAGTAGATAGAACAGTTTTCGATGGTTAGTTGTTCTACACAAGTCTTGGAGGTGACTGGTTCTTAGTAGACAGTTCTTGAGTTGGAATCCACAAAGCAAAAAGATTCTTCCCGTGTTGACACGAAGAAAACATATGCGAAGTTGCTACAGAAAAGGTTTAATTTTATGGAGCAATTCTGGTTGGTTGATAGTACCTATTTACAATGCCTCTCCATGGGACAGAGTTAGCCATCAGGGTCGTTTTTTAATGTGGAGAAAAGGTACAAAAATTAAAAATTGTCTCAGTCGTAAAGGACTGCTTCTCCACCGAAAGAGAACAAGAAATGGAAGTGCAGCATCTGAACAGATACTACACTTTGATAGAACGTGAATTAATTTTATTTGTCAGTTCCTAGCAACATCGGTTATAAACAGAATCTCCCGATTGTCAATGTCAGGGATCATACCCCATTAATAGCTCAAAAATATTATAACAATTTATTTATTTATTCATTTTTTTGTTTGTTTATTTTTTATTTATTTATTTATCTATTTATTTAATTTTTATTTATTTATTTTTTATTTATTTTCATTTATTTACTTTTTTTATTTATTTTTATTTTTTATTTATTTTTATTTTTTTGCATTTATTTATTAATTATTTATTTATTCATCTATCTATTTTTTATTTATTTATTTTTATGTAATCATTTCTGGAAGTCAGACTGGCTGTCAAATCAATTGACAGGATACAAGTTTTGATGGCTATTAAGTATAGTTAAGAATTATTGTAGCTTTTTTTTTAATATATATAATGACTAGCCTGGTGGCCCGGCTTTGCCCAGGTGTGTGGAGGTGTGTGTAAGGGGGTTGATTGAGCAAAAAAAAAAAAATTGCAGCAAGTACCCGCTTAAAAGCGTAAAAAAAAAAAATTAGGAGCAGTAGGCAGGCTTGACCCCATAACGCACGAATAAAAGGAGGTAAAAAAAAGCAAACGGTTTTATCGATACGCCCACTGCGACTGTGATGTCACCGGCGTTCAAAAATTACATCTTTTATGCAATGTCGTTCATATGAGATTTGAACGTGCAAGTGTTAACAAAAAAAGTGACCCCTCCTTGTATTAAAAACGGCCCACTTGATGGTGAAGAATGAATGTTTTTGGCCAATTTTTTCGATATTTGTTGTCCGTGACATAGATCATTGAAACGATACCAATTTTGTCATGTTCAAATATATCTCTCGGAAGTTTTTGGAAGACATACAAACACACACACACACGGCCTTTTATATATTAGACTAGTGGGGGTAAAATAAAGAATAAACAAATTTAATAACCCTGTTCAAATATTTTTTAAAATTATAGCAAAATTGAGTCAGTTTTTTTTTATATTTAAACTATTTCAAGAAAGAACCTTTTTTTGCGCATGCGTGTTTGGCTAAATTATCATGGAGGAACGATTTTTTGCTACCCCTCCCTGTAGAGGCCCAGTTTAGGGTGAAAGAATTAATGTTGTTAGCCGATTTTTCAATATTTGTTGTCCGAAGGGTCGTGCTTGAAAATGATACCAATCTGGTGAAAATTCGTCGCCTCTGTTGAAAGTTTTTTTGCAAGACATACAAACACACAGACGCATTTTGCCTTTTATATAGATGGAGTAGCAGGGGTGCCCAGCGTTGCCCGAGTGTTTGTCAGTATAAAAGAAAAAAGTTTTGGTAGGGAGGTAGGCTCGAATGGTTTTAAAACATTTTTTTAGGGCCTCCGTTGATCAATACTCTTCATACGAATAAAAAATAAGTTTTTATATTCAAACTATTTCAAGAAAGAACCTTTTTTGCGCATGCGTGTTTGGCTAAACTATTTATTAGGGGTCAGTATAATTGTTTTATCTCTAGATACTTTTTTTAGTTTTTGCTGATGGAGATAATCCATATCGATTTCATGCTTGTATGTTGTAATGATTGATGGCAAACTTTTTTCCATGTAAATTTTTTTTGAATTGTGAAAAGAGTTGTGTTTGAAAGATCACTCTACATAAAGTGTGCTACGTCTATTCAACGCCAGGTATCCCTGCTGGTAACAAACCAGACATAATCACAAAAGATAAAAATACCCTCTACCCCCTAACATTTACATTCGTTCCGTGACGAGTACGTACATCATAACTATTTTTTTGTATCCTTTTTATTTTAATTCAGTCAAAATAAAAAAAAAACAAATCGTCAGGAACGAGTAAAAATAGTTGCTGACAAAATGACATGATTCTAATAAAACTGTTTGCAACCTTTGTTTCTTCAGCTGACTACGAAGCCGTCCGCTATGAAAGAACCCGTAAACCAAGCAACTATAAACACGACCATTTTGTGGCGACCAGTAGAGAAGCAAGACTGCCGAAGGAAGCTGCCGAATCTGTACCGCCAAACGGATCATTCTATGGTAAAGCCATCTCGAGGTTCCGCAACAATGACATCCAGGCACCAAAGTGGGGACAATTCCATCCTGACCACTATGAAAATCCATACAGGTTTCAGACGTTACCCCCAATACAACCGGGTGAAACCCTTCACGATGCTTGTCCGATTTTGAAATGGGAGTAGGCATCAAGATTTATTTTTTTTGTGTGTTTTTTTTAATTTTTTGCCCAAATGCATTTTAACTAACTGGAGGGTTTTATTTTTTTGCAAAAATGCATATTAGTTAATCGGAAGATTGGGGGGGGGGCACAAATACATTTGAGCTAATTGGAAGGTTTTTTTTTTTGTTTTTGTTTTATTTTTTTGCCATAAATGCACTTTAACTAACCGGACGTTTTTTGGTTTTGCATTTTCGGAAGAGTTATACTAGGAAAAAAAAATGAGAGAATCTAAAATTCAATAATTTTTAGACTTAAAACTTGATTTTATTTTTATTGAAGTAAATTAGTTAAAAAAAAAATACATAATTTAACTTTTTCAAATAAAGTTATTGAAAAAACAAAGTTTTACCTAACTGGATACATTTTTAGTGTTTTTATTTACTGTAACATGTTTATTCAGCTCGAAAAACATACAGTGTTTACCGATGTATTGGAAAATTCAAAATGGCGCCCGACTCTCTGTTGAACACGGTAAGTTTGGGAAAATGAGTTAAAAATTTAAAAAATTTTCAAATAAAGTTATTGAAGAAACAAAGTTTTACTTTTGTATTGTTATATTTCTCTCTGATGGACGAGTCATCAAATGTGTTCTAAGTCTTTATTGAAGTTTTAAAAACCCAATTTGTCATTTCTTGACTTTTACACTCGTTGGCGATATTAAAAACACGCACGCAGAAAAATAATTAGTAAAATTCACTTTTCGTCTTCCTTTGTTTACAAGGCCATTTGGCGGAAGTGACGTCTGACATTTTAAGCTAGGGATGACCAAAACTGTATAGAATGAACCTTTTTTCTTCTTTTTTTTTTTTTTAGAAGTTTTATTCAGTCTTTATTTGAACTTAATGGACTTTTTTTTTTTTTTTTTAATATTTATGAACTGTTTTTTCCCCATTAATATGTTTATGAACGTTTACCTAACTTTTATTATAAAAGTTAGGTAAACGTCGATATCGAAATGTTGAAATTAACGAGTTCGCCAGGCTTAACTGGAAGACTGCCATCAATTTCGAAAACTTAAGACACGTTAGAAAAAATCTTGTCGCAAAAATCTCATTTCGAAAAATAAATTTTGTATTTTTTTTATTGCAAATTGCTTTATCATTTTATTGTTGAATAAAATTTCAAAGTGATGAATGGAAAAAAAAATATCTCGAAACGAAAAACTTTTTTTTTTTTTAAATAAGATTAACTTTGATTTTAAAATTTCGATGTTTGGAAAATAATCCATAAAATATATTTCATTATAAAAGTTCTATTTTCGTTTGATAAAAAGAATAAAACAGTTCATTCATAAAAAAAAGTCCATTAAGTTCAAATAAAGATTTTTTAAAAAAATAGAAAAAAAAGGTTAATTCTATACAGTTTTGGTCATCCGTAGCTAAAAATTTTGCCAAATAATTTGTTTGTTTTTGTAAATATAAGCTTTCTGTTTTCAATGACAGATTGACAAGTCTCATGCCGTGTGTGACAGGGTTGGAGAAGAATGTGTTGCTAGCACCCTCTCGTGTCACTGTCTCGACTCTGTATCTCATCTGCTTTCATATCTCTTTTTATTTGGCCCAGATATAAATATTCCACCCGTATTGTCGGTCAAATTCGCTGATCAGAAATTTTGCGGCCTAGAATTTTACTTGACTTTGATGTCATCTCCCGGGCCTCGCATCCAAGCTTGTGACCGACTTTTGTTTGTCGTCACGCTCCTGGCCTTTGTTTGTTCTCCCTGGATCGCCATCTTGTCGTGGTGGAGAACCTTGTGTGTTCCGATGAACCTGAGAGCGATGCCGTCCGGAGCCTAGGCTCCTGGTAGGGTCACCCATGGCGGTAAGGTTGAAGTGATCCAAAAGACCTCAACGGCTGATGTGGCGGATGATGACAATAATGACACAACGGCACTGAAGGCGGAAGAAGGCTGCAACAGAAGAGAGTCTCCAGTCGTCGTGGTTCTCCATGTCATTGGAATCAGGCCCTCCTCTGCCAAGGGGCCGTGTGGTGGCTGCAGGCGCATCAGTTTCCCCACGTTAAAAGACATCACGGGCAGGCGTTGTATAGATTCATGACTAGGGCTATAACAGAATATTCTTATTTGACTCAAGTATATATCCGACACATCACTCTATATAAAAGTATATAAGATATCAACGGATACACACTCGAGAGTCAAAACAATGAAAAGAATATGCTGTTGTCCTAGCCCTAAATGATGACACACAGGACACTAATTGGTTTGTACCGAGATGCAGAAAACTGGTCTCCACTATTCTACTAGTGGGTTTTTTAAATTTCAGTAGGCACCACTGGCTGGGGTTGTTCAATATCCTTAAAGCACCATCCCTCTCCACCTGTTCTTGACGTTCCAATGGTCGTTCTTACCATGAGGAGTTGGGAGTGTCTATTCCAAAAACCGTTTGTAACATGAGCAGGTTGGGAAGCAACAACAACACCACCACCAACCTTACTTTAATTTTCTTTCAAGAGTGGGCACGAGTCCGTCGAGCAACGCCGGTTATCAGGTACAGCTAAGACATTTCCAGATATTCCATAGCTCGAAATGTTGTGAAGCCGACTTTTATTTCAAACTCTATCATATGCCTTTGATATGCCAAGAGCTATTGCTTTTGAGAAGAAAACCTTGTCAATAGATTCAGTGATCCTATGCAAATTTACAATCAGTACATCAGCTGCAGATCTCGCTGGACTGAAACCATGTTGCTTGTCACTGAGTATGGTGGTTTTTGTTTTACTTTTGCTAGTTTGAAGAGATCAAGGGGCTCCTTCCTGGGGCTAACACTTGATTCTATTATAATTTAAATTCATATCCTAGGGCTCTTTTAAGAATAGACACAGTTTCCTTTATGGCTGCTATCTCTATTTCCTTATAACTTGGTTTTCCAGGGATTGCTTCTAAGTATTTCTGAAGGTTCTTTTTTATTAGGCCAGTTGCTCCTGTCACAACTGGTATGATGTTTATTTCTTTCAGAGACCATGTTGCTTTTAGATCATTTTGAAGTCCTGATATTTTGTTATCTTTTCCCGTTCTGCTCTATTAAGGCCAAAGTCGTTTGGAACTGTGACATCGATAATGAGTGCAGTCCTTTCAGGACTGTTCCATGTTACTTGCATCATTTGTTGATGTAGTTGACAATGTGTCTATTTAACACAGACTCAAGAAACTTACTCATGACTACGGCTATGACAACAGAATATTCTTTTCATTCTTTTGACTCTAGAGTACCTATTTACTATGCCTCCCCACAGGACAGAGTTAGACACCAGGGTCGTTTTTTAACGTGGAGAAAAGGTATAAAAATAAAAATTGTCTCAGTCGTGAAGGATTTCTCCTCCACCGAAAGAGAACAAGAAATAGAAGTGCAGCATCTGAAGAACAGATACTACACTTTGAGGTATTTATTTGCTCCCCCACTGAGCAAATTAGGCACAAGGCCGATTTTTAATGTGAGGAGTGAAGGGGAAATGGGGACCAACTCCCCGGGGAGTAGGGGAGCTGGATAGTGACAATTGGTATGAAGGGTTGCCCCTACATTGACCAAGGTCTTATATGTGGGGTCGCCCCCACATATGGTCTTTACTTGCAGTATCTGCCGGAACAGATACTACACTTTGAGATATTAAATCTTTTATTCATGTTAAAAAATACAGTCAAAATCAACGATGAACAAAAAACTTAGGCACATGGCCAACTTTGATCTTGTCCCAAAGGCCAAGAAGTCAATCATATCAGTTATTATAAGTGCCACAGGGCTTATGAACAGAGCTGAAGCAGACCAAATATCAAGGTCTCATGTATGATATGAAAAGAAACTGGAATCTTAGGGAGACATCAATCATACCAGTTATCATAGGTGTCACAGAGCTTATGAAGAAGAAGAACCTGAAGTCCTACCTAACTAATATTTCTGGTGAACCAAGTGCAAAAGAGATCCAGACAATTGCACTTAAGGGAACAACGAGGATACTAAAAAGAGCTCCCGGTTGGTTTAAATAAAAAGCAGGGCAATGTTGGCAGCTGGTTTGGCTGCCTCATACCCAGCGTTACAATCTTCAAAGGAAATTAAAAAAGAAATTTAAAAAAAAAAAAAGGGAACTAGGTGTGGTAGACCAAGAAATGAGTGCATAAAACGTGGTTTGATATCAAAACCAAATGATGGTAATTAGGGCTATGACAACAGCATATTATTTTACTTGTTCTGATTCTCAAGTATATATGTATATATATGTATATAAATTTATAAAATATATATGGCGATTAAGCTACACTGAATATTCCGCGCTTCATCCACTCTAGGACTCTTCAGGCTTATGCACAAATTTTGTGGTTGTCTGTCTGTCGTTTTTATATATGCACCTTCTATTGAGATTTTAGTTAGCCAATCAGCTTTCTAGTATCCACCGTGCCCTTCCTATCAGCCAATGAACATGCACTTACAGGACAAAGCCCCATTTGACCTCTGGTTGACCCGATTCTTTGTGTGTTTTCCAACACATTTGGACACAATCAACCGAGAACCACAGATATCAATGTGTGTGTATATATATATATATATATATATATATATATATATTTAAATAAGGGAGTAGTCACCAACAATGTGTATTTTTTAACATTATTTTATTATTCTGTCTTGGTTTTTCATTGAGAATTATGTTTAGATCATTGTAATAATGTTTTTAAGTCATTGAAATCGTTTTTATGCGCGTTTCAGACGTTCTGTGAAGCGTCCTCGTCAGAAATTATTTTCATATATATATATATATATATATAATGTATGTATGTACATTGATATCTTATGTTTTTATGTAGAGTGATGTGGTTGATTAATTCTGTGTCGGATATATACTCAAGAGTAAAAACAATGAAAAGAATATGCTGTTGTCATAGCCCTAATGATGATAATGAGGACGAGGAGGAGGTTGATGATGAAGATGAGAATGATGAAAATGATGAAGCTGAAGAGGTCCAGCTTTTAAAATCTGTCCGATATAATTTTATTTCTTAGGTATTTGCACCACATGCAAAACATTTGGTCCTTGGAACATTTTTTCCCCCCATCTCAACCAAGAATTCCTGCTGAAAGAATTTCTATTCATCAAGTATTTACAACGCAAAACGTTAAAATGAAGTTTCTTTAAAAAAGTTTATTTTTTAAAAAGTTCTCAGAAAACTTAAAAGAAGAATAAAAAAAAAAAATATTTGTTTTTGTCTTTAAATAATTATTTCTTTCAAACATCAACAGCCAGAAATGTCTTTCTGCTTTTTCCGCCGGAATCGAGTCTCAGATGGGTTGAATCCTTGCTCTTTGGCGCCGTACACGGCCCAATCTGGTGTGCGTGCCATATAGTCTTCCGCTGAAAATGTTGGCGATCCCTCAGTGTTTCCGTTGTGTTCCTTAACCAATTCATGGAATCGGTCGTAATTGATCCAAGTGTACCATTCACCGTTCTTTTTGAACTGAAAATAAAACCAAAGAATTCAGAAATAAGAAAAACAATTCAACATTTTTATTAGTTTCTAATCTTTAAATCCATTTCCATCTTCTGCTACTTTATAGATAACTAGCAGGGGTGCCCGGCGTTGCTCGGGTGTTTGGAGGTGTATGCTGTGCAAAAAAAGCAAAAAACAAAAAAAAATGGTTAATTTTTTAAAACTTTGACCCCTATTATGACCCCTTAAAATTTATAGTTTCGGGCTCAAATCACTTTATTAAGTTAGATCCAGGTTCAAGGAACCTATATCTAAAATTTCAAGTGTCTAGACCCAAAATTGTCGGAGGAGTTTGGTAGAGTTCTTAAAGGTCAAATCGTTGAAATTTGACCCCTTAACAGCCAAATTTCTGGCTGACACCTGTCACATCGATTTTCCCAAATCTCAGTACCCGGTATTTCAAATTTCGAGTCTATAGACTAAAAATTGACAGAGTTATTGGGTAGGGAAATGTACACAGACAGACAGACACACAGACAGACAGACAGACACGTTCACTTTTATAGATATATAGATTGACAAAAAAATATTTGGATAAAAATTAGTAATTGCAGGAGAGACTAAGTAACTACAATGAATGGGTTTATATTGTACTAGCAGGCTGCCCGGTGTTTTCCTGTCGTAAACTATGCTTTTTTTTTTTTTACATAGGCGTCACCACTTATCAAGGCCGATTGGCCACTCAAGGATAAGGGTTAAAGAGTGTAGAGTAGTCAAAAGGACAATATAGTAATCAATAGTAATGGAAGTTCGGTAAATTTGTTAACTTAAGCGGAACGGCTCATCAGAAACTTGTTCACGTTGGACTTGAAGACAACCATATTATAGACAGCTGGAAAGCAGGAAAACGGAAGACAATTCCAGAGGCGTGCAGTTCTAAGAAAGAAGATTTGATCATGGAATCTATGTTTAGGTTTAGGCACAGATAAAGAGTGGGGAAAATTATTGATAATGTTTTTAGCTAGTCTAGTGTTTCTTGTGAAAGTTTGGCGAGGGGGGACCATAGATTGAAGCTCAGTCGAACACTTTCCATGAAAATAACGATAAAGCAGAGACAAACTCGCAACATCTCTTCTGTGAGATAGAGGTTTCAGCGAAGAGAAAAGGACATCTCCCACCAGGCCACAAAGTCTATTTTGAACCCTATCAAGGCAGGACAAGTCCTTTCTAGCAGCTCCTGCCCATATGTGGCAACAGTATTCCATCCTTGGACGTATCTGGCTCTTATATAGATAGAGAATTGCATCAGCAGTGAGATATCTACTGGATCGATAGAAGGATCCAACCATTTTTCCAGCGGCCTTGGAAATATAATGTCTTGATTAAAAAAAAAAAAAAAAAATTTATGAGCGGGGTTTGAACCTACAAACCACATAATGCAAGAAAGACATAAATTTTCAAGTCTTATAAAATTCTTTGCAGTTAATGAAAAAAAATTAACAAATTTACGTGTTGAATTTTCACCTATAGCCGTCATACAAAAAATAACCCCAAAAAAGAAATCTATATATAAAAGGCAAAATGTATGTATGTGTCTATACCTATATATATAAAAGGCAAAATGTGTGTGACCATTTCATGTATGTCTTCAAAAGGCTTTTCGAGCACACGTTCCCGGGGTCGTTACTAACGCTTACAACTGTTTATATGGGTCCTACATCATAATATGTAGGATTTGGGAACGCGGGTCGTCTCTAGATTTATTTACGTCGACTATTATGAGATTCGCGATATTTCGCTTTGTACCCTGTTTGTCCTGTATTTTAGTATAAATACAGTGAAAAACGTTCTCGGCTTTCGCTCTGCTTTCCCCCCCTTCCCACCATCATCTGGGGAAAGTGAAAACTAAAAATAACGATCGCGCGATGACCTCATTTAGCATCGTCCTGTCAATCAAACCTCTTTTAGCTTTATAAGCTTTAACTTAACATGTTAATCAATTACTCTCACTCGTGGTCGAGACCGTTAAGTATTGGTATTGGTTTCCACCTCTGTGTCAAAGCTTCCAGGTTCAATCCCTCCTCCCGACCAAGCGTTTTTTTTTTTTATTACTTCGCTTATTCTTTAATTTACCCCCCCCCCATACACAGGTTTATTTATGCCATTTTTTTCCGTTTTGGTTTTGGATTTTTTTTTTTACATCGTCTTTTTTATAATATTTAAGCAGGATTATTAATTACCCCCCCCCCTCATACATACACCTACAAATACCCAGGCAACGCCGGGTACCCCCCCCTAGTATATATATAAAAGCAAAAATGTATGTATGTGCTTATGTGTGTATGTTTGTGTGTCTGCTAAAAACTTTCGACAGACACAAAAAAAATTCACAAACTTGGTATCATATTGAAGCTCCATCCTTCGCCCAAAAATATCGAAAAAGTGGCCAAAAACGTTCATTTTTTTCACCCTGAAATCGACAATTTTCGACAGGGGGGGGGTCAACAAAAATCGTCCTCTCGTGACGACGCCCGGTTCTACGCATGTGTCAGATGACGTCATGACCTGATTTAGTTTAAATAGTTGAAGAACTGACTAAATTTCATGTGCGTCGCGTTAGCGCGTTGGGTCATTATCTAAACGTTTTGGGTTCGAATCGTGGTGTGAGATGTCTTCTTTTTTTTTTTTTTTTTGATTTTTTTAATTTAAATATTAAACCAGTGTTATTTAAGCCATTTTTCACGTAACATTCGTTTTTCTGGTTTTTTTTTTTACTTCGCTTATTCTTAGGTTTTCATTAACGCCCCCCCACCCCCGACCACACACCCAAAAACACCCGGGTTAAATTTTAATATCGAAACAGGCTTATTTAAGCCATTTTTCATGTGTTTTTTTTTTTTTTTTGGTTTTTAGTTTTAACGTTCGTTTTTCTGTTTTCTTTTTTTCAATTTTTACTTTTAACATCATTCGTTTGCCGTACGTTGATTTTTTTTTTGTGCTTTTTTTTTTTCAATGTTTTGTTTTGTTTTATTTTTCAGATAAGTTTTTAACGTTCGTTTTTCTGTTTTCTTTTTTTACTTCGCTTATAACAAACAAACCTGGTCATTGACCTCATTAAAAACGTTCACGCAGAAAATGTTAACTGCTATTGCTTACGTCGCCGTCGTAGCGCTCGCACAAAATCTTAACTCTATGACTTCCGTGCGGGCACCTGTCAATTTTGTTCTTACTTAAATAAATTCAAACATCTTTCAGTAACTCATTCTGCCTGGCCGAACGGTTCATGTTTTTTTCACATTTTATTTTCCAACTTCGTCTCAGGGCTTCGGGTTCGATCCTACCAACTTACCAAAACTTTTTACCCCCCCCCCCCAGTTTCTTTTTATTTAAGAGCACACACACCTCAAAACACTTGGGCAACGCCGGGTACCCCTGCTAGTATAAATATAAAAGCCAAGTAGGTCCAAGGATGGAGTACTCCATTACAAAACAACCAAACCAAACACTACAAACTATCAATTGAAAATACAAAGAACTTGAAGAATAAAAACTTTCTACAAAATAATTGGATGCAACATGAATACTATTTCCAAAATAACTGGATTCGGCATTAAATAACCCGAAAAGCTGTAAAACCTAACAAAAAAAAAAAATAGCAAACGACTCATATGCATACTTAACAGAGAACTAGATTTTGTCAAAACATTTATTTTTTGTAATAAATCGAATTTTGCAAATTTTTCCCGTTCCACTTTTCTTTCTTTCTTTTACACATTAGATGCTTCCATGAATATCAATAATTTTGATTACAAAAAAAAAAAAAAAAAAAAAAAAAAAAAACTCAACATCATCACTTACTTTTTTGTTGGCAATCAGCAGACAGTTGGAATGTTCGTGTTCGCAGGCAATCTCATAGCCAGGCAGGTGGTCAGCCAACTGTTCAACAAATCCAGCTACTTCTTCGTGCCACGGGACATTCTTCATGGTCAGCGTAGAAGCTTTCGACTCACCACAATAAGTTACGCCCTGAGGAATAAAAATTTAAAAAAAAAAAATCATTTATATCATTTGGATTTTTTTTTATTTGGCATAGTGGTTAAAGTACTTGAAAAAACTCAGTCGTAAAAATGACGTTCTTTTGTCGTATTGCCTTTTATACTGCTGTGATGGTTGAATCCCGCCGAAATTCCTCCAATAATTCCAATAAGGCGATTGATTTTTGGAATTAGCTGTTAGCTCCAACCATATTGATAACAGTGATGGAATGATTCCAACATCCCCCCCCGATTCCAATACAATTACTGATTCTGATTCTTTATAAATCTCTAAATATTTAACCAGGATCGGTTGATTGTTTTTGTTTTCCGGCATATCAACCCTTTTCAGATTATTTAATGCCGAATCCAAAGATTTTGAAGAAAATTTTTTTAAATAGGATTTGTTGTTTTCACGTCTGTTTCTATTTAACCCATAGTTGGGACCCTAACAGGTACTACCACTCCGGGTCAGAGTGGACCTGGGAGTGATGGTAATTAAAGGGTGGCTACACACTCCCTAAAGCCCACAAGCTGGGGCCTCACTACTGGATATAGTTTAAGGTCATATCCAGGACCCCCATTGAGGGACTTTTACCCTCTGCAGGGGGGCAGTCGGCGTATTCTAATGCCCCACCAACAGGGCTGATTTAACCAGGAAATGCTTATTTTGTTCTGATTACCGTGAAACCCGCATCTTAAATGTGCCTATATTTTCTCAAACGTAAAAACACACTTGTGGGGGTGGGGGGTGATCTTGAGATTTTAGTTTTACTGGTAGTTAAAAATCAATAAATATTTATTATTATTACTACTACGAGCAATGGAGGCTTTTTTTTAAAACAAAATCAAACAGAAAAAACACTTAGGAGGGAGGATGGGTAGGGGTGATTTTAGTTTTACTGGAAGTTTGAAATCAATAAATGTTTATTATTTTATTATTACAACCAGCAAGGAAAGATTAAGCAAAATCAAACAAAAAAAGATAATTAAAGGAATCGTTTTTGGCATCGGAAAATATGTCTGTCTGTCTTCATATTTTTAAACTCTATCTCCTCCGAAACTAAAAGTTGCAGAGCAGTGCTAGGGCCCCCAAATGATTGGATTTTTTAAAGGACCGTTTTTTTATGGGTCTTTAGCCGGTTAAAATAGAGGTAAAAAAAAAAAAAATGGGTCAAAATTTTAAATCATTAGACGTTTTGTGCATTCATCTAAGTTTATTTTAAATTTGTAATCAGTTCATATATGCGTGTCACGTTGGTACAGTGGTAACGTCACGAGCTTTGAACTTCGGTTTCGATTCTAGCTGATGGGACTCAAATACTTTTTTTTTTACTTTTGAAATCACAACTCTATAATAATAATATATACAAAATCTGGACAAATTAAAATATCATATTTAAACGTATTTTATGCCCGAGCAAAGTCGGGCGCCTCCACCCACGCTAGTTCTTTTATTTTTCTTCCGTACAAATAATAAATTACTTACAATCCTATGGTTTTTAATCCAAGTCTAAGTATTGTTTTTTTAATTGTATATCTTACATTATATAAAAAGTGCCTTCAATAAGTTTCCAGACTTTTTTGTATGGTCACTTTTATTGATAGTACACACATGAAACTCTAGTTCCAAATTTTTCCGCTTACGATACCCCCAAAAAAGTTGATAAATCTTTTCGCAATCTCTTTTTCAAGTGAAACTACTTTTTGGGGGGTCATAGTCAGCTCACGTACTTCCTAATTTCTGGCGTAGTGCTACCGGAAATGGTGACAACGCAAATCAGTTCCTCTGTTTTTTTTCTCTCATGCCTATATTTGCTATTTTGACTTTTTTTTAATGTCTTGATTAAACTGTACAAGTACCATGAATTGTTTTTTTTTTATTGTAATATAGTGTGATATTTTTGTAAAATAAAATAGTTAATGGTCGTCTGATGAATCCAAATAATAATATAACTCATCCGTGAAGTAAATTAAGGGTTCCGCTTGAAATTCCGTCCAAATTCCCGAGTTTGACAGAAACATCCACAAGTCCGACAAGATACACCTCAAGAAGGTCGAAGGTTGGATTAGTTTTTTTTTATGATGTTTGAAATGTTGTTATTTTGATTTCAATGACTTTTATTTCTATACTTTCATAAACAGATTATATAAATTCAAAGAAACACAATCGCCAAAAGATAAGCGTTTCATTATTTCTAGTCGCCAATTTTGAAAAATCACTTTGTTTAAAAACCACTCGCAAATGCGACTGTTTCACTCGCAATGTGGAGTCCTGCTTTTGTAAAAAAAAAAAAGAAAAAAAAACCACGAGAGGCCGTGATAAAAATAAACATTAAATAAAACACGGAAACATAAAAACGTGGCTCAAGATAGTTCCTACAAACGGTCTGGTGCTTGTTAAGGTATAGGTTATAAATCGATTTTTTTTTAATATTTCGTTTTGGTTGGTTAGTTGTTTTTGTTTTACGGCATATCAACCCTTTTCACGTTATTTAATGCCGAATCTGGTGATTTTCGAGAAATTTTTTTTAATAGAATATATTTGTTTTTTGTAAGTCAGTTTCTATTTAACCCATAGTTGGGACCCTAACAGGTACTACAACTCCGGGTCAGAGTGGACCTGGGAGCAATGGCAATTAAAGGGTGGCTCCACACTCCCTAAAGCCCGCAAGCTGGGGCCTCACCATCGGATATAGTTTAAGGTCATATCCAGGACCCCCATTGAGGGACTTTTACCCTCTGCAGGGGGGGGGGGCAGTCGGCGTATTCTAATGCCCCACCGACAGGGCCGAAATATTTCGTTTTAATCAAAAACAACATTACATACTTAATTATGTCGAAAATAGTAATATATCCAAAAATTACAAAAAAATTAATCAAACAGAACAACTGCTACGGTGTTTTTAGTTAAAAAAAAAAAAGTCTATCTACATAGCTACAAAAAGCAAATATTTCAGCCATCATTCAGAGTTATGTCCCCTGCGTGCAGACTCCTACTGTCTACTTTATAACATCTAAGAAAATGCAACTTTACCCAATTTTCCATAAAAATTACTTGTAATCATAAATAACTTTTTATTCAATAATTTTTCATAATTTTTGGATATATTACTATTTTCGACATGACTATTAAGTACGTAATATTGTTTTTGCTTAAAAAATAAAACAACAAAACAAAACGATCTGTCGACTGTATTTTAGTATTCTAACAAGCACCAATGGTCGAACACATGCAGGCGTTAAACGAAACAACGATGACGTACGACATGTAAACAATTGGTGTTACCTTAACTTCGATAAAATCAGGTTTTCCATAATCTACAAGTTTTGCGTAGGCTTCAATCTCGTCAGTGTTCCAGCCCTTGACCAGGGTCAGCCTGTAAACCGTCCGTTGGCGCTTTGTGCTCAATGCCTCAAGACTCGATAAAAATCGCTGCCAGAAATCTCTGAAAAGTGGACGGTCGATTTTTTTTAAGCTATCCTTGTCGCTTGCGTCTACGCTCACATACAGTTGGGTCACCGGCACTAACGTCCTGAAAATGACAGCAAAAAAAAAAAAATTTGTAATAAAAAAATTAATCAGAGAAGACAATTGAGGTGTACACAAATACATTCAAAATGGTAATATAATATTGATATTTACAAATTAAATCCTATCCTGAAAAAAAGTGCTCAATATTCTGGATAGGGCATCACCATTGCGAAGGGAATTAAATTTCTGCAAATTAAAATTCATAAAATTTATCTGCAAGTTTAGAAAGTCAATAGGACGCAGACTTTTTTTTTTTTTTTTTTAAATAGAACAAACAAACATTTGCTTCTAATCAACTAAGTTTTGACAATATAATGCCTTCATCAGGAATAGAATTTCTATTTTTGGTTCTCTGATTTATCGGAGAAAAATCTATGTTTTCAGTGACATCTGTGCGTCCGTTAGTCCAGACTATTTCCAGATAACCGTCGATTAGTTTTTCCTGAAATTTTGCCACAAATTGTATTTCATTAAATAGATGTGCACAGTAAAAAAAATATTTTTTGCAGAAATTCCCGTTGCGTCCCCAGGGGCTCAAAAGAGGTCAAAAATGACCCAAAAATGACACTTTTTGCCCCATAGTGTTTGATCCATCCATTAGATTTTCCTGAAACTTGGTGAAAATGTGGAGGCCATTGTTCTTAATATAAATTCAGTATGAGTGACCCTGGAAAAATTCTGGTTCACATCCCTCTGGGAATTTTAGGGCAAAAAAAAAAAAAAAAAAAAAAAAGAAAAAAAAAAAAGAACATGCCTTTTTGGAGCTTTTTTCATATTACTCAAAAACTTGGTATTTATATCTATATGAAAAACAAGTAAAATAATCCAACTCCGACGGTATATATATAAACAATATATAATTTATTACGGCAGCTAATACATTAATTGAATAAATATGCAACACATTCACGATTAGAGTTTAACGGTTAACAAACACATAAACATTACGACGCCATATTGAAAAGAAAAGTTCGTTAACTCTGCTTTTTTATAAGGGAAATAACTTAACAAATTATATGCATATTAATGCCAATATAAAGGGAGACAACTTAACACTATATAGTCGTTTTCCATGGTGCTGCATTAAAATATACATGTGTTAAGGCGTGAAATTGCACTGTTTGTCCATTTTTACTGGGATTCTGCATTCCCAGGTGCTCAAAAGGGGTCACAAATGCCCTAAAATTGCAAAAAAAAAAAAAATGCCTCATCCATTAGATTTTTCTGAAACTTGGCGAAAATGTGAAGGCAACATTGGCCCTTCACACTTCTCACATTCATCATTTCTTCACTATTTTTTGTGGCGTCATCTCACATGCAGCACTAGAGGGAGGACCACGCATGCCCCCCCCCCTCATGGCATTGTGACCCTACGTGACCCCACTGACAAGTTGCTGACTCTAAGCATTGTGTGCTGTGGCTTTCTTCTTCATCTTCATCTTGTCCTGTGTCCTCGTTTTCACACCCGCGACCGTTGATGGGGATGCACTGGTGTGTGTGTCCTCATCAACCCTCTACGCGCTAACATCTTCATCCTTTCTGGGTATGTCTATTGCTGTCAGTTCATCTCCCCATCTCCCAAAGCTTTTCCAACCTAGCTTAAGCCACAATCTGTCTCCATCTGTAGTCAAAGTCCAACTGTGAGGAAGGTGGGCTCTCTCTACCGTGCTAGAAAGTTACTTACGCCTGAAAGTATCCTGTACCTCTACAAGGCCACCATTCGCCAATGCATAGAGTATTATTGTCACATTTGGGCTGGTGCATCTGCTAATAGTCTCTCACTCCTGGACAGGGTTCAAAAGAGAGTCGCCAACCTGATAGGTGCTGAACTGTACTCCAAGCTTCAACCTCTGTCGCATCGACGAAATGTTGCATCCCTTTGCCTGTTCTAAAAGTATTTTAATCGTGAATGCTCTGACAAACTGCAAGCCCTTTTACCCCCTGGTCATAAATACCCTTGACAAACCCGACAATCAGCAAAGTCCCACCCCTTCACAGTAGAGATCCTTAGATGTAAGAAGGCCTTCTACTCCAGCAGTTTCTTCCCCAGAACTGCTAGACTCTGGAACTCTTTTCCGGGTTTTTGTTTTCCCAATTGTACTGACATGCAGAAGTTCAAGTGTAATGTGAACAGACATCTTGCTGCTCAACTCCCTACATAGTATCCCTGCAACTTATGACCTCTTCTCTCTACAACTATTATTCCCCTCTTCCATTGGGAACGTTGGCCTGACCTTTATCTGTCCAAAGGTCACATGGTTTTGTTGGTCACCTTTGACCTCTTAGGTGCCACTCAAACGTTTCTAGTCAAACCTGGTACAAACTTACCGAATGGCATCTGGAAATTGAGCATTTGTCACCAGAAATGTCGAAATTTCTTTCTCGTGAAGCAAGTTGATGAATTTGTTGATTTCAGGATACATAATCGGCTCACCGACCAACGATAGGGCGCAGTGTTTCGGGGACATTCCTTCGTTGAATTTCTCAGCAATCACTCCGGGAACACCTGAGACGAAAGAAAAAAAACCAAAAATTAACGAAACATCGTTTGTGCTACTTGAATGAAGACAACAGAAAAAAATAAAATAAATAAATAAATAAATAAATAAAAAATAAACAAAAAATAAACAAAAAATAAAATAAATAAAATAAATAAAATATATAAAAAAAATAAATAAAAAATAAATAAATAAATAATAACTAAATAAATAAAAACTAAATAAATAAAAAAAAAATAAAAACTAAATAAATAAAAAAAAAATAAAAAAATAAATAAATAAAAATAAATAAATAATAAATAAATAAATAAAAAATAAACAAAAAATCAAATAAAAAAATCGTTTGTGTATTACTTGTTTGGATCAGAAAACTGTTCTCATCTTTCAGTCGAGATACAAAAATAAAGTTGAAAGAACTCATGAAAAATATCACTTTAACGATGCCTTTCAAATCGTAAACTGCTTTAAGTTTTTCTGGGACTAACTCTAGATTCACCATCACAGTATTGAATTTTTTTTTTTTTTTTTTTTTTTATTTTTTACAAAAGAATCACCACTTATCAAGGCTCAGGGGCCACTCGAGGATAAGAGTTAAAGAGTGTACAGTAAATAATTGGACAATATAGTAATTGTTAGTAATGGAAATTTGGTAAATTTGTTAACTAAAGTGGAACGTCTCATCAAGAACTTGTTTATGTTGGACTTGAAGACAACCATATTGTAGTCAGTTGGAACTTTGTTAATTTGTCAACAGGCAAATAATAAGTGTCCAAACAATAATAAAGCACTGAAAAATTGAATGAAGACAACAGAAAAAATAAAATAAATAAATAAAAAATAAACAAAAAAATAAACAAAAAATCAAATGAATGAATAAATAAAATAAATAAAAAATATATAAAAAAATAAATAAGTAAAAAATAAATAAATAAAAAAAATAAATAAATAAAAAATAAATAAATAAAAAATAAATAAATACGATAGATAAATAAATAAATAAAAAATAAATGAATAAATAAATGATAAATAAAAAAATAAATAAATAAATATAAAATAAATACTTAAAAAATAAATAAATAAAAAAATAAACAAAAAATAAACAATAATAAAGCACTGAAAAATTGAATGAAGACAACAGAAAAAAAAAATAAATAAATAAATAAAAAATAAATAAAAAATAAACAAAAAATAAACAAAAAATAAACAAAAAATCAAATGAATAAATAAATAAAAAATATATAAAAAATAAATAAGTAAAAAATAGATAAATAAAAAAATAAATAAATAAAAAATAAATAAATAAAAATAAATAAAAAATAAACAAAAAAAATCAAATAAATAAATACGATAGATAAATAAATAAAAAATAAATGAATAAATAAATGATAAATAAAAAAATAAATAAATAATAAATAAATAAATATAAAATAAATAGTTAAAAAATAAATAAATAAAAAATAAACAAAAAATAAACAAACAATAAATAAATAAAAAAATAAACAAATAAAAAATAAACAAAAAATCAAATAAATAAATAAAATAAATAAAAAATACAAAAACAAATAAAAAAAATAAATAAAAATACAAAATAAATAAATAAAACAAAGAAATAAAGGGAGGGCAACTAAAAACTATTCTTTATTTTGTTTTATATAGGACTCACCACATCAAGGCTCAGAGGCCACTCGAGGATAAGGGTTAAAGAGTGTACAGTAGTAAAAAGGGACAATATCGTAGTAATCGTTAGAAGTGTAAATTTGGTAAATTGGATTACTTAAGGGGAACGGCTTACATTGATCATCAAGAATTTGTTTACGTTGGACTTGAAGATGACTATACTGTAGTCAACTGGAAAGCAGGAAAAAAGAAAACAATTCCACAGGTGTGTAGTTCTAAGAGAGAAGCTTTGTTCATGGAATCTACATTTAGGTTTAGGCACAGATAAAGAGTGGGGGAAATTATTGATAGTGTTTTCAGCTAGACGAGTGTTTTTCGTGAAAGTTTGGCAAGGGGGGGAGCATAGATTGGAACTCAGACGAACACTTGTCATGAAAATAACGATAAAGCAGAGACAGGCTCGCGATGTCTCTTCTGCGGGAAAGGGGTTGTAGGGAAGTAAACTGTTTTTACCTTTTCTGGGACTGACTCTAGATTCGCCATCAAAGTATTGAAATCGTTTCGTTTAGATAATCTTTTGCTATTACAGTTCTAAATTCTTGCGATGATTATTTATTTATTTTTTTTTTTTTACACAGTGATCACCACTTATCAAGGCCCGGAAGCCACTCAGGGATAAGGGTTATTTTTTTTTTTTACACATTATTTCTATAACTTGTCTTGCTCAAACTATTGTTCTCCTCTTGAGGGCTATTTGTGCAACGTTTCGGTCAATGTAGCCATTGACCGTCAGGCATGTTGAGCACCATCTTCAAAAAGAAAGGAGAAAAGTTACTGATATTTTCGTATTCTTGGAGTTGTTTTTGTTATTTCTATCATGGTTTCATGTGTGTGAGAAAAACAAGGGGAGATAATAGCTAACGAATAAAAAAAAGTTGAAAGAACTCGATAAAAATATCATTTTAACGATGCCTTTCAAATCATAAACTGCTTTTACTATTCCCAGGACGGACTCTTGATTTGCCATCAAAATATTGAAATGGTTTCGTTTCATTTTAATGATCTTTTGCTGTTAACGTTCTGAATTTTTTAGATAAGAGCTGATTGTATTACCTGTCTTGATTGAACTATTGTTCACATTTTGAAGGTTATTTGTGCAACATTTTGGTTGAGATAGCCTTCGACCTTTGTTAGGCATTTGGTCGCCATCTTGGGAAGGGAAGGAGAAAAGTTACTGATGGTTTTGTATTCTTGGAGTTGTTTTTGTTTTTTTTAGCTATAGTTTCATATGTGTGAAAAACAAAATTTGGTTGGCAAGGGAAAGTAACTTTAATAATAATTTTTTCACACATACAAATCCACAGCAAAAAAAAAACAACAAAAAAATAGCTCCATGAATACGAAACCATCTACGGAGCCAGTAGCTTTTTTCCTTCCTTTTTGAAGATCGTGACCTGATGAAGGTCAAAGGCGACATCGACCGAAACATTGCACAAATAACACTCAAGATGAGAACAATAGTCCACTCAAAAAAAGTAATACAATCAGCCCTCATCTAAAAAATTCAGAACTGGAACAATAAAAGATTATTTAAATGAAACTACATCAACGATCTTCCAAATCACATCCTAAGATCATTTATAGACATTTATGCTAATGACACTACCATTAATGACAACACATCAAAGGCCGTAAACAACCAAGTTCTCTCTGATTCTCTCTCCTCTAATCTTGAGCACATGGTACAATGGGGGAAAAAGTGGCTGGTTAATTTTAATGCATCTGAAACCAAGCTTTTATCTTTACATCATCAACACACTGATCCCCATCTGGCATCAATTGAAATGAATGGCTCTCATCTTGAGGAGGCTCCATGTTTTGACAAGCTTCTGGGATTGACATTTACTCCTGATCTGAAATGGAACACATACATCAAATCCGTTGTGAAGGTCGCTGGAAAAATGGTGGGATCCTTCTATCGATCCAGTAAATATCTACCTGCTGATGCGATTCTGTATCTCCATAAAAGCCAGGTATGTCCAAAAATGGAGTATTGTTGCCACATTTGGGCAGGAGCTGCTAGAAGGAACGTATCCTGCCTTGACAGAGTTCAAAATAGACTTTCTAGCCTCGTAGATATCCTTTTCTAGAAGAGAAGCTGCGAGCCTTTCTCTGCTTTATCGTTATTTTCATGGCAAGTGCTCGGCTGAACTCCAATCTATAGTCTCTCCTTGCCAAACATTCACGAGAAACACTTTAGCTGAAAACACTATCAATAATTTCCCACACTCTTCCTCTGACTACTGTACACTCTTTAACCCTTATCCTCGAGTGGTCTCTGGGCCTTGATAAATCGTGATTCCTTTGTAAAAAAAAAAAAAACGATTTCAATACTTCGATGGTGAATCAAGGTATTGGGACCAAATTTGCAGGGAGTTGGGCAACGAGACGACTGTTCACATTAATAGGTCCTGAACTATCAACTAAACTCCAACGTCTGTCCCATCACCGAAACGTGGCATCCTTGTGCCTGTTTTACAAGTATTTCACTAACAAGTGCTTTAACATGTGCTTTGATGTGTTCAAGTCCAACGTTAACAAATTCCTAATGAACCGCCCCCTTAAGTAAACACTTCATCAAATCTCCACACTAACGTAATGTACTTGCAATAACCCTTACCCCTGAGTGGCTTCTGGGCCTTGATAAGTGGTGATCACTGTGTAAAAAAAAAAAAAAAAAAAAAACTCCGAGCACTAGTACCCCTTCGATAGCAATATTCTCGACAAATCCGACAAACAGCAAAATCCCACCCCTACACTGTAGAGATCCCTAGATGCCATAAAGCCTTCCCTCAGACTGCTGCACTCTGGAATTCTCTTCCAGGCCCCTGCCTCCTTAACTGTACTGACATGCAGAAGTTCAAGTGTAATGTAAACAGACATCTTGCTGCTCAACTCCCTATATAGTATCCCTGCAACTTATGTCCCTGATAGTAGCCCCTTACATCAAAGTGGCACTGTGCCTTGTTTGGGGTGAAAATGGAATTAAAAAAAAAAAAAAAAAAAAAAATCAATAATGACAAGGATGAAGATGACGATGCTGCTCCTGCTGCATCACTTTGTGTTGCCATGGTCACCATGCACGCGACATCCGACGTGAAAGAGACACGCTAAACAGAGAGGACAGAAAATAACATCAAACGAACCTCTAAACTGTTTAATCATTTTCCGATGACCGTCCAATGCACCTTTCAAAACGACGTCCGCGCCATCCATCAGCCAACGCCATTCTGTGCCGACAGGATTTGTGTGATGTCTGGTAAAATAAAATGCGAGAACATGTTTTATTTAGTTTTAAATGATCTGTGTGTGTGCGTGTGTGTGTGTGTGCGAGGATACTTCTCAACCTATGTACTATACGAAAAAGTTGCAGTTTGGAAATTTAGCGATAATTTTTTTTGGATGTTTAGTTTTAAATGATCTATGTGTGTATGTGTGTGTATGTGTGTGTGTGTATGTGCGTGTGTATGTATGTGCGTGTGTATGTATGTGCGTGTGTATGTGTGTATGTGTATGTGTATCTATAAAAGTGAGAATGTGTGTGTATATATCTATAAAAGTGAGAATGTGTGTGTGTATGTGTGTGTGTATGTGTGTGCATGTGCATGTGTGTGTATATGTGTGTGTGTGTATGTGTGCGTGTTTATGTGTATGTGTGCGTGTTTATGTGTATGTGTGTGCATGTGTGTTTGTGTGTACGTGTGTTGTATGTGTGTGCAATATAATACTTGCATGCACATAATGATCTATATGTGTGTGTGTGTGCATGCATGTGTATATGTGTGTGTATGCGTGTGTGTGCAATATAATACTTGCATGCACATGTCTCAGTTTTTTTCCATTTTTTTTTTTTTTACTTTATTTTTTAAAGGAATTTAACGTTACGTTTAATACTGGGCAACACCAGGTGCACCTTCTAGTATATATATAAAAATGAGAATGTGTGTGTGTGTGTGTGTGTGTGTGTGTGTGTGTATATCTAGAAAAGTGAGAATGTGTATGTGTGTGAGGACACTTCTCAACCTATAAACTCAATGTGTGTGTGTGTGTGTGTGTATATATCTATAAAAGTGAGAATGTGTGTGTGTGTGTGTGTGTGTATATATCTATAAAAGTGAGAATGTGTGTGTGTATATATCTATAAAAGTGAGAATGTGTGTGTGTGTATATATATATATCTATAAAAGTGAGAATGTGTGTGTGTGTGTGTATATATCTATAAAAGTGAGAATGTGTATGTGTGTGTACATCTAAAAGTGAGAATGTGTATGTGTGTGTATATCTATAAAAGTGAGAATGTGTGTGTGTATATATATATATCTATAAAATGAGAATGTGTGTGTGTGTATCTATAAAAGTGAGAATGTGTGTGTGTGTATATCTATAAAAGTGAGAATGTGTATGTGTGTGTATATCTATAAAAGTGAGAATGTGTGTGTGTATATATATATATCTATAAAATGAGAATGTGTGTGTGTGTATCTATAAAAGTGAGAATGTGTGTGTGTATATCTATAAAAGTGAGAATGTGTATGTGTGTGTATATCTATAAAAGTGAGAATGTGTGTGTGTATATATATATATATCTATAAAATGAGAATGTGTGTGTGTGTATCTATAAAAGTGAGAATGTGTGTGTGTGTATATCTATAAAAGTGAGAATGTGTATGTGTGTGAGGACACTTCTCAACCTATAAACTCGACAAATTCTTAATCTACAGATTTGAAAGTTGGTATATAGGGTATTCAGACACGTGGAAAACTTTTTGATCGGTTTAATCCCCCCCCCCCCAAAAAAAGGCTGCTCAGGGCCGGTAAAAATTTTTTAAAAATTGGTACGCAGAAGTCATATGTTAAGAATAAGTAGGTTTGGAAACACTTTTTAAAAAATCTATTAGTTATCGTACTTGACTCACTGTCGTTAGGTTTTGGTTTCGATCTCAGCTTGAGTATTTTTTTTTGGTACTTATACAGTTTAATCAAGACATTAAAAAATGAAAATATCGAAAAAAAAAGGTTATATTGTACGTATCCTTTTTGGACTGAAGATCTCCGAAGTAAAAAAAAATTTAATTTAATTTGATAGAGTAGTTTTTTTTTGGGTTTTTTTTTACAGCGGAAAGACATGTTTTTATGACAGCACGCTTGAGGCAGCCATGTTTGGATTTTTAGAACACGCCATTGGGAGATAACTCTGTCTAAAACGCCGACATCCCCCTCCCCATCTTAAATACTAGCTTTTCTTCTGAAAAATTGAAACATGGCTACCTTTTTGAGTATTTTTTTGGTACTTATATAGTTCAACCAAAACATTAAAAAATGAAAATATCGAGAAAAAAATGGTTATATTGTACGTATCCGTTATGGAATGAAGTTCTCCGAAAAAAAAAAAAAAATTCACTTAATTTCATCAAGTAGTTTTTGTTTTACAGCGAAAAAAAAACCAACTTGTTATGATACCGAGCAAAAGGTTTGATTTTTAGGAAGAAAAGCTAGAATTAAAGATGGGGAGGGAGTGTCGGCGCTTTACATGGAGTTATCTCCCCGTGGCGTGTTCAATAAATTTCATAATGGCTGACTTCAATGCGCTCTCATAAAAACGTGTTTTTCCACTGTAAAAAAAAAAAAAAAAAACAACAAAAAACGGATACATACAGTTTAAACATTTTTTTTCTCGATATTTTCATTATTATAATGTCTTGGTGGTTAAACTGTACAAGTACCTTTTCGTTTTTTTTTTTTACTTACAAGAAGTGAACTTGGTTAAAAAAAAAAAAAAAAACACAATACCCGCATGCACGTCTCAGTTCCATT
This sequence comes from Euprymna scolopes, assembly GCF_053919585.1. Taxonomy (NCBI): domain Eukaryota; kingdom Metazoa; phylum Mollusca; class Cephalopoda; order Sepiida; family Sepiolidae; genus Euprymna; species Euprymna scolopes. Next base: position 110,774,368 of record NC_136527.1, on the reverse strand, counting down.
CCATTTTTACTACATTTTTTAAAAGGAATTTAACGTTACATTTAATACCTACGACATTTCTCTTCATAATAAACTAGCGAGGCCCGCGTTTGGAAGTTGGGGGGGGGGGGCGTTAAGCGAAGAAATAACCCTGTTTACATATCAAAATGTAAATGAAAACGGCGCTAAACTTCTGTATAAAATCGGCAAAAACAAAAAGAAAACCAGCAAACAAACGTAAAACTGATTTGTAAAAGACGTGTTCTGAAAAAAAAAAAAGAAAACAAAAAAAACACAGCGAACGTAAAACTTCTTTGAAAAAGCGGACCCCCCCCCCCCCCGAAATAAATGGAAATAAAAAATGGCATAAATAAACCTTGGATTCACTTAAACCCAACTACGAACCCAAACCGGTGTTTCTTTGTACTGTTCCTTGTGAACGGATCTGCAGCGGTGTAACTGGTAGCGGGGTTAGGAGGAATTTATCAGAGAGAGAAGATTTTACAACTTCCATTGATTCTATCCGATTTTGGCCGTGAACTCTCACCAGAAAAAATATAGGAATCCACGATTATCGAGGAAGTGTAGAGGTAATAGGCCTATAACACACCTCAGATAATGTGCTGCAGTTTGTGCATATTACATTCCTTGTACAAAAATACACTTATATGGTAAATTTCATTTCTTAGTCTTGTGTTTTAACAAAGATATGACATTTTTACTGAAAAAGTAGTGTAAAAAATGTGACGAAACGCATATGGTCTTAAAGAGGGAAAAATATCCAAACGTGGTGAGGCACAAAAATAGCCATAACTTCCTTAATTTTAATCAGATTTTAAAATTTTTAAAAGATTCTTTCTTAGCTCATCAAGCTCTTTCTATGCATACCAATATTGAAATATTTCAAGCTATTTCAATTTTTTTATGTGTATTGCTACTATAACACACCTCAGATAATGTGCTGCAGTTTGTGCATATTATATTTGCATAAAATGTCTTGATTTTCAATCCTATTAAGGTCAATATCAGAGGGGAAAAAATGAGTTCAGTTTATATATATATATATATATAAGGATAAGAAATCTGCATTAATTAAAATATAATATTTATGCATATTTTATGTGTGGATGTGAAGACACTTCTCAACCTATATACTCAACGAATTCTTAATCTACAGACTCAAGATTTGGTATATAGGGTATTCAGCCATGTTAAAAACTTTTTAATCAGTTTAAATCCAGAAAAAAAGGGCTGCTAAGGGGTTAAAATTTAAAAATTGGAACGTGATGGTCATCGGATGACCACATTTAAACTCCGCACTTCTTAACCATTCATTGGAAGAATGGATGAAAGCTTTTGGGTTAGTAGATGTAGAATAGTTTACAGGGATACTACGTAGGGAGTTGAGCAGTAAGATGTTTGTAGATGTAAAACAGTTTTTAAAAAAAAAATTTTTTTTATTGCATTTTTACCCCAAACAAGGCACAGTGCCGCTTGGATGTGGTCATAAAGACACGGCCTTGTAGTGGCATTCAACAGGGATGGATTTGAGTTGGCTCCAATGGTGTTAACCATATCGTGCGTCAAGACTTCACTTTTTATTGATCGTCAGCAGAGTGAACAGCATGATCTAGACAAAATCTGCAGAGATACTTTGTAGGGAGTTGAGCAGCAAGATGTTTGTTAACATTACATTTAAACTTATGCATGTCAGGGAAGCAGGAGACTAGGAAGGGAATTCCAAAGTCTAGCAATTCAAGGGACGAAACTAATTAAAAGTAAAAGAGAGTAAAAGGCTTTCCAACGTCTAGAGACCTCCACAGTGAAGGGGTGGGATTTTCGGAGTTAGTCAAGAGTATGTATGCTGGTGGGGGTGGGGGCACAAGTGCTAAGAGTTCATCAGAGCATATTCCATTAAAATATTTGTAAAACAGGAACAGGGAAGGAACATTGTGACGATATGACAGGGGTTGGAGCTTCTCCGATAGTTGCAAGATCCCCCACCCAGCCAGATAAGAACTTAGGGATGCATTTCCAAAACACTGCGGCAAAGTCTAAAAAATGCAACTGTATCAAAGAAAGATTGAGTGCAGAACGAGTTAACCTACTGTGTGGTGGTCTTGAAAGATATACAATTAAGGGTTGGTACGATTCGAAACCGTGTAATACATTTTCGTATAGAAGTATCAAAATAATTTTTTTTTTTTTTTAAATGTCTGTTCTAAATACATCTAAATCTCCAGCAGAAGGTATTTTTCATATATGAGTATCAAAAAAAAAAAAAAAAAGAAAAAGAAAAAAGAAAAAAAAAGAAAAAAAAGAAAAGAAAAAAAGAAAAAAAAGAAAAAAAGAATAAAACGAAAAAAAAAGAAAAGAAAAAAGAAAAAAAAAGGAAAAAAAGAAAAAAAAAGGAAAAAAAGAAAAAAAAAAAGGAAAAAAAAGGAAAAAAAGAAAAAAAAGAAAAAAGAAAAAAGAAAAAAAGAAAAAAGAAAAAAAAGAAAGAAAAGAAAAAAAGAAAAAAAAGAAGAAAAAAAAGAAAAAAAAGAAAAGAAAAAAAAGGAAAAAAAAGAAAAGAAAAAGAAAAAGTCGGTTCTAAATACCCACCTTCAGCAGAAGGTATATTTTTGAATAGGAGTATATATAAATAAATAAAAAAGTTGTTAATACTCACCTCCAGCAAAAAACACATTTGTTCGCACAAGCTAAACTCGGAGTTGTCTCCATACACCTGTGACTTTCAATACCGTAAAACGTATGTTTATAACAACCGCCTCGGCCACGCAACATTGACTGGAATTTAAACAAATAAAAAAAAAAATATAATCTTGTATTAACTAAGGAAAAAGTCTGCACGTGCAATTTATCTATATATAAAAGTGAACGTGTCTGTGTGTCTCTGTACATTTCCCTACACAATAACTCTGTCAATTTTTAGTCTACAGACTCTAAATTTGATATACAAGGTACTGAGATTTGGGAAAATCTTTTTTATTGGTTTTCGGTCAGAAATTTGGCTGTTAAGAGGTCAGAGTTCAACGATTTGACCTTTGAGAACTCTACCAAACTCCTCCGACAATTTTGGGTATAAACACTTGAAATTTTAGATATAGGTTCCTTGGACATGGATCTAACTTAATAACTTGATTTGAGTCCAAAACAATAAATGTTAAGGAGTCATAATACGGTTGAAAGTTAAAAAAATTGACCATTTTTTTTTTTTTGCTCAGCATACACCTGCAAACATCCGGGCAACCATGCTAGTATATCTATAAAAGTGAAAGTATCTGTGTGTGTGCATGTCTGTGTACATTTCCCTATGCAATAACTCTGTCAATTTTTAGTCCACACTTAAAATTTGATACACAGGGTACTGGGATCCAGGAAAATCTTTGTAATCCATTTTTTTGATTTGGGAAAATCTTTGTAATCCGTTTTTTTGATTTGGGAAAATCTTTGTAATCCATTTTTTTGATTTGGGAAAATCTTTGTAATCCGTTTTTTTTGATTTGGGAAAATCTTTGTAATCCATTTTTTTGATTTGGGAAAATCTTTGTAATCCATTTTTTTGATTTGGGAAAATCTTTGTAATCCATTTTTTTGATTTGGGAAAATCTTTGTAATCCGTTTTTTTGATTTGGGAAAATCTTTGTAATCCGTTTTTTTGATTTGGGAAAATCTTTGTAATTCGTTTTTTTGATTTGGGAAAATCTTTGTAATCCGTTTTTTTGATTTGGGAAAATCTTTGTAATCCGTTTTTTTGATTTGGGAAAATCTTTGTAATCCGTTTTTTTGATTTGGGAAAATCTTTGTAATCCATTTTTTTGATTTGGGAAAATCTTTGTAATCCATTTTTTTGATTTGGGAAAATCTTTGTAATCCATTTTTTTGATTTGGGAAAATCTTTGTAATCCGTTTTTTTGATTTGGGAAAATCTTTGTAATCCATTTTTGGATTTGGGAAAATCTTTGTAATCCATTTTTTTGATTTGGGAAAATCTTTGTAATCCATTTTTTTGATTTGGGAAAATCTATCTTTGTAATCCGTTTTTTTGATTTGGGAAAATCTTTGTAATCCATTTTTTTGATTTGGGAAAATCTTTGCAATCCGTTTTTTTGATTTGGGAAAATCTTTGTAATCCGTTTTTTGTATTTGGGAAAATCTTTGTAATCCGTTTTTTTTGATTTGGGAAAATCTTTGTAATCCGTTTTTTTGATTTGGGAAAATCTTTGTAATCCATTTTTTTGATTTGGGAAAATCTTTGTAATCCGTTTTTCGGCCAGAAATTAAGCTGTTAAGGGGTCAAAGTCCAATGATTTGACCTTTGAGAACTCTACCAAACTCCTCCAACAATTTTGGGTCTAAAAATTTGAAATTTTAGATATAGGTTCCTTGGATTGATTTAAGCCCAAAACAATAAATGTTAAGGGGTCATAATAGGGGTCAAAGTTTTAAAAAATTTTACCTCTGCGATGTCTACCAAATTACTCAGGCAATTTCTCGTCTAAACATTTGAAATTTTACATAAAGGGTATTCACAGATAGGGCAAGCTTTTTTATCGGTTAAAAAAAAAAATTGTTGGCTTTTTGATCAAGATCAAAGTGTAGTATCTGTTCTTCAGATGCTGCACTTCCATTTCTTGTTCTCTTTCGGTGGAGGATCACTTCACAACTGAGACCACTTTTTTTATTTTTGTACCTTTTATCCACGTTAAAAAACGACCCTGGTGTCTAACTCTGTCCCGTGGGGAGGCATAGTAAATAGGTACAATTGTTTCAAGACTATACGGACAAATCCAAACATTGTGTCATTTGAAAATTTTCACAAGAAAAGCCTTTCTTCAGACTTATTAAATAAAAAAGACTTTAACAATAAAACATTATGCAAACCACTTCCGTTTTTTAAAATCTGTACAGAACTTTAAACATAACTATTTAATCCACGGGGGTAACGTGGTCTTGGGATACAATGTCATGCACTACCTGCTCCGCTGCCATAACACCGCAACACCATCGATTGTGGATTTTATGTTCTCTTTCAATCCTCTTCTCTTGGCCGTGATCATCGTAGTTTTAACATTGGCGAGTGATAGGGGGAGTCGCGTGCAGGTTCACAAGTGTAAAACATAAAATATCAAAATGAGACGAAAAAAAATAACGCAGCTCCATTTAATCCACCGTGGAAGTAGCATCCTCTTATTCCGTCAGCCATGACTGGATAGAAGTCCTAAATAATTTGCAGTTGTATCTTTAAGTGTTGATTACACTGAGGATTGAACCTTCAACCTCCTGAAGAGTGTAACTTACAACTGGATTTTACCAAGTACTTTATCTACTGTGCCACGGGTCATTGATTCCATTTTTACACACATATCTTTACTGAGATTACACTGATCCGGCAAACTCGCAGAATCTGTACAAAACTCTAAACATGACTATTTAATTCACGGGGGGTAGCATCCTCTTGGGATACAACGTCATGCTCTCCCCCACTATTGTTATATAAGTGTTTCATTGAGAGAGTCTTATTAAAAGATAAGTCTTAGTGAGAGTTCTTGTCTTATTACATATGATGTTTTATCTTAGAGAGAGAGATGTTGTTGTAAGAGAGATTGTTCGTTTATAACTATTCCTATATTTTAAATGTTCATTACTTAGACGTGTAGATATGAAGAAAGCTCTTAGAATGATGAGATAGTGTTCAGCAGTCTTAGTGTAGATATGATGTAGATTCACATTGTGGATATGAGATGTCGAAACGTGTATGTAATGACATTTTATAACACAGACATATAATAACAATACAATTTACTTTTTTGTAGAAATCACAAACACAAAGATGAGCTTTATCACAAAACACATGATGAATTTATTTCCTTACGACCGGTCGTGATTTCCTCATTAAGAATTCAAAGTTTCACATTTTAGTTTCTGAAGTGACGTCTCGCTTCAGACGTTCGCCTGTCTCTGAGTTTTCTCACTGACCGTCTCCCCTGACTGTCTCCCCTGACTGTCTCTGCGACCAACTAACTCTCACTCCCTATATTGAGAAATCCATGCATCCCGGCCACGTGAGCAAAATTCACGTGTTTCAACATGCGCAACTTTGCACGTTTCCGACATTGATTTCCCAATAACCTATTTTTTCTTGTGTTGTTTCCACAAAGGAATTCAACCTACATATCTAATTTATTTAACCCATATTTTATTATCCACATTCTTTTAACAATTGAATAGTTTATTTATTATTTATTTCATCCAAATTAACAATTTACTGGACATTCCATTTAAACCTATTGTTCTTTAAAACTTATGTCCAGGGTTCGATTTCTGCTTTCTCTTATTTTCATTTTAACTAATCTCTCTATTTTTATACTTACATGAAAAGGGGACAGCCCTTATCATGTAACACTATGCGTTCCATGGATTTTATGTTCTCTTTCAATTCTCTTCTCTTGGCCATGATCATCATGGTTTTAACATTGGCGAGTGATGAATGAGACGAAAAATAATGCAACACTATCGTTTAACATGGATTAAAGTCAGTTGGATTTGGTGTGTGACAAAACCTTCTCTATCTGTCAAGGCTAGCTTTCTGTTCGTTGTCAATTCATTTCGGCCGGTCCAATCTCTCTCAGGAGCACACGCTCTACTTCCTCGTGATTCCAACGCTAGACTCAGACCGATTCTGATTGTCCTAAAGACTGTTTCTTCATTAATAACATAGTGGTGTTTTATATAAAGAATTTTGCCGAATTTTCTCGACTCAAGTATCAAAGTTTAGTTATAAGATATGACTGTGACCTTTAAATCACATAAACAATTTTGACATAAAACTCGCACAAACTGACTTTTGATTACCTCTGGAGTAAATTTTTGGATATTTGTTGTCCGAGACATTGAGCTTTAAAACGATACGGATTTTGCCACAGTCTGATGCATCTGTTTAAATTTTTTGGCAGACAAAGACACACACATTTTGCCCGTTATATTAAAGACTACAGATGCCCGGGTTAGGGTTAGGGTTATGCCCAGGGGTTTTGCGGTAAATCAATTTAAAGTTAAAATAAAAAAAAAAAAATAAAAAAAGCTTTGGTAGGTGAGTATGAGGATCGAACCCGAACCCTTGTGGCAAAGTTGGAAATTAAAGTGTGAAAAAAAAAAAAATGTGCGACGTTAACCATTGGGCCACCGTGACATATTTGAATTTATTTATTTAACCATTAAAAACAGGTGTCCGCAATAAAAGTTAACTCTGCTGCTTCCATTTGACCTAATTAAGGAGGTCAAATAGAAGTCACGCAGTTAACTTTTGCTGTGAGGCAGCGTTTGGGTTTGTTTACCCAAATTTGACTATTTTTTCCCCAACAGATGTTGGGGAGGGGGAAACCAGCTCGAAAAAGCCCAATCAACATGCGAGAAGCCAAAATAGCAATAATTTTGTAAAAGTCGATGTAAATAAATCTAGACGCGACGCACTTTCCCAAATCTTAGATATTATTATCTAGGGCCTATATAAACACTTCTAAGCAATAGTAACCCCTCCAGGAGCGTGTGCGAGAAAAGCCTTTGTGAGACATACGCGAAATGGTCACACACTTTTTGCCTTTTATATATATACTAGCAGGGCTACCCGGCGTTGCTCGGGACCGTATAAACAATGAAAAAACAAAAGCAGATATTGAACATATGTTTTATTCTTAGGGGAGAGGAATCTTTCATCTCAAGTTTTAGCGTTACAAACAAACATTTGTCTTTTATATATATAGATAATGACAGGTTTTTTTGGGCCCCCCCCCCTCGAAGATAACTGATCAGTTGACCAACTTCTAGTGGTCCGTTTGACGTGAAATTTCGATATTTGTTATCCGGATGATGGGGCTTCGATATGATACTAAATTTGTCAAGTTTGGTTCCGTCTTTCAAAAGTTTTAGTGTTACAAACAAACATACATACATACACACAGACGTTTGGCTTTTATATATATAGAAGATATAGACTAGCGAGGGGTACCCGGCCTTAACGCGCATAGTAAAATATGAAAAAAAAACAAAAAAAAAAACAGATGCCCGTGAAAAAAAAAAAACGAAGCCTTGACGACGCGCAGTTGGAAAATAGTAAAGTGTGAAAAAAAAAACAGGTGCGCATTTTTGATTGACGTGATAGCGATAGCTATTCAGCAGTTAGCATTTTGTGCGGGACAGTTTTTAATGAGGTCAATAAATCGGTTTGTTTGTTTTTAACTAAGCTCGGGGAAAACTAGCTCCCTGTTTATTCAGGGGAAGTGTCTCGTCTCGAAATGAAAGCTACTGTCTGATATGATGAAGTCGACATCGACCAAACGTTACTTAGTTCTCTAGAGACCACTGTAATTAGAGTCGAGTTTCACTTTTTTATACCGAAAACCCGAATGTAACGCGTGCCGATCGGGAAATGTCGAATAATTAACGTTTGAAAGTCAATAAAATTAAATAGACAGGCGAGCTCCGTAGTTAACTGTGAGATATTACAATTTATAGAGGATATAAAAAGTTTTAAGAAGTTGTGAAGCGAGCGAGCGCTTTTCTGAAAGAAGCCTTTTGTGGACATCGAGGAAAAGCGTACATACATACACACATTCATTTTCGCTTTTATATTTATAGACTAGCAGAAAAAAACACATACACATGTTACCTTTTATATAAAAAATTTTGGTACTTGTACAGTTTAGTCAAGACATTAAAAATGAAAATATCGAAAAAAGGTTATATTGTATCTATCCGTTATGGAATGGAGTTCTCTGAAAAAAAAATTTCACTTAATTTCATCAAGTAGTTTTTTTTTATAGCGAAAAAACAATTTATGTTACAGAGGAAAATGTTTGATTTTTAGAAAGAAAAGCTAGTATTAGAGATAGGAAGGGGTGTTAATGTTTTAACTGGAGTCATCTCCCTTTGTTATTTTTAAAATTCAAGCAAATTTTTTTTTTCAAATCCAATATGGCCGCCTTCAACAGGCTTTTATAAAAACGTGTTTTTTCGCTGTAAAAAAAAAAATAAAAACTACTTGATGAAATTAAGTGAAATTTTTTTTCAGTGATGTGGTTCTCGGTTGATTAACTGTGTCAGATATATACTAGAGAGTCAAAACAAAAAAAAAATAAATGAAAGTAAATAAAAAAATGGAAAAATAAAAAATTAGATATAAAAATAAAATGAATAGACAAAAAATAAATAAATAAAAATAAAATAAATGAATAAATAAATAAAAAATAAATAAATAAAAATAAAATAAATAAATAAACAAATAAAAAATAAATAAATAAAAATAAAATAAATAAATAAAAATAAAATAAATAAATAAAAATAAATAGACAACAAATAAAAAATAAACAAATAAAAAATAAAATAAACATAAAATCAAATAAAAATAAATAAAATAAAAGATAAATAAAAAATTAAAAAAAAACAAAAATAAATAAATAAAAAATAAAATAAATAAAAATAAATAAAAAAAATAATACAAAAAAATAAATAAAAAATGAAATAAAATAAATTAATAAATAAAATAAATAATTAAAATAATAAGAAAAATAAAAATAAATAACAAAATAAAGAAAAAATAAATAAATAAAATAATAAATAAATAAATAAATTTTTTTTTCACAATTCCAAAACGATCAAAATTAATTTACCTTTGTCCAGCGGCAAAGTTTCACACCTGAATGAGTTCCAATCAAATTATAACCTTGTTTCTCTAAAGATTTCCGGAAAACAGGTGTGATCATTGCTGTGGGTTCATCCAGTTTTTCTTTCTGCTTATTGGTCAGTACTGAATAGCCATTGGTCATTGGTTTGGGCTGCAAAGAAAAGAATTAAAATGTGGATAAAGTATAGAAGATGTTTGTAAAAGCCTACGAATTAGGCTTACTTATAAGGCAGAATGTCTACAACCGCATGTTGGTTGGTTGGTTGGTTTTGTTTTACGGCATATCAACCCTTTTTGGGTTATTTAATGCCGAATCCAAAGATTTTGAAGAAAAAATTTTTTAATAGAATATATTTGTTGTTTTCAAGTCGGTTTCTATTTAACCCATAGTTGGGACCCTAACAGGTATTACCACTCCGGGTCAGAGTGGACCTGGGAGCAATGGCAATTAAAGGGTGGCTCCACATGTCCCAAAGCCCGCAAGCTAGGGCCTCACCACTGGATATAGTTTAAGTTCATATCCAGGACCCATAAATATAAAAATAAAATTAAAAAAAAAAAAAAAAAATTATGTGAAATAAAGAAATATAGAATCTAATTTAGGAATTCAATGAATAGTATATTAAAAGATATTAAATGGCAACAGGTTTTTGTAGAAACTTCTTATGACAGGTTTTTAAATAGGTATACGAAAATTAAGGGATATATTATTTAAATAAGCTCTTGACAAAGGATGCGTCCAGGATAAATATTTTCGCATGCTCCATTTTCTTTAAGGGAAATTTCTTTAAATAATGTTTTATTGTTAAGTGCTTTTTATTCAAGAAGTCATAGCTGGGGCCTCACCACTGGATAAAGTTTAAGGTCATATCCAGGACCACCGCATGATAGACCTTTCTTATCATTATGAACTTTTTTATCTCTGGTATTCAGCCTGTTTGCGTTGTTACCAATTCTTTAGGGCCACGAGGTCCAATGAAACATGGCTAAATCCATCTTTCTTTGCAACAGACTACGATAGCATGCGGATTGCAAAAGGACTAAATTGAAGCTACTACCAGCCCCACCACATTAGTTAAAATTCCCATCTTGACATAAAATAATTCCTACAGTACTTAATTATCATGTCGAAAATGGTAATATATCCAAAAATGACGAAAATCCATCAAGTAGAACAACTACTAATTGTGTATTCATAAAAAAAAAAGGGTACTTGTACAGTTTAATCAAGACATTAAAAAAGTAAAATATAAAAAAAAAAAAAACGTTATATTGTATGTATCCATTTTGGACTGAACATTTCCGAAAAAAATATTCACTTAATTTGATCGAGTAGTTTTTTTTTGTTTGTTTTTTTTACAGCGGAAAAATATGTTTTTATGAGAGCATGTTGAAGTCAGCCCTTATGAAATTTATTGAACACGCCACGGGGCGATAACTCCAGTTAAAGCGCCGACATTCCTTCCTCATCTTTAATACTAGCTTTTCTTCCTAAAAATCAAACCTTTTGCTCGGTATCATAACAAATTGTTTTTTCACTGTAAAAAAAAAAAAAAAAAAAAAAAAAACTACTTGATGAAATTAAGTGAAAAAATTTTTTTTTTTCTTTTGGAGAACTTCGTTCCATAACGGATATGTACAATTTAAACTTTTTTCAATATTTTCATTTTTTAATGTCTTGGTTAAACTGTTGGTTGGTTGTTTTTGTTTTACGGTATATCAACCCTTCTCAAGTTATTTAATGCCGAATCCAAAAAATTTGAAAAAACATTTTAATAATCTATAAATAGAAAAGCGAAAATGTATGCATGTGTGTTCGCTTTTTCTGTATGTCTACAAAAGGCTTCTTTCAGAAAAGCGGTCGCTCGCTTTACAACTTTTAAAAACTTTTTATATCACATATAAATTGTAATATCTCAGAGTTAACAACGAAGCTCGCCTGTCTATTTAATTTGCTCGATTTCGGGAAGATAAATATTCAACATTTGTCGCTCGCCGCATGTGGGTTAGTCTTTTTTCCTATAACATCTTGGGGGGGGGGGGGAAGCGTTCAGCAGTAAATAAAATCCCGCAGTCAAACTTGACCTCATTAACTCATTAAAACGGGCACCTGCTAAATCCAAGTAATTAAATAAATTCAAACATGTTTCCGTTAGCATGTCGCGGTGGGGCAATGGTTAACGTCGCACGTTTTTTTTTTTTTTTTCACACTTTAATTTACAACTTTTGCCTCAAGGGTTTGGGTTCGATCCTCATACTTACATTTTTTTTTTAACCCCCCACCCCCGGAGTTTCCACACACCTGAGCAATGCCGGGTACTCCTCGCTAGTAGGATATATTTGTTGTTTTCAAGTCGGTTTCTATTTAACCCATAGTTGGGACCCTAACAGGTACTACTACTCTGGGCCAGAGTGGACCTGGGAGCAATGGCAATTAAAGGGTGGCTCCACACGCCCCAAAGCCTGCAAGCTGGGGCCTCACCACTGGATATAGTTTAAGGTCATATTCAGGACCGGTTAAACTGTACAAGTACAAAAAAAAAAAATAAATAAAATATATATTTTTTTTTTTTTTTTTTTTTTTTTTACACAGTGATCACCACTTATCAAGGCCCGGAAGCCACTCAGGGATAAGGGTTATTGCAAGTACATTACGTTAGTGTGGAGATTTGATGAAGTGTTTACTTAAGGGGGCGGTTCATTAGGAATTTGTTACCGTTGGACTTGAACACATCCAAGTTGTAGTCCGGTGGGAAGCAGGCAGATGGAACAGAGTTCCACAGGCGTGCAGTTCTAAGAAAGAAGCTTTGTTCATGGAATCCGCGTTTTGATTTAGGCACAGATATAGAGTGGGGGAAATTTTTCACAGTGGATTCAGCTAGACGGGTGTTTTTCGTGAAAGATTGGCGAGGGGGGACCAGAGATTGGAGTTCAGACGAGCACCTGCCATGGAAATAACGATAAAACAAGGATAGGCTCGCAACGTCTCTTCTGTGGGAGAGAGGTTGCAGGGTAGAGAAAAGGGCATCCCCCACTAAGCCACGAAGTCTATTTTGTACTCTGTCAAGGCAGGATAGGCTGTTTTTAGCAGCTCCTGCCCAGATATGGCAACAGTATTCCATCCTTTGTGACGATAGTTGAAGTATATCAATATCGTATTAATAAAAAAACAAATAAATTTAATGATTAAAAATCCAAAACGCGAGGCAAGCAAGCCGTTACAATGGCGACATCGAGGAGTGAAATAAAAAAAGAAGGAAAGAAAAAATGAGAAAAGGATAGACCGCCAATTTCTCAACTTGGTATTTTAATTCACGGTACATACAGCACCTCGCCTTCCCAAATGGTAACCCATCTGGTACTGGCCAGGCTCAACGTTGCTTAACTTTGGTGATCTGGCAAGAACCGGTGTGTCAACATGAACTGTGCCGTATATATTTATACTAGTTACATAATCTCTACTTACTGGTGTAGGGTCCCTATATATATATTTTCAATTTTCACCCCAAACAAGGCACAGTGCCACTTTGAAGTAGGGGGCTACTATCGGGGACATAATTTGTGGGGTCATTATGAAGGGTGACAAGTAGCAAGATGTTTGTTGACATTACACTTGAACTTCTGCATATCAGTACAGTTGGGAAAGCAGAATCCCGAAAGGGAGTTCAAAAGACATTGGAGTAAAAGGCTTTCTTACACCTAGGGATCTCTACTGTAAAGGGGTGGGACTTAGTTGCTTATATAAGATACGGTGTAGGTTTCAAAAAGAAATTGCATAAGAGTGACCATCACAGACATAGGAAAACTGCCAAAAGATATTAAAGATTAAAAAAAACTTGTGCCAAGTTGATAATAGAAAGCACTGGAAAAATATTGGAGAGGAGAGTGAGGTAAGGTTTTACCTTTGGAGTTTTGACCTTTTTCATGACCTTGCCCAAATCTTCAAGGTCAACTAATCCATTGTTGGAGCTGAATACGTCTTCAACGGGATCTTCATTTTCTTCTTCGCTTGACGTCTCTTCAAATGCCTGGGGAGAGATGAAAAAGAGAAACGGGGTGGGGGAAGACAATAAGATAATGATAAGAATAAACATTCAACAAAATTCACACCCAAGGAGGTGCAATATTCACGTCCAGAAAAGGTACAAAACTCGCGTCCAGAAAAGGTACAAAACTCGCGTCCAGAAAAGGTACAAAACTCGCGTCCAGAAAAGGTACAAAACTCGCGTCCAGAAAAGGTACAAAACTCGCGTCCAGAAAAGGTACAAAACTCGCGTCCAGAAAAGGTACAAAACTCGCGTCCAGAAAAGGTACAAAACTCGCGTCCAGAAAAGGTACAAAACTCGCGCCCAAAAAAGGTACAAAACTCGCACCCAGAAAAGGTACAAAACTCGCACCCAGAAAAGGTACAAAACTCGCACCCAAAAAAGGTACAAAACTCGCACCCAAAAAAGGTACAAAACTCGCACCCAAAAAAGGTACAAAACTCGCACCCAAAACTGGTACAAAACTCACATCCAAAAATGGTACAAGGTTTACACCCAAAAAAGGTACAAAACTCGCACCCAAAAAAGGTACAAAACTCACACCCAAAAATGGTACAAAACTCGCATCCAAAAATGGTACAAAACTCACATCCAAAAATGGTACAAGGTTTACACCCAAAAAAGGCACAAAACTCGCACCCAAATAAGGCACAAAACTCGCACCCAAATAAGGCACAAAACTCGCACCCAAATAAGGCACAAAACTCACACCCAAAAAAGGCACAAAACTCACACCCAAAAAAGGCACAAAACTCACACCCAAAAAAGGCACAAAACTCACACCCAAAAAAGGCACAAAACTCACACCCAAAAAAGGCACAAAACTCACACCCAAAAAAGGCACAAAACTCACACCCAAAAAGGCACAAAACTCACACCCAAAAATGGCACAAAATCAAATTACCTCCAAAGAAGAATTATGATCAGGTGATTTCTCCTTCTGGCAGTTTTTGTTTTCACAATTTTCTTTACAGCATTTTCCAGATTGCGCAGGTAAATCCTCCCCCTTGAGGATTGGGGCAACTCTTTTCCAGAATTTCTTCCGCCAAGCATTAAAATCAGATGTTAAGTCTGAAAAGAATTAAATATATATATATATATATATTTTTAAATATTACTTATTTTTATACCTACATACATAAAAATAGACCTTATAAATCTTTTAAATTTATTCAACCAAATTTCTTTGTTTTTTTTTACATTTTTCATGTATTTTTACATACATAAAAATACACCTTATAGATCTTTTATGACGTAAAATCTTTTAAATTTATTCAACAAATTTATTTTTTATCTATTTTAATCAAACTTCATAAGAAAACGTATTCAACACGATATTCCCAAAATAACCGTCTTCGATTCGTGCCACCATAGAAATTCTTGTAAAAAAACTATTAAAGTTTACATCCCTAGTCCCCCTCATGGTCCTGAATTTAACATTATAAAGACAACGGCTACCTTCCACACGGTTTTTATATAATTAAATCTTATTAAAAAAAAAAAAATGCCGGTACTTGTACAGTTTAATCAAGACATTAAAAAAATGAAAATATCGAAAATAAAAGGTTATATTGTACGTATCCGTTTTGGACTGAAGATCTCCGAAGTAAAAAAAAAAATTCCCTTAATTTTATCAAGTAGTTTTTTTGCGCACGACCGTTTTTTTTTTTTTTGGTGTGTTTGCTCAATTGTAAGGGTATTCGCCTAGCATGCAAAAGGCACAGGTTTCAAATCCCGAGGTCGTCTGTATCTAACTGATTAACCCAAATAAGGGCGAAACCCGAGTCTTGCACTTCCGGTTTGTTGGCTTTCTTGGCTCTTGTGAGCTGCGACATTGTCTCTCTGTCGAAGTAATTATATAATCTCTCACATTCCGAAGATTTTATACATATATATATATATATATATATATATACATATTTCTGTAGAAATATATTTCTTATTATATATCAATCCTTATATACGAAACTCAATGTGATTACAGAGCAATATATAGAATAAATGACAAAAAATTATATTCCAAAATTCATGATGTTGACCATCTTATAATTTATTCCTTTAAATCAGTTGACTTATACAATTCTTGACAGTATGTTTCGTAGTGCAAAATCAATAACTTAATAATTACTTGGTCTTATTATAAGCTCTATCTCCTATTTGGTTTTATCGAGCTTTTACATCTGGTTGAGATTACTTTATAAATATCAATTGTTGGGTTTGTATTACTGTACACATAGATTCGAAAAAGTTGTCAAAAAACAAATATATAACAAATAAATGTTATCAAAGGCAAGATAAGTTACTAGATGTATTTTCAACAAAACAAAATATTGTACTTGTACAGTTTAATCGAGACATTAAAAAATGAAAATATCGAAAAAAAAAAAGGTTATATTGTACGTATCCGTTTTGGACTGAAGATCTCTGAAAAAAAAATTTCATTTAATTTGATAGAGTATTTTTTTTTTTACAGCGGAAAAAACACGTTTTTATGAGAGCGCGTTGAAGTCAGCCATTACGAAATTTGTTGAACACGCCACGAGGAGATAACTCCAGTTAAAGCGCCGACACTCCCTCCCCATCTTTATTATTAGCTTTTCTTCCTAAAAATCGAACCTTTTGCTCGGTATAATGACAAATTGTTTTTTCGCTGTAAAATAAAATCTATTTGATGAAATTAAGTGAAATTTTTTTCAGAGACTAAACTTTATAAGCGCTATATTTTCTCCATTTTTCTCCATCCCTTCTTCATTTTTTTTTCAACTTAGGGAAAATTAGTAGAGACACATCTCACATGTCTAAAACCCCATTCGGTAATTTTATTTCAGTGGGATTTTGGTCACCTACTTTTTTTTTGGAAAATTATTATCGCAAAGGAAACATTGGGTTAAAGACGGTGATCCTCATGTATGTACGGCGTTATCTCTGGTAAGTCTAGTTTTTAATTAGCAGGACCCATGTCCCGGCGTTGCCCTGGGGGATTTTTTTAGTGTTTTTTTTTTTGTTGTATTTTTAACATTAGATAACGTAAACTGCTAAAAGATGCCGTCATTCAAAACATGGGATCCCTCTCTTCCCATTTAAAAAATTGGAGGCTTCTTCGTTATAAGAGCGAAATTTGAAAATCGAAATATTGGATTTCAATTTATTGAGATTGTCGAACTGACTTCCTCATCTTGGTTGCTATAGTCACAACGTTTCGGCCGTTTTACCCTCCGGCCTTCATCATCTCACATGTCTAAAACCCCATTCGGTAACAGCATAATGAGTGTCCCCTTTTCCTTTCCAGGCTGACCCCTTGTTATGCGGTGATCCTCATGGTCTATACTTTTATTCTTCCGAATCTGTTTGAGGGGCCATATTGGCAGTCTGACTTCAGCGAGATCTGCCAGAGTCGATGGTGGACAAACTTACTCTACATCAACAACATCTTCAAGCTGGAAGATGGGGTAATTTTCTCTCTTTTTGTTTATCTTTTCTCAGCTTTTTTTTTTTTCGCTAGAACGATCAAATAAAAAAAATCGGTGCTTCTACAGTTTATCGCCGGAACTGGAGACGCCATTTTATTTCGAGTACCTGCCGATTAGAATCAGAGGGAGAAATCGGCAGAATTGCCGTTTAGTTGTGCAAATAGCCTCGAAGCCTAGGTACTTGTACAGTTTAATCAATAACTTTTTTTCAATATTTTCATTTTTTAATGTCTTGACTAAATTGTATAAGCGCCAAAATGCCGATTGGAAAGATCTCATTTTCAAATAAACCGGGGAAATGTTTGACTTAAAACATTTTTTTTTCGCATACACCGCAATGTTTACAGTCTGAAAAGAATCAAATATATATATATATATATATATATAAATATATATATATATATATATATATATATATATATGTATATATATAGATATATAATATTTTTAAAAATATTACTTATTTTTATACCTATGGACACTAGCGTTTCATACTAATGCAAGGACGAGGTGGATTGATAACATCACGCAGGACGTAAGACAACAGTAAGTCTCCTGTGTGTTATGAGTAAGTTGCTGGAATCCATATTAAATAGAGAAATAGTCAACCACCTCAGCAGGAATAACCTTCTTAGTGACACACAATATGGTTTCCGCTCTGCAAGATCTACAGCAGATGTGCTGACGGTTATATCCCACAGGATTAGTGAATCTCTTGACAAAAGCTTCTTTTCTAGGGCAATTGCTCTTGACATATCAAAGGCCTTCGACAAGGTATGGCATAAGGGTCTACTTCACAAGATTTCCAGCTACGGTATAACTGGAAATGTTTTCTCAATCATTAAATCATTTCTCTCCGATAGGCTCATAAGAGTAGTGGTAGATGGACAAAAATCGGAGGCCTGCAATATAAATGCTGGAGTCCCTCAGGGGTCAATCCTAGGCCCAACTCTCTTCCTGATCTACATCAATGACCTCCCTAAACACATACTTAAATCATTCGTTGACATCTATGCTGATGACACGACCATCTACGGCAACACATCAAAGGCTGTAAATGACAAAGTTCTCTCTGATTCTCTCTCCTCTGATCTCGAGCGCGTGGTTCAGTGGGGGAAGGTGTGGCTGGTTACCTTCAATGCATCCAAAACCAAACTCCTATCCTTACATCATCAACGCTCTGATCCCCATCTGGCATCAATTGTGATGGATGGCTCTCGTCTGGGTGAGGCCCCGTGTTTTGACAAGCTTCTGAGTTTGACCTTTACTCCTGATCTGAAATGGAACACGTACATCAAGTCTGTTGCCAAGGTCACTGGAAAGATGGTGGGATCCTTCTACCGCTCCAGAACATGAGCAATGGATTGAATCAGGTGGAAACAAACCATTCGACAAAGTTAAAAACCCAAAAATCCTAAAACTGAAAACACTATCAATAATTCCCCCCCACTCTTTATCCATGCCTAAACCTAAACGTAGATTCCATGAACAAAGCTTCTTTCTTAGAACTGCACGCCTGTGGAATTGTCTTCCGTTTTCCTGCTGACTACAATATGGTTGTCTTCAAGTCCAACGTAAACAAGTTCTTAATGATCCGTTCTACTTAAGTTAACAAATTTACCGAATTTCCATTACTAACAATTACTATATTGTCCAATTGACTACTGTACACTCTTTAACCATTATCCTCGAGTGGTCTCTGGGCCTTGATAAGTGGTTGTGCCTATGTAAAAAAAAAAAAAAAAAAAAAAAAGAAAAAAAAATCCAACCCTGGAACTCTGGGAACAAGTGATGATAAATGTGGAGGAGTAGTATCAGTAGTAGTTGTAGTAGTAGTATTAGTAGTGAGAAAAGATTAAAATGGCTGACTTGTTATATTTACCCCCATGAACACTCTCGGCAACATTTTCATCCCCCAGACCAATCGGTAGAATTCTGCCTGCAGACAACTGGTGAAGCCATTGGTCAATGTTTTTAGCAACCTAAAAAAAAAAAAAAAAAAAAAAAAAAATATAGAATTAATGCACTGAATAGTGTGCAAAGACTCCCTACAGTCTTGTGCCAGACTTGTTCAGGTGAAGATAAAAAAGAAATGAGACAGGATATAGACGTACAAGTTTGAGAGCACAAATGATATATACTTAAAAGTCAATTTGTACAGTCGGCACATTATTTTTATTTTATTTTTTTTTTTAAATCACTCCAGTCAAGGCATGAAATTACTTGGTGTCAGGAAAAAAAATTTTTTTTTAAATTTAGAAAAAAAAAAAAAAAAAAAACGAAAGGAAACGTATTTCAAGGTCAAAAACTTGCCAACAATAAGAAAGGTCATGATTAATTATGATAAGGTGCAGCAGACTAAGTATTATAGTATCTGTTCAATGGACAGTCAGGAATTATTAGAAACTAGCCTGGGTGCTCGGCGTTGCCCGGGTGTTTGGAGGAGGTGTCAAAAAAAAAAAAAAAAAGTGGTGGCAGGCAGGCAGGCTCGAACCCGCGACGCGAAGGCGGAAAAGAAAGTGAAAGAAAATCTGACATTTTACCGTCACCACCATGACGCGACCGGAAACGAAGTCAATCAAAAAAGATGACTTGCAGAAATGGCATTGCTCTTAAACCTCCCCCGAAGGTGGTTTTTAATGGGGGGGAAGGGGGGGGAAGCAGCCCCCTCCCCTCCACCCAAAAAAAGGGGGGGGGCACTCTGGCAGTATCCAAATAAATAGTAATTGTCTCAGTATGAAAGGATTTCCCTACATTGACCAAGGACCAATCACAGAACAGATACTACCTGGGCGAAGGCCAGGCGTTGGTTTTCCGATAGTTCCGCTTTATTTTTACAAAAAAGACAAACAAATAACAGACACGACGGCAGGAATTTTGTTTGATTCGATCACAAGAAAAAAAAAAAAAAGAAAAGAAAGATAGAAACGATGTTCGTTTGCGAATCTGAGATATTACGATCCAGGAAGTATGCAAAAAATTTCTTCCGGAATCTAATCAACACGAGAACCCCCATCCAAAAAGCCTTTTGTGAACATACACAAACGCTTGCGTCCATTTTGCCCTTTATATAACAGACTAGCAGGAGTGCCCGATGTTGCCCGGGTGTTTGGAGGTGTGTGTGTGTGTGTTATGGAGGCGGGGGATGGGTAGATCAAAACAAAATGGGCGAAGTAATAACCCTGTTTAAAATAAAAAAAAACTAAAAAAAAAAAAAACATGTTGTCCGGGTGTTTGGAGCTGTAAAAAAAAAAAAAAAAAAAAAAAGTTTGGGTAGGGAGGTAGGCTCGAACCTGAAGCCTTGAGGGTAAGGCGATAAAAAAAACAGTCCGACACGTTATCCCCCGATGCTAAAGAGACAGAGAAGACAGAGAAGTGAGAACTGACGAAATTAGACGTTTTAAAAAAACAGCAGGTGGTTAACGAAAACGTTAAACACCTGCTGTTTTGCCTATGTAAAAAAAAAAAAAAAAGAAAAAGAAAATCCAACCCTGTAACTCTTTGCCCTTTAGGTCAAACATCACGCCGTAGTAGTAGTAGAAAAGGAAAATGAAGGAACGATTTTTTTTGCTACCCCTCCCCGTAGAAAAGTGTCCAGTTGGGGGTGAAGGAATGAATGTTTTTAGCCAATTTTCCGATATTTGTCGTTGGAAGGTTCGAGCCGCAAAATGATACCTGGAGGGGGTAGCAAAACTCATTCCTCCATGACGCAATCTAGCCAAATACACATGCGTAAACATGTACAAAAGATGTTGTCCCTTGAATTCATTTAAATATTATAAAAACCAACCTACATTCACCCACGCAGTCATGGCACAACGGTCAAAGTCGCAGCTTTGTTATCTTAAGATTGCAAGTTCAATCTGAGGTATCAGATAAATTTCTTTTTTCATTTTTAAACTTTTAATATTGAAACGGTTACTTATACCATTTTTTTCGTTTTTCAATGTTTTTTTGTTTTTTTTGGTTTTCGTTTTTCCAATTTTTTTAAAGTTTTAACGCGTTTATTTATTTAATTTTTTTTCCATGACGTTCACCGTTTATTTTCCGATTTTTTTAACATCGTTCGCTTACATTTTTTTTTCCCCTGATTTTTTTTAACATCGTTCGCTTACATTTTTTTTCCCCGATTTTTTTAACATCGTTCGCTTACATTTTTTTTCCACCGATTTTTTTTACATCCTTCGCTTACATTTTTTTTTTCTGATTTTTTTAACATCGTTTGCTTACATTTTTTTTTTCTGATTTTTTTAACATCGTTCGCTTACATGTTTGTTCACTGTTTCTTTTTGTTTTTCCTATTTTATTACTTCGCTTATTCTTTAGTTTACCGCCCCCCCCCCACACACACACCTCCAAACACTCGGGCAATGCCGGGTACCCATACTAGTGTCTTATAAAATTCAAATTTTATAAGTCTTATCCTAAATGTGCGCACTGATGGCATAATTTATTAACTCAAACTAAAACTGTCCGATCATGTTAGCTTTGCTGATCAAAACTCACTTGGTGCAGAAGAGATCCGCCACCTGAATCATCTAAAGATGATTTCAAAACGTCATCATAAAAAGCACATTCCTACATCCCAGTCGTCTTATTGTTCACTCGGACATATACTAGCGAATAGATACACTCAAGCAGTCTTACTGTTCACTCGGACATGAACTGGCATATTTCTATATCCTAGTAAGCTCTCTGCTTACTCCAACGTGAACTAGCGTATTGCTACATCCTAGCAGTCTCCTTTTTCACTCGGCCATGAACTGGCGTATTGTTGCATCCCAGTGGTCTTATTGTCCACTCTGACATAACTAGCACTGTTTTTTTTTTGTTTTCTGTTTTTTTTACATAGAAGTCACCACTTATCAAGGTCCAGACGCCACTGAAGAATAAGGGTTAGAGAGGGAATCAGCACTTATCAAGGCCTAGATGCCACTCGAGGATAAGGGTTAAAGAGTGTACAGTAGTCAATGGGACCATATCGTAGTAATCGTTACTAGTGTAAATTTGGTAAATTGGATTACTTAAGGGGAACGGCTCCTCAAGAACTTGTTTACGTTGGACTTGAAGACGACCATATTGTAGTCAGCAGGAAAGCAGGTAAATGGAAGAGAGTTATGACCATTCAAAGTATCAAAAAAATGTGTGGTTCATTGGACATTTTGCGAGTCCTATTCAAATGCATAGTCAGTCCTATTCAAATGCATAGTCAGTCCTATTCAAATGCATAGTCTGTCCTATTCAAATGCATAGTCTGTCCTATTCAAATGCATAGTCTGTCCTATTCAAATGCATAGTCTGTCCTATTCAAATGCATAGTCTGTCCTATTCAAATGCATAGTCAGTCCTATTCAAATGCATAGTCAGTCCTATTCAAATGAATAGTCAGTCCTATTCAAATGAATAGTCAGTCCTATTCAAATGCATAGTCAGTCCTATTCAAATGCATAGTCAGTCCTATTCAAATGCATAGTCAGTCCTATTCAAATGCATAGTCAGTCCTATTCAAATGCATAGTCAGTCCTATTCAAATGCATAGTCAGTCCTATTCAAATGCATAGTCAGTCCTATTCAAATACATCGTCAGTCCTATTCAAATGAATAGTCAGTCCTATTCAAATGCATAGTCAGTCCTATTCAAATGAATATTCAGTCCTATTCAAATGCATAGTCAGTCCTATTCAAATGCATACAGGCTTGTAACTGAAAATGGTAGGAAATTTGCACAATTTACAGACTAACTCATCTTTAAAACGTATCTTCAGATCTTTTTAAGATACAAGAACCCAAGTTTGCCCAGTAAATAAAACGTTGTTTAGTAAATCATTTTCTTGTATTTTTTTTTTTGCATTTCCATACACCAAACATGGATATAAATATCACGCTGGGTCATAAGCTTCATTTCGGTACCTTACTTGCCTGGGTGGATTGCATGTAAGCTGAAATAAAACGCGTCACACACGCACCCACAGACAGACAGACATTAGGAAAATTTATAATAAGATTATGATGAAATTTTGAACACATTATCATAAAACCATTTTTATTCTCATCAAGATGTCTTGTCGTGTAAAGAGGATTTAATAGCACACGGAACGCCTCACAAACATTTAATGCTTAATAGCTATTTCTAGACTATTAAAATAACAGCCAATTACGATATCTGACCCCAAGAACGCACCGACCTCTGTTACAATATTTTTGGACTATAATAGGGCAGTTATTTAATTGGTGCCCACCTCACCAATATTTGGCACATGGCCAAGAAAGTGGGGATCTAAGCAGGCTCCCCTAAAGGAGGGGCACTCCCGCAATTGAAAAAACTGCCTGGGTAACCCCGTCGGCAAAGCCTGCGTTGGGGGGACCTCCTGGGAATTACTCGGGCGGTGTACCTCAGTCCAACAGGTGCTGGGCCGGTTGTTTCCCGGCCCCTCACCTGTGGAGCTGAATGTCAAGAACGGATCCTTGACTTGTACTACTACTGCCACCCTGTCTCCCTGCAGCCGAAGCCGCTAGGAGACACATCCCATCACACAGAGTATAATGGGGTATGATCTCACATAGTCGGGAGATTCTATTTATAAACGATGCTGCTAGGAGCTGATGAATCAAATTAATTCACGTTCTGCTACCAACCAATCAGAAACCAGAATTGCTCCATAAAAATTGAATCATTTAGCATACGAGCACATAATTTTTTCGTGTCAACATGAGAAGGATCTTTTGCTTGTAAAATCATAAAGTCCAGGACCTGTACAGAACAGTTACCCATTGAACATTTCAGTGGTCTTCTTGTTCACTCGGACATGAACTAGCGTATTGCTAAATCGCTGTGGTCTTATTCACTCGGACATAAACTTACATATTCTAAATCCTTATTTTTTATTACATTTTTCCTATCAGGGACATGAGCTACAGGGATACTATGTGGGGAGTTGGGCAGCAAGATATCGGTTCACGTTACACTTGAACTTCTGCATGTCAGTACAGTCGGGGAAGCAGGGATCCGGAAGGGAATTCCAAAGTCTAGCGGTTCTGGGGAAGAAACTACTGGCATAGAAGGCTCTCTTACATCTAGGGATCTCTACCGTGAAGGGGTGGGATTTTGCTGCTTGTTGGGTCTGTCGGGGGTATTTACTTCGAGGGGGTACACGTGCTTGCAGTTCTTCGGAGCATTCACCGCTAAAGTACTTGCAGAACAAGCAGAGGGGTGCAACATTTCGGCGATGGGACAGAGGCTGAAGCTTAGATGACAGTGGTCTTATTATTCACTCAGACATCAACTGGCGTATTGCTACATCCCAGTGGTCTTGTCGTAAACTCGGACATGAACTAGTATATTGCTAAATTGCTATGGTCTTATTCACTCAGACATAAACTTACATATTCTACATCCTAGTGGTCTTATTATTCACTCGGACATAAACTTATTATTCACTCAGACATAAACTTATTATTCACTCAGACATAAACTTACATATTCTACATCCTAGTGGTCTTATTATTCACTCAGACATAAACTTACATATTCTACATCCTAGTGGTCTTATTATTCACTCAGACATAAACTTACATATTCTACATCCTAGTGGTCTTATTATTCACTCGGACATAAACTTATTATTCACTCAGACATAAACTTATTATTCACTCAGACATAAACTTACATATTCTACATCCTAGTGGTCTTATTATTCACTCAGACATAAACTTACATATTCTACATCCTAGTGGTCTTATTATTCACTCAGACATAAACTTACATATTCTACATCCTAGTGGTCTTATTATTCACTCGGACATAAACTTATTATTCACTCAGACATAAACTTATTATTCACTCAGACATAAACTTACATATTCTACATCCCAGTGGTCTTATTATTCACTCAGACATAAACTTACATATTCTACATCCTAGTGGTCTTATTATTCACTCGGACATAAACTTATTATTCACTCAGACATAAACTTATTATTCACTCAGACATAAACTTATTATTCACTCAGACATAAACTTATTATTCACTCAGACATAAACTTATTATTCACTCAGACATAAACTTATTATTCACTCAGACATAAACTTATTATTCACTCAGACATAAACTTATTATTCACTCAGACATAAACTTATTATTCACTCAGACATAAACTTACATATTCTACATCCTAGTGGTCTTATTATTCACTCAGACATAAACTTACATATTCTACATCCTAGTGGTCTTATTATTCACTCAGACATAAACTTACATATTCTACATCCTAGTGGTCTTATTATTCACTCGGACATAAACTTATTATTCACTCAGACATAAACTTATTATTCACTCAGACATAAACTTACATATTCTACATCCTAGTGGTCTTATTATTCACTCAGACATAAACTTATTATTCACTCAGACATAAACTTATTATTCACTCAGACATAAACTTATTATTCACTCAGACATAAACTTACATATTCTACATCCTAGTGGTCTTATTATTCACTCAGACATAAACTTACATATTCTACATCCTAGTGGTCTTATTATTCACTCAGACATAAACTTATTATTCACTCAGACATAAACTTATTATTCACTCAGACATAAACTTATTATTCACTCAGACATAAACTTACATATTCTACATCCTAGTGGTCTTATTATTCACTCAGACATAAACTTATTATTCACTCAGACATAAACTTATTATTCACTCAGACATAAACTTATTATTCACTCAGACATAAACTTATTATTCACTCAGACATAAACTTACATATTCTACATCCTAGTGGTCTTATTATTCACTCAGACATAAACTTACATATTCTACATCCTAGTGGTCTTATTATTCACTCGGACATAAACTTATTATTCACTCAGACATAAACTTACATATTCTACATCCTAGTGGTCTTATTATTCACTCAGACATAAACTTACATATTCTACATCCTAGTGGTCTTATTATTCACTGAGACATAAACTTACATATTCTACATCCTAGTGGTCTTATTATTCACTCAGACATAAACTTACATATTCTACATCCTAGTGGTCTTATTATTCACTCGGACATAAACTTATTATTCTACATCCTAGTGGTCTTATTATTCACTCAGACATAAACTTACATATTCTACATCCTAGTGGTCTTATTATTCACTCAGACATAAACTTATTATTCACTCAGACATAAACTTACATATTCTACATCCTAGTGGTCTTATTATTCACTCAGACATAAACTTACATAGTCTACATCCTAGTGGTCTTATTATTCACTCAGACATAAACTTACATATTCTACATCCTAGTGGTCTTATTATTCACTCAGACATAAACTTACATATTCTACATCCTAGTGGTCTTATTATTCACTCAGACATAAACTTATTATTCACTCAGACATATAAACTTACATATTCTACATCCTAGTGGTCTTATTATTCACTCAGACATAAACTTATTATTCACTCAGACATAAACTTACATATTCTACATCCTAGTGGTCTTATTATTCACTCAGACATAAACTTACATATTCTACATCCTAGTGGTCTTATTATTCACTCAGACATAAACTTACATATTCTACATCCTAGTGGTCTTATTATTCACTCAGACATAAACTTATTATTCACTCAGACATAAACTTACATATTCTACATCCTAGTGGTCTTATTATTCACTCAGACATAAACTTACATATTCTACATCCTAGTGGTCTTATTATTCACTCAGACATAAACTTATTATTCACTCAGACATAAACTTACATATTCTACATCATAGTGGTCTTATTATTCACTCAGACATAAACTTATTATTCACTCAGACATATAAACTTACATATTCTACATCATAGTGGTCTTATTATTCACTCAGACATAAACTTATTATTCTACATCCTAGTGGTCTTATTATTCACTCGGACATAAACTTACATATTCTACATCCTAGTGGTCTTATTATTCACTCGGACATAAACTTACATATTCTACATCCTAGTGGTTTTATTGGTCATTTTGACAAAAACGAACATACTTCCAGATTCTAGTGGGGTTATTGTTTAATCAAAACTGAACTAGTGTAGTTGTACATTCTAGTGTGCTTTCTGCTTACCCTGGCATAAACTCATATACATTTCTACATCTTAGTGATCACTTTGGTGTGACTAAAGTATTTAGCTCTGCTTGTCTGAAAATTGATTGACAAGAACGCGTTAACTACTTACGACGCAGTAATTTTCTTTGTAGACAGAGTTGCCAAGACCGAAAACAGCATATTTCATTCCTTCCAAAAAGTCCTTTTGCACACGGAAATCCACAGAACTTTCCTTCAGCCATTTATAGAACCAAGCAGCATCTTCTGGGGGTGAACCTTCCAGAAATGTAGAAATTAGTATCACATATACACGATTCGGATCTTTCTGAAAAAAATAAATAAAAATAGATAAAGAAAACGAATTTAAATTTAAATTCTTTATTTTTAATCATCACATGCACACAGGGTTTCTTAAAATGGGCCCCACAGAGCACTGAAGCTCCGTGAGTGAGATTGAAGGACTAAGGGACTTAAAGAGGGCCAAATGTTTCCTAATCTAATCGTGCATTTCTTGTATGTCTTAAAAAGGCTTTTTTCGCCGACGGTCCCGGGGGGGGGGGGAGTTACTATCGCTTAGAACTGTTTATATAGCTCCTAGATCATAATATGTACAATTTGCGAACACATGTAGCGTCTAGATCTATTTACGGCAATTTTTACAAAATTATTGCTATTTCAGAGCCGTCTTGTGTTCGTTCAGCTTTTTTGTATAAAACCGAAACTAATTCAAAGCCCAGTGTTCCCGGCAACCGCACGGGGGAACGTCCAGAAGCAATTAGCTTTGATCAATGTGGGGCCAAACTCTTTATATCAGACAATTGCTATTCAATCTGGACAATGGGAAGCTGGTTTCCCCCTCCTCAACATCTTGGGGAAAAAAGTTGGGTAAACAAACCAAAAGCTGTCCCGCAGCAAAAGTTAAGTCTGCTGCTTCTATTTGACCTCATTAATGAGGTCAAATAGAAGCAGCAGTGTTAACTTTTATTGCGGACAAGTGTTAATTCTGGTTTTAATACTTTTAAATAAATTCAAACGTGTTTCAGCTACTCTGTATTGCTGGCCGAGCGGGTAAGGTGTCAGGTTTTTTTGCATACTTTATCTAAAGGTTGTGAGTTCGAATCGTGGTGGGAGATGTCTTCTTTTTTTTTCGATTTTTAATCGTTTAATATTGAAACAGGGTTATTTAAGCTATTTTTCACATTCTATGTTTGTTTGGTTTTTATTTTTCAGATTTTTTAAAGAAATTTTAACGTTCGTTTTTCTGGGGGTTTTTTCGTTTTTGTTTTTCCGATTTTTAAAAAAATTTAACACCGTTCGTTTGCCTTAGGTTAGTTTTGTTTTTTGTTTTTTTCTAAGTTTTAACATTTTTTTTATAATATTTAAACAGGGTGATTACTTAGCTTATTCTTTTGTTTCGATCCCCCCCCCCCCGCCCGCCCGAGCACAAACACCTCTAACCACCCGACCAACGTCGGGTACCCGTCTCCCCCCTTGCTAGTGGTGAATAAAGGGAGACCCTAACTTTCAAACACACCAGAAGTTGATACCTGCGTCTCAATTGAGGTATGGAAACACAGAATCGATACAATTTTCAAATATATTTTTTTTTTTTACTTTTTTCACCTCCTTATAATAAATTTTTTTTTTTTTTTTAACATAGGCATCACCAGAGGCCACTCGAGGATAAGGGTTAATTAAGAGTGTAACAGTAGTCAATTGAACAATATAGTAATCGTTAGTAATGGAAATTCAGTAAATTTGTTAACTTATATGGAACAGCTCATCAAGAACTTGTTTACGTCGGACTTGAAGACAGTCATATTGTAGTCAGCTGGAAAGCAGGAGAATGGAAGACAGTTTCACAGGCATGCAGTTCTAAGAAAGAAGCTTTTTTCATGGAATCTACATTTAGGTTTAGGCACAGATAAAGAGTGGGGGGAATTATTGATAGAGTTTTCAGCTAGACAAGCGTTTCTTGTGAAAGTTTGGTGAGGGGGGGACCATAGATTGAAGAAAGCAGAAATTTTTTATCAATTATTTTTTAAAAATTTTTTAAATCGCATATCTTTTCTAAATAACAAAGTTAATGTTATATATTTTGTAAAATTATTTAGATATTTCAAAAATATATTTATTTACAGAAACATGAAAAAACTATGAATTTGTCACATTTTTTATATAGTTTTAGCAGTTCCAAAAAATGATTGTTCAACAAAAAATAGTTTAACAATTTTTAAATGTGAATATTTCACATTTGTTGAGAAAAACATTAAATTCAAACATAATAATAAGACATGCTTGAATCAATTCTCACTTTATTTATACGGTTATATTCACTAATTTATACGGTTATATTCACTAATTTATACGATTATATTCACTAATTTATACGATTATATTCACTAATTTATACGGTTATATTCACTAATTTATACGGTTATATTCACTAATTTATACGGTTATATTCACTAATTTATACGGTTATATTCACTAATTTATACGGTTATATTCACTAATTTATACGGTTATATTCACTAATTTATACGGTTATATTCACTAATTTATACGGTTATATTCATTTATTTATACAGTTATATTCATTTATTTATACAGTTATATTCATTTATTTATACAGTTATATTCATTTATTTATACAGTTATATTCATTTATTTATACAGTTATATTCATTTATTTATACAGTTATATTCATTTATTTATACAGTTATATTCATTTATTTATACAGTTATATTCATCAATATATACAGTTATATTCATTTATTTATACAGTTATATTCATCAATATATACAGTTATATTCATCAATTTATACAGTTATATTCATCAATTTATACAGTTATATTCATCAATTTATACAGTTATATTCATCAATTTATACAGTTATATTCATCAATTTATACAGTTATATTCATCAATTTATACAGTTATATTCATCAATTTATACAGTTATATTCATCAATTTATACAGTTATATTCATCAATTTATACAGTTATATTCATCAATTTATACAGTTATATTCATCAATATATACAGTTATATTCATCAATATATACAGTTATATTCATTTATTTATACAGTTATATTCATCAATTTATACAGTTATATTCATCAATTTATACAGTTATATTCATCAATTTATACAGTTATATTCATCAATTTATACAGTTATATTCATCAATTTATACAGTTATATTCATCAATTTATACAGTTATATTCATCAATTTATACAGTTATATTCATCAATTTATACAGTTATATTCATCAATTTATACAGTTATATTCATCAATTTATACAGTTATATTCATCAATTTATACAGTTATATTCATCAATTTATACAGTTATATTCATCAATTTATACAGTTATATTCATCAATATATACAGTTATATTCATCAATATATACAGTTATATTCATTTATTTATACAGTTATATTCATCAATTTATACAGTTATATTCATCAATTTATACAGTTATATTCATCAATTTATACAGTTATATTCATCAATTTATACAGTTATATTCATCAATTTATACAGTTATATTCATCAATTTATACAGTTATATTCATCAATATATACAGTTATATTCATCAATATATACAGTTATATTCATTTATTTATACAGTTATATTCATCAATTTATACAGTTATATTCATCAATTTATACAGTTATATTCATCAATTTATACAGTTATATTCATCAATTTATACAGTTATATTCATCAATTTATACAGTTATATTCATCAATATATACAGTTATATTCATCAATATATACAGTTATATTCATTTATTTATACAGTTATATTCATCAATTTATACAGTTATATTCATCAATTTATACAGTTATATTCATCAATTTATACAGTTATATTCATCAATTTATACAGTTATATTCATCAATTTATACAGTTATATTCATCAATTTATACAGTTATATTCATCAATTTATACAGTTATATTCATCAATTTATACAGTTATATTCATCAATTTATACAGTTATATTCATCAATTTATACAGTTATATTCATCAATTTATACAGTTATATTCATCAATTTATACAGTTATATTCATCAATATATACAGTTATATTCATCAATATATACAGTTATATTCATTTATTTATACAGTTATATTCATCAATTTATACAGTTATATTCATCAATTTATACAGTTATATTCATCAATTTATACAGTTATATTCATCAATTTATACAGTTATATTCATCAATTTATACAGTTATATTCATCAATTTATACAGTTATATTCATCAATTTATACAGTTATATTCATCAATTTATACAGTTATATTCATCAATTTATACAGTTATATTCATCAATATATACAGTTATATTCATCAATATATACAGTTATATTCATCAATTTATACAGTTATATTCATCAATTTATACAGTTATATTCATCAATTTATACAGTTATATTCATCAATTTATACAGTTATATTCATCAATTTATACAGTTATATTCATCAATTTATACAGTTATATTCATCAATTTATACAGTTATAGTCATCAATTTATACAGTTATATTCATCAATTTATACAGTTATATTGATCAATTTATACAGTTATATTCATCAATTTATACAGTTATATTCATTAATTTATACAGTTATAACTGAATGGATTAGTTAAATATCTTCGGATAGCATTGCAACAACAAGGGTGAGATTCAAACGCAAACACGGAAACTACAGTGAATGTACTTTACGATGTTGAAACGCTAATGATCTCCCAAAACACATCCTTAGATCATTCGTAGACATTTACGCTAATGACACTACTATCTATGACAACACATTAAAGGCCATAACAGACCTTTTTTTTCTTTTTTTTTTTTTTTTAATTACCTTTTCTCCCCAAACAAGGCACATTGCTACTTTGTTGTAGGGTGCTACTATCAGGGACATAAGAATCAAGGGTTGTGTGAGGGAGTTGGGCAGCAAGATGTCGGTTCACGTTACACTTGAACTTCTGCATGTCAGTACAGTTAAGAAAGCAGGAACCCGGAAGGGAATTCCAAAGTCTAGCTGTTCTGGGGAAGAAACTATTGGAGTAGAAAGCTCTCTCACATCTAGGGATGTCTACTGTGAAGGGGTGAGATTTAGTTGCTTATCGGGTTTGTCGGCGGGGTATTTACGTTGAGGGGGCACAAGTGCTTGCAGTTCGTCAGAGCATTCACCGTTAAAGTACTTGTAGAACAGGCAGAGGGATGCAACATTTCGTCGATGGGACAGAGGTTGAAGCTTAGATGATAGTTCAGGATCTATCAGATTGGCGACTCTTTTTTGAACCATGTCCAGGAGCGAGAGACTAGTAGAAGATGCACCAGCCCAAATATGACAACAATACTCCATACATGGGCGAATGGTGGACTTATAGAGGTATAGGATACTTTCAGGCATTAGTAGCTTTCTAGCATGGTAGAGAGAACCTACCTTCCTCGCAGCAGTCCTGGCAATACTCTCAATGTAATTGTTCCAACTCATGTTTCCTGTGAACGTTAGGCCAAGGAGTTTAAAAGATGTACTTTCAGCTAAAGTGTCATTGGCCATTGCTATTGGTGGTAGAGAAGGTTTTTTGTAATTATTGAAGGAAACAAGTTTAGTCTTGGAAGCATTGAACGTGACCATACATTTTTGTCCCCATTCCACTACAGAACGGAGGTCATCCTCTAGTGTTTCGGCCATTTCTTTAGATATGTATTCATTTGTTTTCCTGTCGTGTCTGTTATAGAGTGTGGTGTCGTCTAGTTCTTTCTGATTCTCTCTCCTCTGATCTTGTGCAAGTGGTACAACTCTACTAAACTTGGATGTATCTGGCATCTACCCAGATATTGAACCAATACGTACAAGACGTGTTTGAATCAATTCCCACTTTATGCTGTTATATTCAATAATTTACAACTGAGTGAATTAGTTCAACTGGATCATATCTTCGTATAACATATACGCCTTCGTATAACATATACTTCTTCATATAACATATACGCCTTCGTATGACATATACGCCTTCGGATGACATATACGCCTTCGGATGACATATACTTCTTCGGATGACATATACTTCTTCGGATGACATATACTTCTTCGGATGACATATACGTCTTCGTATGACATATACGACTTCGTATGACATATACGTCTTCGTATAACATATACGTCTTCGTATGACATATACTTCTTCGGATGACATATACTTCTTCGTATAACATATACGTCTTCGTATAACATATACGTCTTCGTATGACATATACGTCTTCGTATAACATATACGTCTTCGTATGACATATACGTCTTCGTATGACATATACGTCTTCATATAACATATACGCCTTCGTATAACATTGCCACAACGAAACAACAGTAAATGTACGTTAGGATGTTGAAATGCTAATCTTTTAACTGACCAGAAATGATAAAACAAACAAACAAAACACATGTCGATATTTTTTATGGAGATCGCTCCAGACAAAGTAAAAGGTCGCTTGGTATATTGTTGAGGGGAGGACATGATGGTCTGCTTGTGTGATAGACGATCCCGTCCCCAAGTGTATGGTGAATGTATTGGTAGAAGATCGGTATATACTGCTATATATCAGCAAAGGACTGCAATTTATTTACAAGAGTTCGTTAAGAACAAGAATTCGTTAAGAACAAGAGTTTGTTAAGAACAAGAGTTCGTTAAGAACAAGAGTTCGTTAAGAACAAGAGTTCGTTAAGAACAAGAGTTCGTTAAGAACAAGAGTTCGTTAAGAACAAGAGTTCGTTAAGAACAAGAGTTCGTTAAGAACAAGAGTTCGTTAAGAACAAGAATTCGTTAAGAACAAGAGTTCGTTAAGAACAAGAGTTCGTTAAGAACAAGAGTTCGTTAAGAACAAGAGTTCGTTAAGAACAAGAATTCGTTAAGAACAAGAATTCGTTAAGAACAAGAGTTCGTTAAGAACAAGAATTCGTTAAGAACAAGAATTCGTTAAGAACAAGAGTTCGTTAAGAACAAGAATTCGTTAAGAACAAGAATTCGTTAAGAACAAGAGTTCGTTAAGAACAAGAATTCGTTAAGAACAAGAGTTCGTTAAGAACAAGAGTTCGTTAAGAACAAGAATTCGTTAAGAACAAGAATTCGTTAAGAACAAGAGTTCGTTAAGAACAAGAATTCGTTAAGAACAAGAATTCGTTAAGAACAAGAATTCGTTAAGAACAAGAATTCGTTAAGAACAAGAATTCGTTAAGAACAAGAGTTCGTTAAGAACAAGAATTCGTTAAGAACAAGAATTCGTTAAGAACAAGAGTTCGTTAAGAACAAGAATTCGTTAAGAACAAGAATTCGTTAAGAACAAGAATTCGTTAAGAACAAGAGTTCGTTAAGAACAAGAGTTCGTTAAGAACAAGAGTTCGTTAAGAACAAGAATTCGTTAAGAACAAGAATTCGTTAAGAACAAGAATTCGTTAAGAACAAGAGTTCGTTAAGAACAAGAATTCGTTAAGAACAAGAGTTCGTTAAGAACAAGAATTCGTTAAGAACAAGAGTTCGTTAAGAACAAGAGTTCGTTAAGAACAAGAGTTCGTTAAGAACAAGAGTTCGTTAAGAACAAGAATTCGTTAAGAACAAGAATTCGTTAAGAACAAGAGTTCGTTAAGAACAAGAGTTCGTTAAGAACAAGAGTTCGTTAAGAACAAGAATTCGTTACTTGCGATTGATGATAAGCTGACAAGTTAGTCAGAACCACCAACAGGAGCGACTCTTTGTTACATGTTGGCTGCTCGAGGGTTCAGCGCGAAAGAGAGAGAAATATAAGAAACAGGAAGTGACGTAGTTAGGTCGCTCTCCAGTAAAGGGCGATAGTCGAGTTAGCCTGGGAGTTTCAATTCCCACAAGTAGCCAATAAGAATGGAAGAGGAATATCGCAAAGAGAAAGGATCCGCATTGGCGTTTGTCTTGAAAAGATCAAGCAGAGTTAACAGAAATAGCTCCAGGAAAAGGGAGACGTATTAAAGAATATGGCATAATCACACTGGTTCCCGCTAGATTACTGAAGTTAAGCGATTTTGAGCCTGGTCAATACTAAAATAGGTGACCATTTGGTAATATTAGGTGTTGTATGTGCTCTGAAGAGAGATGAAAATTATTATTCATAGTTTATAGGGTAATGATTGCACTTAGCCTTTTATGACCTGAATTATGATGTAGACAATTTTAAAAATATTTGTTAATTTTAGTTAAAGGGTAATGATACTGTCTTCAAATTCATTTATTTATGACTGAACGAATTAGTTCAACTAGGTCATAAAAGGGTTAACGACCGAATAGAAATGGTCAGTACTTACAAAATGTTTGATATGATCCTCGGGGTCATAGTCCTTCAAATTGGTTACTTCCGTATCCACACCGTATTTAGTGATTTCGATCTCCAGATGCTCGGCAAATTTCTGACGAAAAAGAAAAGGAAAAATATTCAATAAATAATTTTGTTTGTATTTATTTTGATTATATATATATGACTAGCGGGGGCACCCGGCGTTGCCCGGGTGTGTGGGGGTGTCGTAAGATTATAGGTTTAGTAGGATTATAGTAGCGGGGGTTCCTCGGTGTTGCTTGGGTCGAGTAAGAAAAAAATAAATTGGTAGTGGGGGAGGGGGGGGGGGAACAACACTAGGCAGTTTGGGTGGAGAGAAAAATAAAAACAAGTGGTAGTAGGCAGGCAGGGCAGGCTTGAACCCGTAACGTGAAGGAGGTAAAAAAAAAAAAAAAAAGACGTGTTTGTTGATGTCTGGGAGGTAGTAAAATCATTTTAGTCTGTCGTGTTTTTATGGTGCTTCTACAGTATGCGGCATAGGTGATGTAATCGCATTCCAAATAAAAACTCTTTGATTATATATATGACTAGCGCCGGGGGGGGGGGGGGCGTTGCCTTGGTGTGGGGGGGGGGTATAGTAAAGGAAGGGATTAAAAGTGGTTACAAAAAATGTGGTATAGTAGGGGGGGTCCTCGGTGTTGTTTGGGTCGAGTAAGAAAAAAATAAATTGGTAGTGGGGGGGTAGGGGGAACAACACTAGGCAGTTTGGGTGGAGAGAAAAATAAAAACAAGAGGTAGTAGGCAGGCAGGCTTGAACCCATAACGTGAAGGAGGTAAAGAAAAAAAAAAAAAAAAAAAAAAAAGACATGTTTGCCGATGTCTCCATCGTCCGACCGGAAGTTCGGAATGTTGAAATTAAGCGAAGTCAATCCAACTGATACGATGACGTAAAAAGCAAAAAACAAAAAAAAACAAAAAAAAAAAAAAAAAAAAAAACGTGTTTGCCGATGTCTCCATCGTCCGACCGGAAGTTCAGAATGTTGAAATTAAGCAAAGTCAATCCAACTGATACGATGACCTGCAAAAATAGCGACGCAAAAAAAAAAAAAAAAAAAAAAAAAAACGACCCCTTTCTTGTAGAAAACTGCCCAGTTTAGGGTGAAGGAATTAATGTTTCTGGCCAATTTTTCAAAGAGTCAAGCTTTAAAACAATACTGAACTCATGAGGATCTGTCGCCTCTGCCAAAAATGTTTGCAAGACATACAAACACACACACACACACATTTTGCTTTTTATATAGATACATACATACATACATACATACATACATACATGATGATTGCTGCATCTTTCCAGATGATTGCTGTCATATTGAGTTCTCCCAATCTCATCATCTATGCCATCTCAGATGACTCTGCACTCCCACCGCAGATTTGCACATCTTGAAGCAAATGTGACATACAAATTGAGCAATTTCCATCGAGTTGACTTCCTCTGGAGGTTGAAGGGTATTCCTATGAACAATCACATGTCTTCGCAAACCAGCAGTAGACTTACAAACTTTGATGCATATTAAATAGATCGTTTGGTTTGGACTAATAGGTGCAAAGTTGACCTAAACAGGAGTTTTGTGGTGGTTGACGTAGTCAGCTTTTGACAAAAGCACTCGTTCACAAATGTCGCATTTCCAGCTCTGTGTGTCATGGTTAAGACCATCAATTAAACCCTTGCGAACTCTCGCTTCAGATTGCTGTGGGCCTGCTTTCTTTTCTCTAGAGCATCACAACTTTTACGTATAAGCTTTCGCCAC
Source organism: Euprymna scolopes (assembly GCF_053919585.1). NCBI lineage: Eukaryota > Metazoa > Mollusca > Cephalopoda > Sepiida > Sepiolidae > Euprymna > Euprymna scolopes. The sequence continues at coordinate 110,736,931 of NC_136527.1, read as the reverse complement.
TTCGGCCTTTGTATCGTAAGTTCTTCCCATGTGTCGATGTCGATTTGCAGGACTTTCAAATTATTCTTTGTAGAATCCCTGAACACCTTTCCTAGGCTTGCGTTGAGGGCGCTTGCCATTTTCTAGTTCCCTTAAAAAGTTTGTTTTAGTAGCCTACACTCTTTCATTCGAACCAGGTGGCCCACCCAACGCATGGGAAATCCGATATATATAACAAAACGCTTGAACATTGGCCCGCCAAAATTAAAATGAAAAAAAAATGGATTGCAAGAGAAACAAACAGGAATTGTTCCCGCTCTTCAATGAAATATGCATTTTTTTTTTTACATAGAGGTCATCACTTATCAAGGCCCAGAAGCCACTCAGGGATAAGGATTATTGCGCGTACAGTAATCAAAGGGATAGTATCGTAGTAATAGTTAGTATTGGAGATTTGATAAAGTGTCATTACTTAAGGGGGCGGTTCATCAGGAATTTGTTTATGTTGGACTTGAAGACATCCAAGTTGAAGTCAGGAGGGAAACAGGCAAGCGGCAGAGAGTTCCACAGGCGTGCAGTTCTAAGGAAGAAGCTTTGTTCATGGAATCTACGTTTTGATTTAGGCACAAATAAAGAGTGGGGAAAATTACTGACAGTGGTTTCAGCTAGACGGGATGTTTCATTGAAGAGCAGGGACACTTCCTGTTTTGTTTTCTATTCGAGCGTAAAAAGAAATTCGCAGACGTTTTTGACTTCCAGGAGTCATCTTGTGTTTCGCGAATTTATTAAAAAGTCAATCAAAATCACTTAAAATCGTCAAAAGCACTTAAGCAGGTCTTCCCCTGCATATTTGAGCCCGATTGGTGGTCATTTTTTTTTTTTATATGGATTAGTAGGGCTTCAATGATTAAGATGCGCAGATCACATTGTGAGATGGCTAAAAAGAAAAAAGTCCGGTGGTCCGTTATTCACACATCCATGGATGGCGAGTGCTTTGAAGGCGCACGGTTCGTATGTTGTTGATATGGATTTCAGCCAGAATGAGAAATATCTTATAACGGTCGCAGAAGGTACGTACATCCAGATCAAGCAACAACAAAAAAACAAACGTAGATTCGATAAAAAAAAAAAAAAAAAAAAAAACTGCATGCCTGTGGAACTCTGTTCCGTTTTCCTGCTTTCCAACTGACTACAGTATAGTTGTCTTCAAGTCTAACATAAACAAATTCTTGATCAGCCATCCCCTTATGTAATCCAATTTACCCAATTCTCACTACTAACGATTATTACGACATTTTCTCATTGACTACTGTACACTCCTTAACCCTTTTCCTCGAGTGGCCTCTGGGCCTTGATGAGTCTAAATTAAATAGTGGTCTGAATACAGCCATAGTCTAAATTAAATAGTGGTCTTAATACAGCCATAGTCTAAATTAAATAGTGGTCTTAATACAGCCATAGTCTAAATTAAATAGTGGTCTTAATACAGCCATAGTCTAAATTAAATAGTGGTCTTAATACAGCCATAGTCTAAATTAAATAGTGGTCTTAATACAGCCATAGTCTAAATTAAATAGTGGTCTTAATACAGCCATAGTCTAAATTAAATAGTGGTCTTAATACAGCCATAGTCTAAATTAAATAGTGGTCTTAATACAGCCATAGCCGAAAAAAACGTGGTCCAAATGTTTTGACGATTTCTGTATAGAAACCACCACTTTATCTTGACTATCCCCGTATTGAGACGAGCGTTTTATTTATTAATGAAATCAAAAGGATGTAGTGTTTACCTGATATACGTAATCGTAAACTTTAAACTAATATAAATAACGGCATTTATATATAGAAAATGTAATCCCAACCGAATCAAAAAAGCTCAATACGCAATAGAGAGTAGAGCTTATTATAAGAGAAAGAAAATTAAAAACAATAAAAATTTATTGTTCGATTGAATACTCCAAAAACAATTTACAAAGTCCTTATTCCGTGGAGTTTCAAAGAATGCTATTCTTATTATTCTTCTCATCTGAGGACATAAAGAAATCAGCAAATTATATTTGTAGCAATGCTAGAATTTGCTAGTTACGGCATTAAGTGAAACCATAATTTATTGTAGTTATAAATTATAAAATAAAAAAATGACAAAATATTGGATATGTAAAAAACTAATAAAAACAAACCGCGCATAATATTTCAGCTTGAATGACACTCCTCAAGAGTTGATCCAAAATGAAAAATAGTTCTTTAGATAGAATGTATTCCAAAATAAGTCCAGCGTGATGATGCATATAATCCGATTGGAAAGTTTTCAAAAATCCGATTGGAAAGTTTACAAAACAGCTGAAATAATGAAAATTGTTTTTTTTCCGGGCAGTGCAGTAGTCCAAAGAAAGAAGATTGTGCGTCAATCGAGATGGGATGACTTTCAAAAATATTGTCAAAAAAAGCAACCTCTCCCTGTTGAAAAGTGCCCCGTTGAGGGTGATGGAATTTATGTTTTGCCCAATTTTTCAATATTTGTTGTCCGAAGTGTCGAGCTTCAAAACGATACCGATCTCCAGAAAATCCATCGCCTCTGTCGAAAATTTTAAGCATAGATACATACATACATACATTCAAACAGACAGGTGAGAATTATATTATAGACTGGCTTGGGTGCCCAGCATTGCCCGAATGTTTGGAGTCGTGTGTTGAGGAAAAAAAAAAAAAAAGTCGTAGTAGTCAGGCAGGCTCGAACCCGTACCACGAAGGAGGGAAAAACATTGCCTGGATGTTTGGAGGTGTGTGTTGAGCAAAAAAAAAAAAAAAAAAAAACATACATACATACATACATTTAAACAGACAGTTGAGATTTATATTATAGACTAGCGAGGGGTACCCAGCGATGCCCGGGTGTTTGGAGGAAATCAAAACCTGGTGGGAGGGTGGGGGTTAAATAATTAAAAAAAAAAATGTTTCGGTAGGTGAGTATGAGGATCGAACCCGAACCCTTGAGGCAAAGTTGGAAATTAAGTGTGAAAAAAAAAAAAAAACATGCAACATTAACCATTGGGCCACCGCGACATACAACAGACATGTTTGAATTTATTTATTTAACTATTAAAAACAGGTGTCCGCAATAAAAGTTAACTCTGCTGCTTCCATTTGACCTAATTAAGAAGGTCAAATAGAAGTCACACAGCGTTTGGGTTTGTTTACCCAAATTTGACTTTTTCCCCCAACAGATGTTGGGGAGGGGGAAACCAGCTCCCCATTTTCCAGACTGATTAGCAACTGTCTGATATAAGAGGACTTTGTCCCCACATTGATCAAAGCTGATTGCTTCTGGACGTTTCCCGGGCGCGATGCCAAGAACTATGTTAACTTTGAATTAGTTTTGCTTTTTATACGAAAAAGCCCAATCAACACGCGAGAAGCCAAAATAGCAATAATTTTGTAAAAGTCGATGTAAATAAATCTATACGCTACGCGCTTTCCTAAATCCTAGATATTATTATATAGAACCTATATAAACAGTTGTAAGCGATCGTAACGACTCCGTGTGCGAAAGAAGCCTTTGCGAGACATACACAAAATGGTCACACACATTTTGCCTTTTATATATATAGAAGATTGGATATCTAAGAAAACAAGCCGAGAGTGCGAGGTCCCCCTCAATAATTACAAGAAACCTTCTCTACCAACAATAGCAATAGCCAAAAATATTACCTGAAAGTAATTCTTTTAAACTCCTCGGTCTAACGTTCACAGGAAACATGAGTCAGAACAGATACATTGAGAGCATTGCTAAGGCTGCTGCGAAGAAGGTGGGCTCTCTCTACCATGCTAGAAAGCTACTTACGCCTGAAAGTATCCTGTACCGCTATAACACCACCATTCGCCCATGCATGGAGTACTGCTGTCACATGTATCTGCTACTTATTTCTCACTCCTGGACAGGGTTCAAAAGAGAGTCGCCAACCTGATAGGTCCTGAACTGACATCTAAGCTTTAGCCTCTGTCTCATCGACGAAATATTGCATCCCTCTGCCTGTTCTACAAGTATTTTAATGGTGAATGCTCTGATGAACTACAAGCACTTGTATCCCCTCGACATAAATAAATAACGTAAATACCCCCGACAAACCCGACAATCAGCAAAATCCCACCCCTACACAGTAGAGATCCCTAGATGTAAGAAAGCCTTCATTTTTTTTTTTTTTTTTTTATTCAATTTTCACCCCAAACAAGGCACAGTGCCACTTTGAAGCAGGGGGCTACTATTAGGGACTTAATTAGCGGGGTCATTATGAAGGGAGAAGAGTAGAAAGATGCTTGCTAACATTACACTTGAACTTCTGCATATCATTGCAGTTGGGAAAGCAGAATCCCGGAAGGGAGTTCCAAAGACCCGCAGTTCTGGGGAAGAAACTATTGGAGTAAAAGGCTTTCTTGCACCTAGGGATCTTTACTGTAAAGGGATGAGACTTAGTAGCTTGTCGGGTTTGTCGGGGGTAGTTACGTCGGGGAGGTACAAGTGTTTGCAGTTCGTCAGAGCATTCACCATTAAAGTATTTGTAGAACAGGCAGAGGGATGCAACATCTCGTCGATGGGACAGAGGTTGAAGCCTAGATGACAGTTCAGGACCTATCAGATTAGCGACTCTAATAGTTTTTTCCCCAGAACTGCAGGACTTTGGAACTCCCTTCCAGGATTCTGCTTTCCGAACTGTACTGACATGCAGAAGTTCAAGTTTAATATGAACAGACATCTTGCTAGTTATCTACCTTCAACTTATGCCCCTGATAGTAGCCTCCTACATTAAAGTGACACTGTTTGGGTTGAAAATTGAATGAAAAAAATAAAATAAATAAATAAATAAAAACATACAGAAGTTTTAATTAATTTTTTTTTTTTTTGTACAAAGGACTCACCACTTATTAAGGCCCGAAGGTCATCCAAGGATAAGTGTCACTGAGACAATAGTATAATGGTGGAAATTGGGTAGAATATAATTTAAAGGGAATTTGTTTACATTAGACTTGAAGACAACCATATCAACTCGTTTCTTTGTTAGTTATCTTACATCACATAACCAGGTCAGTCTTATTGGTTTGGTAAATTGTAATTTTATTATATAAATATTTAACTGTAAGTATCTATATATAATACTAAAACTCTGTCGTTCTTGGTTGTTTGCTTGCGCAATATCCTCCTCCTACTATTACCATGTCTCCTCTTCTTGTTACTACTATTACTTCTCTTTACAACTACTACTACGCCTCTTCCTCCTCTTACTACTACTACACCTCCTCTTCCTTATCCTACTATTACTACTACTGGTTGACATGTATTTTCCCTACTACTACTACTCTAAACAGAATAACTCATAAAAATCTATCTATATTTTTTTTTCATTTTAATATATTTTCATAGAAATGTTTCTGTTACGTCACAAAAACCTATTTTCTTTACGTCACAAGTGTCATGCTCATACATTAATTCCATAACTAATATAACATACTGACCCCTTAGGAGATGTTTTACAACTATTCTATATTACAAGTATACTGTCGCATTTTTCTCACAAATAAATCAACTTTGACCTGTTGACAACGTATTTTTGTTTTACTGTGGACGTTTTCAGCGGCCTAATTTTTTTTTTTTGCATTTTAAATTATCCAAATAAACAATTGTTAATACTTTCTGCATTTTTTTTTTACAGCGTTCATTTCCATATTACGTTTAAGTTATTTTAACGCAACTTATAATTCAATGGGTGTAAGTTTTTTTTTTATTTTTCAAAAATAAACAATTATAAACAGAATGACTCATAGAAATCTATCTATATTCTTTTTTCATTTTAATATACTTTCATAGAAATGTTTCTGTTATGTCACAAAAAAACTATTTTCTTTACGTCACAAATTTATACATTAATTCCCCACGCGCTTCCTCCAGGCAATCTGTCATCGCCCAGAAACCACAATATCCAACACTACCTGTAGAACACATTATCACAAAAATATTTCTTGCAACTTCAACATCGTTGTCTTCAAGATCAATGTTAGAGGAAAATAAAAATGCCGAAACTGACTAATCAGAATCAAATATTGATTTTGTAGAAAGAAACCTATTAATGACGAATCGCCCCCTTAGCCTTGTCCCACTTTTCGCCAAAATATTTGAGACCATAATTAACCAAGCTCTAGTCCATCACCTTACAGATGCTAAACTTCGATCAACAATATGGATTTAGGCAAGCCCGATCCACAGCAGACATCCTAACTCATCTCAGAACATACATACCATTTACTGGACAAAGAAGAGGAGGGTAGAGCGGTAGCTCTAGATATATATAAACTTTTGACAAGGTATGGCATGAAGGTCTTCTCAGGAAAATCAGATCATACGGTATCACTGGAAGAATACTTAACATAATTAAATCCTCCTTAGAGAAGAGAAAAATCCAGGTTGTCCACGGCGGTCGTACATCTAAACAATATTATATAAATGTGGGAGTGCCTCAAGAGTCTATCCTTAGACCTCTATTATTCCTAATATTCATAAATGACCTCCCTGACAAAATTGTCTGTGAGATGGGTATATATGCTGATGACACCATGCTCTATAACAGACACGACAGGAAAACAAATGAACACATATCTAAAGAAATGGCAGAAACACTAGAGGATGACCTCCAATCTGTAGTGGAATGGGGACAAAAATGGATGGTCACATTCAATGCTGCCAAGACTAAACTGGTTTCCTTCAATAATTACAAGAAACCTTCTTTACCACCAATAGCAATGGCCAATGACTCCTTATCTGAAAGTACATCTTTTTAACTCCTCGGCCTAACGTTCACAGAAAACATGAGTTGGAACAATTATATTGAGAGTATTGCCAGGACCGCTGCGAAGAAGGTAGGTTCACTCTACCGTGCTAGAAAGCTACTAACGCCCGAAAGTATCCTGTACCTATATAAGGCCACCATTCGGCCATGTATGGAGTATTGTTGTCATATTTGGGCTGTTGTATCCCTCTGCCTGTTCTACAAGTACTTTAATGGTGAATGCTCTGACGTACAGCAGACATCCTAACTAATCTCAGAACGTATATACCATTCACTGGAAAAGAAGGGAAGGGTAGAGCGGTAGCTCTATATATATCTAAGGCTTTTGACGTCCGAAAGTATCCTGTACCTCTATAAGGCCACCATTCGCCCATGTATGAAGTCTTGTTGTCATATTTGGGCTGGTGCATCTGCTACTAGTCTCTCACTCCTAGACAAGGTTCAAAAGAGAGTCACCAATCTGATAGGTCCTGAACTGTCATCTAAACTTCAGCCTCTGTCCCATCTAACCCTCTGCCTGTTCTACGGTGAATGATCTGACGAACTGCAAGCACTTATACCCCCTCGACGTAAATAAACCTGACAAGCAGCTAAATCCCACCCCTTCACAGTAGAGATTCCTAGATGTAAGAAAACCTTCTACTCCAGTAGTTTCTTGCCCAGAACCGCTAAACTTTGGAATTCCCTTCTGGATCCCTACTTCCCCAACTGTACTGACATGCAGAAGTTCAAGTGTAACGTGAACCGACAGCTTGCTGACATCAAAGTGGCAATGTGCCTTGTTTGGGGTGAAAATGTAATTAAAAGAAAAATAAATAAATAAAAAGAACTAACTTTACTTTATATATTAGATATTGATACAAATTCAGTTCACTTACCTTAGAGCATCCAGACTGGGTCCCATATAAAATGTGTAAAGATCTTTCCCATGTTTCTGGCGAGGTTTGAGGTCGATCATTTCCTGATAATTCTTCAGTTTCCTTTTGTTGAACTGTCTCTTTGCTCAAAACATTTACCTATATAAAAGGTAAGAAAAGCCATTCTTAACATGAGGAGGGGAAGGGTCTTTGTTTATGTTGCGCAGACAGAAGTCAGTGCTTGTGCACTTATTGATCCATGCTATTTTTTTAAATGGTATTTTCAAGTTTAATTAACGTTTTATGATATGTTTTTATTAAATTGTAAAGTTAAAGTGAACGTGCGTAAAAACAAAAAAATGTTTAAAAAACAAAAAAAAAGTTTAAAAAACAAAAAAAAAGTTTAAAAAACAAAAAAAAAGTTTAAAAAACAAAAAAAAAGTTTAAAAAACAAAAAAAAGTTTAAAAACAAAAAAAAGTTTAAAAAACAAAAAAAAAAGTTTAAACAAAAAAAAGTTTAAAAAACAAAAAAAAGTTTAAAAAACAAAAAAAGTTTAACAAAAAAAGTTTAAAAAACAAAAAGTTTAAAAAACAAAAAGTTTAAAAAACAAAAATAAGTTTAAAAAACAAAAAGTTTAAAAAACAAAAATAAGTTTAAAAAACAAAAAAAGTTTAAAAAACAAAAAAAAGTTTAAAAAACAAAAAAAAGTTTAAAAAACAAAAAAAAAGTTTAAAAAACAAAAAAAAGTTTAAAAAACAAAAAAAAAGTTGAAAAAACAAAAAAGTTGAAAAAACAAAAAAGTTGAAAAAACAAAAAAGTTGAAAAAACAAAAAAAAAGTTTAAAAAACAAAAAAAAAGTTTAAAAAACAAAAAAAAAGTTTAAAAAACAAAAAGTTTAAAAAACAAAAAAAAAGTTTAAAAAACAAAAAAAAGTTTAAAAAACAAAAAAAAAGTTTAAAAAACAAAAAAGTTTAAAAAACAAAAAAAGTTTAAAAAACAAAAACAAGTTTAAAAAACAAAAATAAGTTTAAAAAACAAAAATAAGTTTAAAAAACAAAAAAAAGTTTAAAAAACAAAAATAAGTTTAAAAAACAAAAATAAGTTTAAAAAACAAAAAAAAGTTTAAAAAACAAAAAAAAAAGTAAATAAAAAAACCCAAAAAACAACAAAAGAATAGAAAAAAAAAAAAAACAGTTCCACCGGAAACCTCTACAAGAGTGCCCACCCCCTAAAAATGTGTGTTTTATAGTTTTTTTTTTTGTTTTTTTTTAATTTTTAAAAATTCTTTTTAAAAACTTTTTTCCGACGATTATGATAATCGTCGGAAAAAAGATTACAAACTTAGCAGAAAAAAATTTCCCCCCAAAAATTAATGACTTTTAAGACGGGGGTTACTTTCTTGTTATACCGTTCTACTTCATTGCTGCCTGACTTACTGTCCATTTCTTTGCCGACGTGGCACGTGATTAGACCGTTATAACAAGAAAGTGACCCCCCCCCTTCTTACAAGTCATTAAATTAATTTTTTTTCAAAACGTTTTCTGCTAATATGATGCACAAGTCTGTAATCTATGATAATCATTGGAAAAAACTTTGGCGCTAGTGCACTTAGTGATCTGCGCCATTTTTTAAATAATATTTTCAGGTTTAATTAAAGTTTATATGTTTTTATTAAATTGTAAGGTTACAGGTAAATGCGAGAAAAAAAACAAAAAAACAGGCGGACCTATAAGAATGGATACCCCCTAAAAATGTGTTTTACACCGTTTTTTTTTTGTTTTTTTTTTAAACTTTTTTTCTGACAATTATCTTTGATAGTAATTGTCTGTATTTTTGAGATGAGGTGTTTTCATTGATTGAGATTGTCGTTGTTGGTTGGTTGTTTTTGTTTTACGGCATATCAACCCTTTTCGGGTTATTTAATGCCGAATCCAAAGATTTTGAAGAAAAATTTTTTTAATAGAATATATTTGTTGTTTTCACATCGGTTTCTATTTAACCCATAGTTGGGATCCTAACAAGTACTATCACTCCGGGTCAGAGTGGACCTGGGAGCAATGGTAATTAAAGGGTGGCTCCACACTCCCCAAAGCCCACAAGCTGGGGCCTCACCACTGGATATAGTTTAAGGTCATATCCAGGACCTGAGATTGTCAGACTGACTTCCTCATCTTGGTTGTTATTGTCACAACATTTCGGCCGTTTTGCCCTCTGCCGTCAGGTGACGAAGGCCGGAGGGCAAAACGGCCGAAACGTTGTGACAATAACAACCAAGATGAGGAAGTCAGTCCGACAATCTCAATCAATTATCTTTGATTACAAACATAAGTATCCGATTAGAAGAAAAAATTTGAAAAAAATTTAATGAATTTTAAGAAGGGGGTTCACTTTCTCATTATAAAGTTCAACTTTATTGCTACCCAACTTACTGTTCATTTTGTTATGTCACCTGATTAGAACCCCTTCTTGAAAGTCATCAAATTTATATTTTTTCAAAATTCTTTTTTCTAATATGATACACAAGTCTATGATAACCGTCGGAGAAAACTTTAGTGCGAGTGCACTTAGTGATCCGCACTATTTTTTCCAAATAGTATTTTCAAGTTTAATTAAAGTTTTATATGTTTTTATTAAATTGTAAGATTAAAGTACAGAATAGGTACAAAACACCCTCCCATGTTAAGAATGGCTTTCTAAATAATAACATTATTTCAGCACAGATCAATAAGTGCACTGGTACCAAAATGATTTCAGAAGTAAACACATTGTACTTCTTGCGACAAAAATACTTGACAAACGATTTGAATTTTATGCATACAAAACCAAACTACAAGAGAACTTTAGATATGGCATCACAAGCAAGAAAATTAAAGATAAGCTGATTATATTTTCATCTTTTTTTTTTTTTAAAAACCTCAAGAGAAAGGACAGCCGGTTGGGGATAGCTGCTTCCTCACTCTACAGGTGACGCAGTAAGTAATTTATATTGAAAAATAAAAACTTTGAAAGAATTGTTGAACTCCAAATGCCCATGTGCTATCATTATCCCAAAATAGCCGAGCTGGACCCAGAGAATCCCAAAATAGCCGAGTTGGACCCAGAGAATCCCAAAATAGACTAGCTGGACCCAGAGAATCCCAAAATAGACTAGCTGGACCCAGAGAATCCCAAAATAGACTAGCTGGATCCAGAGATCCTAAAATAGATGAGCTAGACCCCAACAATCCTAAAATAGCCGAGCTTGACCCCAACACTCCTAAAAAGCCAAGCTGGACCCCAACAATCCTTAAATAGCCGAGCTGGACCCCAACAATCCTAAAAAGCCAAGCTGGACCCCAACAATCCTAAAAAGCCAAGCTGGACCCCAACAATCCTAAAAAGCCGAGCTGGACCCCAACAATCCTAAAATAGCTGAGCAGGACCTCAACAATCCTAAAAGAGCCGAGCTGGACCCCCACAATCCTAAAATCAAAGCTGGACCCCAACAATCCTAAAATAGCTGAGCAGGACCTCAACAATCCTAAAAAAGCCGAGCTGGACCCCAACAATCCTAAAAGAGCCGAGCTGGACCCCAACAATCCTAAAAAGCCAAGCTGGACCCCAACAATCCTAAAAAGCCAAGCTGGACCCCAACAATCCTAAAATAGCTGAGCAGGACCCCAACAATCCTAAAATAGCCGAGCTGGACCCCAACAATCCTAAAAAGCCGAGCTGGACCCCAACAATCCTAAAAAGCCAAGCTGGACCCCAACAATCCTTAAATTGCCGAGCTGGACCCCAACAATCCTTAAATAGCCGAGCTGAACCCCAACAATCCTTAAATAGCCGAGCTGGACCCCAACAATCCTAAAATAGCTGAGCAGGACCTCAACAATCCTAAAAGAGCCGAGCTGGACCCCAACAATCCTAAAAAGCCAAGCTGGACCCACACAATCCTAAAAAGCCAAGCTGAACCCCAACAATCCTTAAATAGCCGAGCTGGACCCCAACAATCCTAAAATAGCTGAGCAGGACCTCAACAATCCTAAAAGAGCCGAGCTGGACCCCAACAATCCTTAAATAGCCGAGCTGGACCCCAACAATCCTAAAATAGCTGAGCAGGACCTCAACAATCCTAAAAGAGCCGAGCTGGACCCCAACAATCCTAAAAAGCCGAGCTGGACCCCAACAATCCTAAAAAGCCGAGCTGGACCCCAACAATCCTAAAAGAGCCGAGCTGGACCCCAACAATCCTAAAATCCAAGCTGGACCCCAACAATCCTTAAATAGCCGAGCTGGACCCCAACAATCCTTAAATAGTCGAGCTGGACCCCAACAATCCTTTAATAGCCGAGCTGGACCCCAACAATCCTAAAATAGCTGAGCAGGACCTCAACAATCCTAAAAGAGCCGAGCTGGACCCCAACAATCCTAAAAAGCCGAGCTGGACCCCAACAATCCTAAAATCCAAGCTGGACCCCAACAATCCTTAAATAGCCGAGCTGGACCCCAACAATCCTAAAAAGCCAAGCTGGACCCCAACAATCCTAAAAAGCCAAGCTGGACCCCAACAATCCTAAAAAGCCAAGCTGGACCCCAACAATCCTAAAATAGCTGAGCAGGACCTCAACAATCCTAAAAGAGCCAAGCTGGACCCCAACAATCCTTAAAAGCCAAGCTGGACCCCAACAATCCTTAAAAGCCAAGCTGGACCCCAACAATCCTAAAAAGCCAAGCTGGACCCCAACAATCCTAAAAAGCCAAGTTAGACCCCTAGTATATTAAAATGGCCGAGTTGGACCGATAGAATTATAAAATAGTCTATTCAAACCTTAAGTTCTAAAGTCTTCCTCTATTCAGAGTTTTGATCCTTCAGAGATCCGACTCATTTTAAAATCTACTACTCTGATCAAATCAAAAACATATAAATTATGAACTGTTATTTCTATGCTGGGATTGAATAACTGATCCATCGTAGTGCTACATTGACAATGAATATGGAAGACAATAACTGCACAATTTTTATCATTTACCTCGATTCGTGATCTGCTCTTCCATAGATAACCTATCGAGATGCAGGCCAGCAACACAAGCCATACAGGAATATGAAGTAATTCCGTCACTTCATATTCAAAGAATTTCTCCAACATTACAGCAGTAGATCTGAAATAAATTTTAAAAAATTTATATATATGAGAAAAAAATTTAAACTAAGTTGAAATTTACAATCAAATTTATTGTTCGACTGAATACTTCAAAAACCAATTTACAAAGTCCTTATTCTGCAGAGTTTCCAAGAATGCTAGCAATAGTAGTGTTGCGTCTAAAATTTTTCTTTGAATTTAGATCATAATGGTAAGCCTTTCATCTTAACTAGCATTTAGGTAAAAATGCTCTTTCGTATAAATAACTGAATTCGGGTTTGTATTACTGTACACATAGATTCGAAAAAGTTGTCAAAAAACAAATATATAACAAATAAATGTTATCAAAGGCAAGATAAGTTACTTTTCTACCTAACTGGATATATTTTTGTGTTTTTATTCATTGTAACTTGTTTATTCAGCTCGAAAAACATGCAGTGTTTACCGATGTATTGGAAAATTCAAAATGGCAGCCGGCTCTCTCTCGGAGAGGGTACGTTTGGGAAAAGGTATTATAAATAATAAACTAGACAAAATACTGTTAGAAAACAACCGAATACATGTCAACTTATATGACGGTAACATATATTGAGCGAATTTCTAACAGTATTTTGTCTAGTTTATTATTTATAATACCTTTTCCCAAACGTACCCTTTCCGAGAGAGAGTCGGCCGCCATTTTGAATTTTCCAATACATCGGTAAACACTGTATGTTTTTCGAGCTGAATAAACATGTTACATTGAATAAAAACACAAAAAATATATCCAGTTAGGTAGAAAAGTAACTTATCTTGCCTTTGATAACATTTATTTGTTATATATTTGTTTTTTGACAACTTTTTCGAATCTATGTGTACAGTAATACAAACGCCTGAATTGATTCAAAAGCATTGCAGACAAAAATAAATAAATGATATTTAAAAAAAAAAAAAAAAAACTAAAAAAAAAAAAAAAACTGGGTAAATCAAAGCATTGGATTGGTAGAGTTTCAGACTCTAGGGTCCTGGTTTCGAATCTTATTTTCTCATCCTGCTGAATCATAATCAACGAAATATGTGTCCATGGAATATATATATATATATATATATATATATATATATAAATAAAATAAAATAAAAAAAATTATCAATTCAATTAACTTTCTTGAAGCTATATTTTTGGATTTTACCATCACTGGATTATTTATCTTCCACCAGACTATCCATTCATGTGAAATCACCTTTTTCTCCACCATATCCCCTCTGCTTCACTTTTTTTGTCATCAAGTAAGATCTTTGACTTACTTGTTGTTTCATCAAATACTTTTGCATGCAAAATCCGATCCCGCACTTTGCTAATTCCTACCCTCTGATGAGAAGCAGAGTATTTCTTCGAAACTCCGCGGATTAAGGACTATCCACTTATCTAGTGTTTCCTTTTCAGATTAAATATGTTTTTAACTCATTTCAAAGTGTTTTTTTTAACATGTTTTATTAACTGTTTGCTCGTATATAATGTATATATATATATATATATGAGAGAAAATAAAATAAAAACTAAGTTGAAATTACCAATCAAACTTATTGTTCGACTGAATACTCCAAATAACAATTTACAAAATCCTTATTCCATGGAGTTTCAAAGAATGCACTATTCTTGCTATTCTTCTCATCAGGGGACATAAAGAAATCAGCAAATTATATTTGTAACAATGCTAGGATTTGCTGTTATGGCATAAAGTTGCAGCTTGCATAAAGGTAATCTGAAAGGCGAAAATAATTCTTTAGAAAAAAATCAAATCCAAATTTAAATCCAGCTGAATATAATTAGTCCGGTTGGAAAATTTTCAACACAGCTGAAATTCTGAAAATTATTTTTGTGCATAGTGCAATAGTTCAAAGATAGGTTGATCCCCAGTTGAGTGGATTCAAGACATAAGATGGACAGAAAATCAACATGTCATCTCCCATCGTTGGCTTAATTAGGAAACTATATATGACAAAAAGTTATATTCCAAAATTCATGATGTTGACCATCTTATAATTTATTCCTTTAATTCAGTTGACTTGTACAATTCTTATAAGTCAACTGAATTAAAGGAATAAATTATAAGATGGTCAACATCATGAATTTTGGAATATAACTTTTTGCCATTTATTCTATATATTGCTCTGTAATTACATCGAGCTTCTTATATAAGGATTGATATATAATAAGAAAATATATTTCTATATAAATATATATATATTTTTTTAAAATAACGATTTTATAAACGATGCTGCTAGGAACTGACGAATCGAATTAATTCACGTTCTGCTACCAACCAATCAGAAGCCAGAATTGCTCCATAAATATTAAACCTTTCTGTAGCAATTACGCATATGTTTTTTTTTTGTGTCAACACGGGAAAAATCTTTTGCTCTGTGGATTTTAACTCGAGAACTATCCACTGCGAACCAGTCACCTCCCAGGACTTGTGTAGAACAACGAACAATCAGAAACTGTTCTGAAAACTAAACATGGCTTACACTTCTAGCGGTTATGGGCCCAGCACGCTTCCACTTTATCAGTGCTTTTCAAACTTTGCGCTGCCATGGAAACATTTTACTGGCTCATGGAACCCTATATAATAATTTAGTTGTCTTATGCAAAAAAATGCACTCAAAAAATAAAATGAAACGAAAATATTCTTATGATTTTGAGTTGGATTCTTTTGGTGCTGACAGTATAAAAAAAACAAAAAAAAAACAAAAAAACATAAAAGCAAACCTAATAATGGAAAGACAACTTAATTTTTCAAATGTAACAAGTTTAATTATGTAAAATTTAGTATAGTCAAACAATGAATTTGTAAAAATGCACATCTATATATGTATTGAAAAATTTAAAATGGCGCCCGACTCTCTGTTGGACACGGTAAGTTTTGAGCCGTTCCATATAAGTTATCAAATTGTCTTCCGTTTTCCTGCTTTCCGGCTGACTACAATATGGTTGTGTTCAAGTCTAACGTAAATAAGTTCTTGATGAGCCGTTCCATATAAGTTATCAAATTTACCAAATTTTCATTACTAATGATTACTATATTGTCCAATTTCTAATGTACACTCTTTAACCCTTATCCTTGAGTGGCCTCTTGGCCTTGATAATGTGGTGATGCCAAAAAGGAATTAAAAATAAAAATACATACAAATTATTGTTAAAAACCCACAGAATATATATCAGCCTATGTCACGAAAACATATATTGAGCAAGTTGCTAACATTATTTTTTATAGTTTTTTATTTTTAACTCATTTTCCTAAACTTACCGTGTTCAACAGAGTGTCGGGCGCCATTTTAAATTTTCCAATACATCGGTAAACACCGAATGTTTTTCGGACTGAATAAACATGTTACATTAATTAAAAAACACTAAAAACATACCCAGTTAGGTAGAAAAGTAACTTATCTTGCCTTTGATAACATTCATTTGTTATATATTTGTTTTTTGAAAACTTTTTCGAATCTATGTGTACAGTAATACAAACCCGGTAATTGTTTTCTAAGGAGACTTCCGGGTACTCGTCCACGTCCACTTATTGATCCGATATAATAACGTTATTATTTAGAAAACCATTCTTAACATAGGGAGGAGAAGGTGTTTTGTACCTATTCTGTACTTTGACCTTACAATTTAAGGTGCTAATGCAGAGAGTGATCCGGATCCGCGCTATTTTTTAAATCGTATTTCCACGTTTAATTAAAGTTTTATATGTTTTTTTTAAATTCAATTGTAAGGTTAAAGTTTAGAATAGGTACAAAACACCCTCCCCATGTTAAGAATGGCTTTTTAAATAACGTTATTACTCCAGCACGGATCACTCT
The DNA here is from genome assembly GCF_053919585.1 of Euprymna scolopes. Classification (NCBI taxonomy): domain Eukaryota; kingdom Metazoa; phylum Mollusca; class Cephalopoda; order Sepiida; family Sepiolidae; genus Euprymna; species Euprymna scolopes. The sequence continues at coordinate 110,720,292 of NC_136527.1, read as the reverse complement.
CTGCATGAGTACCAAATTTAATAAAAACATATATAATAAAACTTTAATTAAACTTGAAAATACTATTTGACAAAAATAGCACGGATCAGTAAGTGCACTATCACCGGCTTCCGTCTGCGTAACATAGATGTTAATAAAGACCCTTCCCTCCTCATGTTAAGAATGGCTTTCTAATTTTGCTTGTGCATATTAAACTGCAGAAGTGCCCAACATAACGATTGCGGTTGTTGAGAGTGGCAAAACTATAAGGAAACACGAAAAAAAAATTAATTTAAATCGTTCTCTGCTTGTACAGCAATAAAATAGAAATATTTTTACTTTACCTTGACGGTCCGTGTTGATATATGCGACATAGACTATTTAATTGGTCATATTATTACACATGGACACTAACCGGAAGTGTATTAAACTCACGACATTACAATACACGGTTGACGACAGTCATAAAATTGTACAACCAATATTAAGCAACGAACCTTAAATGAACGCATAATTTCTCGTTTTATTTTTACTTCCTGCTTTTTTATTTGTCTTACTACGTACTTACGTGCCAGGTTGTAATTAGAAGAGATGTTGCGAGTTTGTCTCTGCTTTATCGTTATTTTCATGGCAAAGTGTTCGACTGAGCTTCAATCTATGCTCCCCCCTCGCTAAACTTTCACAAGAAACACTCGTCTAGTAGAAAACACTATTAATAATTCCCTAGGTGTATCAGAATTTTTGTAGGAATTTTTGACACCCCTAACACGAAACTGCAAATAAAATATAAAAAACTCGTAATTTCTCTTTTAAAGTGGGCTGTTTATTTTCTTTATGGGTTATACTTCCAAAATAAACTATTAAAGTTGTTTAAAAAGTAATGGAAATTTTATTTTTTATTTTTTAAAAAACAGTAATGAATTTTACGAACTCAATATTTTTCAATTTTTAAACTTTCAAAATCTATCAAAATTTTTCTATTGATTCTATTTTTACGATATTTTCAGGGTCAATGTGAAATTTTATGCTCTTTCCAATAAACCGAATATAATATTTTAGACAAACGTTTTTTTACCAACCCCCATTTTCAAGTGTCTATTAAAAAGTAAAAAATTAATTTACTCACCAAAGTTTTATATATCACAAATTGAAGAGAAAAGGTCAATAAATAATATATTCAAATTTTTTTTTAAAAGTAGTGTTTTTTAGAAATTTACCTGTAAAGTTCGAAGTTTAAAACCTTTTTTTTTTTTTTTAACCACGTTGTTTGTTTTTTCTTTTTTTTTTATGAAACCTTGGTCCTTGCTCCTTTAATTGAAAAAAAAATTAGGGCTTGAATTACATTTTTCGAGTAGTTATAAGCTTGGAAAGACAGGGGGTCGAATAATTCACGCCTCCCATTTTGAAATGTCTATTAAAAAGTAAATAATTAATTTACTCACCAAAGTGTTATATATTACAAATCCAAGAGAAAAGGTCAATAAATAATATATTCAAATTTAAAACAAAAAAAGTAGTGTTTTTTAGAAATTTACCTGTAAAGTCCGAAGTTTAAAACCTTTTTAAAAAAAAAACATGTTGTTTGTTTTTTATTTTTGTTTTTTTTAATGAAACCTTGGTCCTTGCTCCTTTAATCGAAAAAAAAAATTAGGGCTTGAATTACATGTTTCGAGGAGTTATAAGCTTGGAAAGATAGCGGGTGGAATTATTCAATAGTTTTCACGAAATTTCTGACACACCTAAAGAAACACTCGTCTAGCTGAAAACACTATTAATAATTCCCTCCACTCTTTATCTGTGTCTAACCCTTAATGTAGATTCGATGAGCAAAGCTTCTTTCTTAGAACTGCACACCTGTGGAATTGTCTTCCGATTGCCTGCTTTCCAGCTGACTACAATATGGTTGTCTTCAAGTCCAACATAAACAAGTTCTTGATGAGCCGTTCCACTTAAGTTAACAAATTTACCGAATTTCCATTACTAACGATTACTATATTGTCCAATTGACTACTGTACACTCTTAACCCTTATCCTCGAGTGGTCTTTGGGCCTTGATAATGTGGTTATACCTATGTAAAAAAAAAAAAGTATAAATTTTTAAAAAATCATGAAAAATGATCCTGAAGGAATAGGTACGGGCAATAATGGCGGGAAAAATGATACGGGGACCTAGTTTTGAAAGCCGGTTTATAATAATTTTTTTGTAGGTTTCCGACTACTTTTTTTTTAATTACATTTTCACCCCAAACAAGGCACATTGCCACTTTGGTGTAGGGGGCTACTATCAGGGGCAGCAACTGCTGGGGCACTATGTTGGGATTTGGGCAGCAAGATGTCTGTTCACGTTACACTTGAACTTCTGCACGTCAGTTGGCGAAGCAGGGACCTGGAATGGAATTCCAGAGTCTAGCGGTTTTGGGGAAGAAACTACTGGAGTAGAAATATCTTTTACATCTAGGGATCTCTACTGTGTGGCGGTGGGATTTAGCTGCCTGTCGGGTTTGTCGAGGGTGTCTACGTCGTGGGGGCACAAGTGTCTGCAGTTCGTCAGAGCATTCACCATTAAAATACTTGTAGAACAGGCAGAGGGATGCAACGTTTTGTCGATGGGACAGAGGCTGAAGCTTAGATGCCAGTTCAGGGCCTATCAGATTGGCGACTCTCTTTTGAACCTTGTATAGGAGCGAGAGACTAGCAGCAGATGCACCAGCCCAAAAACAATAATAAAAAAAAACAAAACAAAACACTAACCTAGTTTTAAAACAGATCCTTTGTCCGATAAAATGCATGTCCATTGGCTGATAGGAAGGGGCGCGGTGGATACTAGAAAGCTGATTGGCTAACTAAAATCCTCAACAGAAGAGGACCATATAAAAACGATAAACAACCACAGAATTCGTGCATAAGCCTGACGAATCCTAGAGTGGATGAAACGCCGAATAATCAGTGTAGCTTAATCGTCATATATATTTTATAAATTACTAACTAGCTCTACCTATGTATTGAGCACTTTTGAAGTAAATACTTAAAGTTCACGCATAAATCTATACTTTCGTATATTAATTTTATGTGAGTAAATGGAGTAGTTATATATATATATATATATATATATATATATATATATATATATATATATATATATATATATAAAATAAAAATTACAATTAAATTTACCAAAATGATCCAAGATGGTAAAATTAAAGTATATTATAAATATTAAAGAACTAATCTTTATAAAATTATCTCAGCCAGATGTAAAAGCTCGATAAAACCAAATAGGAAATAGAGCTTATAATATGAGCAAACAGTTAATAAAATATGTTAAAAAACACTTTGAAATGAGTTAAAAACATATTTAATCTGTTTTGTGAATTATTTCTTTGGATTATTATGGACCATCTTCTTCCAATTACGGGATTTCCTTGGATTTTACTTGTACAAATGGAAATTCTTTTAACTTTCTTGAAGTTTTACATTTGGATTTTACCGTCACTGGATTTTTTATCTTCCACCAGACTATCCATTCACGTGTAATCACCTTTTTCTTCACCATATTCCCTCTGCTTCACTTTTTTGTTATCAAGTAAGACCTTTGACTTACTTGTTGTTTCATCAAATACTTCTGCATGCAAAATCCGATCCCGCATTTTGCTAATTCCTACCCTCTGATGAGAAGGAAAGTATTTCTTCAAAACTCCGCGGATTAAGGACTATTCATTTATCTAGTGTTTCCTTTTCAGATTAAATATGTTTTTAACTCATTTCAAAGTGTTTTTTAACATGTTTTATTAACTGTTTGCTCATATATATATATATATATATATATATATATATATAGTCTTGGAAGTTTTTAACCTTTAAAACTATACAAAAAAATATATTTTATCATTCGTTAGAAAACCATCTAGTCAGTAAGTCATTTAATCACCTGCAATTACTGCATCAACTCGCTCTCAATTTGACTATAATACCAATAATTTATTTTTCAAGGGATCATCAGTTGTTTACCATGAAACACTGTTTCGGGGATTTATATATATATATATATATATATATATATATATATATACTGTGTAAGCAAAATCAAGACTTCAAAAAAGAGACAAATATACATATGACATATATATCTACACATATAAATGAATATATATAAAAAGAAAAAAAACATATGCACAATACATACGTCTAAATATGGGTATAAATTTAGATCACATAAATCTTTGAGCTCAATATGATATTCTCCTGAAGGTTGAAGGTTCAATTCTCGGTGTGGGCAACCGAAAAATACACTTGCAAATTACTTAGGACCTCTATCCAGTCATGGCTGACGGAACAAGAGCATGAAGTAAATAAATGGTTCCGTTCGAAATTCTGTCCAAATTCCCGAGTTCGACAAAAACATTCCGGTGTTTGACAAGATACACTTGAAGAACACGAACAAAGCGTCATTCTAGGAACTGCACGCCTGTGGAACTCTCTTCCGTTTATCTGCTTTCCAGCTGACTACAATATGGCCGTCTTCAAGTCCAATGTAAACAAGTTTAAAAAAATAAAAACTTTTTCCCCGACCGGTCGGGATTAGGGTTGTGAGGTGTGGTTAGAGTTTATGAAAATAAATGTTAGCAATAAAAACTTTTAAAACCAAGTTAGAAAAAAGAAAACAATTTACTTCCCCACTAAATTATTGTATTATTGATGGCCCCGATTCTTCTTTTTTTTTTTTAGGCGATGTAATAAACCATATTTTTGAGTAGGTTTCCTCCTCTCTTTATTTTGGTTTGTATATTTTTCATGTTGCAAAAATGCTCCCGGGAGATCTTTTTAGGATTCTAAAGGTTTACTTTTTTTACACTTTTTATTATCTTCAAAAAATGTACACAAATGTAAACAAGCAGTTTACGAGTTGAAAGGCATCGTTAAAATATTTTTAGCGAGTTCTTTCAACTTTATATTTTTATTTCGTCCTCTTCAAGTCCAATGTAAACAAGTTCTTGATGAGCCGTTCCTCTTAAGTAATCCAATTTACCAAACTTACACTTCTAACGGTTTCTATGATGTTGTCCTTTTGACCACTGTACACTCTTTAACCCTTATCCTCGAGTGGCCTCTGGGCCTTGATAAGTGGTAACTCCTTTGTAAAAAAAAAAGAAGAAGAAGAAGAAAAAAGGAAAAAAGAAAAAAGCCGAGAAGGCTTACACGGCAAAGCCGTTAATAGCAGTAGTAGTAGTAGTAGGGGGTGGGTGTTAAATTTAGATCAAACTTTATTTAAAGTTTAAGGCTTAAATACTCGTGTCAAAAACTTTGCACGTGTTAGAATTTAAGTATGAACTATGAAATCAAATATAATTAACTAGCAGTTCCACCCGGCTTTGCCTGGGCCCTATGTACTGTTCATAAGGTTATGTGCATATGTATATATTAAAAAGTGTGAATATGTAAAGTAATGTATTTCTGTATAATAGTCTTCCTTAACTACCATAGAGAAAAGACAGACAGACATTTTCACTTTTATAGATAGATAAATAGATAGATAGATTGAATGCAATATATAGTAATGATTTAAAAAGTATTAAAAAAAAAAAGACTCATGCGCCACCACTGAGAATCGAAACCAAAACGTTCAGCTCACGATTTATTTTGCCTCTGCCGTCAATGACTTGGCTATGAAAACATGTTTACTGCAAGGCTAAAAATTAAAACATGAACCAATAGCTACTACGTTATGCATTCGTAATGCCAGCGTTCGACCTTCACCTGGCAAATTTCATTTTTTTTAATTTTCACACTTTTGCACCGCTTTTTTCCGGGCTAAAACCCAAGTATAAAGTTTCGCATGGATTCAAATACCTTATATATGAAGTTTCATGTCTGTAGACCAAAAACTCTAGGAGGAGTTTGGTTGGCAAAATTTGTTAAACAAAAATATATACGTATACATAAATATATATGGAAAAAATTTTGTGTTTATTATAAACTTTTTACACAAATATTATGCAAGTATAAATCATGTAGAATATCTGCATGAATATAATTACACGTAATAGTTAACTAAAGATGATCATTCCATAAGAAAACCGAAAAAAAAAATAGGGAATTAATTAAAATGAATGTTCAAAAGAATATGCAAATAAGCTAGATGTTTTGCTAGTGAATGCAATTCTACAACCCATACATAAGAAAATTGTATTTTCTTTTTAAATAAATAGAAAAGAGGGTTTTTAATATGAATATCAATATACAAAAAAGAAAAACGAATTTATAGGAGTATATATATATATATATATATATATATATATATAATACTAAAACTCTATGGATCTTGTATGTTTGCAATCAGATTTCCGGTTTTCAACATCCGGTTGCGCATGCGTAAATAGCAACGTCTTCAATCCGTTATTCCAATTCCGGAATTTTTATATCGCTTTTAATACAAACAATTTAATTTAATTTGATCAAATAGTTTTTTGGTTTTTTTAACGGCTAAAAACATTCAACTTCGTAAAGTCTGTCGCAGTTTCAAAAAAACTTCTCCCTTTTAAAAAAACAAAAGTAAACAAACAAGAAAAACAACACTCATTATTAATAGAAGCAGTGGCGGTGAAAGAAAACACCTCTCACTTTCCCTCTAATAGATTTCAACACTCCTACTCCCTCTGTTTTCGTTACGTACGCGAGAAATCTTTAATTCATGTCATTATAAATAAATAATTTTATAAAATCAACCGTAGTTTTTTTTTTTTTTTTAACGGCTAAAAACATTCAACTTCGTAAAGTCTGTCGCAGTTTCAAAAAAACTTCTCCCTTTTAAAAAACAACACTCATTATTAATAGAAGCAGCGGCGGTGAAAGAAAACACCTCTCACTTTCACTCTCATAGATTTCAACACTCCTACTCCCTCTGTTTTTGTTACGTACGCGAGAAATAGTTACGTGTATGTGTGAGAGAGAGAAAAAGGGAGCGATGTAAAACTGGATAGTTAAGCGAAAGGAAAACATAAAAGTTTTTTTAAAACACTCAAATTGTACAAAAAATGTTGTAAATAGAAAAGTATTGTCTTAGTTTTAGTGACCTTATTATTAGCATATGAATACAATATTTATTTTCTGTACAATAAGTGCTTAAGCACCCGTGCTTTTCAGCGATACATATTCAATAAAATAAATTGATTAATATAATTAATCTGGATATAAGAGAGTTAGAACCTGATAAGAAGTCTCAATTAAGCAAAAGGATAACAAAAGTTTTCTTTAAAAAAAATTAATTGTACAAAAAATGTAAATAGAAAAGAATTGTCTTAATTTTATTGACCTTATTATTAACATACAAATTAAATATTTTACACAATGGGTACTGAATGTTCGCTTAAATTAAATGAAAAAAGTTACATTTTATTTTCATTTTCTATTTAAAAAGCCATTATTAACATGTGGAGAGTGTTTTTTTTATTATTCTGTACTTTCAACTAACAATTTCATTTAAAAGATGATATATCAAAATTTGAATTTAACTATAATAAGGATTATGATACCTGTTCAGTGCATATTTACCTATAAGTATGACCAACCACTTATAATTCAGTAACTGTAATTTAAAAAAAAATAACAATTATAATAAACAGAACGACTCATAGAAATCTATCTATATTCTTTTTTCATTTTAATATACTTTCATAGAAATGCTTCTGTTATGTAAAAAAAAACTATTTTCTTTATGCCACAAGTGTCACGCTCATACATGAATTCCATAGCTAATATAACGTACTGACCCAACGGGTCACGGGTGGTCTAGTATATATATATATATATATATATATATATATATATATATATATATATATGTTTAGAAATTATAATACAGTGAGTTTCCTGATCACCAGAAGATTGTATTTCCCCTTGATAGGGGTCTTCCATGAGTACTACATCTCCAGATACCTGGGTGGTTCTGACACCTATACCCAACTTTGTTTGGCTTTATATATATAGCTATATAAACGTTTAAAACTGTGATTGCCTTGCAGGATTTGGGTTTCAGTTTTATTTCATTCAACCAAATTAAAGAACTTATCAAAGCATAGGGTTGATTGGATTCGCCTCTCTTGTTGCACCGGTGTTGATCTCACTGGGCTCTTGTGGTTACAAGGGAGCTGAGATATTTTGGCGTCCGCCAGAGATACTATAAGGATGAGGAGGTTGGATGGTAGGTGAACTTCTCAAGCCTTTATACTCTTTTATATGTAAGTAGTTGATTATCTGGCAGAATGTTTTCCGTTCAAACTTCTGTTGCAATCTTGCATCTGATCATTAGTTTTACATTTGAATCTGGTTAGGTACTTCTCTGTTCAAATCTAAAACATGAAGGTTTTCATGTGAAATTTGAATTTTTCTGCTTTTTTGTTCTCATATGTGTTTCCTGGAGTTCTTCTGACCATACATTGTGTAGTATATGTATATATATATATATATATATATATATATATATATATATATATATATATATATATATATATAAAGAAAAAATTTGTATTATAAAATTTACAGGTGTCATCCAACTGCAGGTTGACTGCCATTACTTTTTAGGGGAGAACCTTGGAATTTTTTGGTACCAATAATTATGAATCCCCCTGTTTATACATTTATTATATTTTTATTCTGGTTCTTATATTTGATTTTCTGTATTTCGTAACTTTTATGATTCTTAGTTTCGTATATTTTGAGTTCGTACGAAACTCCCTTTAATTTAAAGAAAAAGAGTAATTCTAACTCCTTGATGACGTCACAAGCACAGCACGAAATTCGGCCTCTTTTGAATTCCAGCGACGTGGATATTGGACGTGGATTCATTGCCCGGCGCAGATATGGAATTTTGACAAGCCTTTCCTTCAAAGACATATAACCCGGCACAGAATACTCGGGCGCGATGAAAGTGAACTTCTGAAGACATTATAGCTACAGTTTGCACGTAATTAGAAGGAGAGAAATTTTAAAGGACTTTAAATTGAGAAAAAAAGAAAAAAGTGTTTAGATTTCAATACTTTTTTGTGACTAAGAGCGGAGGTCCGCTTGAAATAAGCTTCTTTCTTAGAACTGCACGCCTGTGGAATTGTCTTCCGTTTTCCTGCTTTCCGCCTGACTACAATGTGGTTGTCTTCAAGTCTAACATAAATAGGTTCTTGATGAGCCGTTCCATATAAGTCAACAAATTTACCGAATTTTCATTACTAATGATTACTATATTGTCCAATTTCTACTGTACACTCTTTAACCCTTATCCTTGAGTGGCCTCTTGGCCTTGATAATGTGGTTATGCCTGTGTAAAAAAAAAAAAGAAGATATTAAGTTTAAGGAAATAACTCATATAAATACACACACACATGCACACACACACACACACACACACACACACACACACACACACACACATATATATATATATATATATATATATATATATATAATGTTAAAAGTCCACGTATGCTTCTAGGATAGTGATTTAAAGGTTATGAGGGTTTTTTGAAGCGTGAAAAACGATGTTACTTTTTGTCTTTAATATTTTTATTATTTTTTTATATTTCAAGCGGACCTTCGCTCTTAGTCACAAAAAAGTGTTTAGATTTCGATACTTTTTTGTGACCAAGAGCGGAGGTCCGCTTGAAATATAGATAAATAATAAAAATATTAAATACAAAAAGTAACATCGTTTTCATGCTTCAAAAAACCCTCATAACCTTTAAATCACTATATTAAAAATTCAAAATGGCGTAATGGAAACATATTAAAGGTATTTGCAGCTTCTCTTCCAATTTTCGGATTTTAATCATGTCAAATAACACTTTATTTCCTTTTGATGGATTGATTGTTGCTATTTCTTCCGATGAGTTAAGGGCATAATAGATTCACTGATTGATATAATAATTAAGTGATTGATTTTGCACTACGAAACAGATACTGTCAAGAATTTTTTTTTTTTTTTACATGGAGGTCACCACTTATCAAGGCCCGGAAGCCACTCGGGATAAGGGTTATTGCGTGTACAGTAATCAATGGGATAGTAGAAGAATTGTAAATGTCAACTGAATTAAAGGAATAAATAATAAGATGGTCAACATCATGAATTTGGGAATATAGGTTTTTGTCATTTATTCAGTATATTGCTCTGTAATTACATTGAGCTTTTTAAATAAGGATTGGTATATATTATAAGAAAATATATTTCTACAGAACATACTGTGCGACGGGAGGGTGTGGATTTAATACACACTCTAGGAGAAATATTTACGGCACTGATTCGTAGCCGAATGGTGAAAGCTGCCGACTGTCAATGCAACAGTCGTAGGTTCAATCCACGGCTGGGGAAAGGTGTTTGTCTAGCCGCACTGATGAGTTGTGATACAATGAAACAGTACTGTATGTGGATGACAAATATATATATATATATATATATATATATATACTAGCAGTTCAGCCCGACTTTGTTCAGGCCCTATGTACTGTTCATAACTTTATGTGTATATGTATATATATATATATATATATATATTAAAAAGTTTGATTTAAGTCCAGATAACCTACATCTAAAATTTCAAGTGTTTAGACCCAAAATTGGTGTCGGAGTTTGGTAGAATCTGCAAAGGTCAACTCTTTCAACTTTCACCTCTTCGCAGCCAAATTTTCACCCAAAAACTGGATAAAAAGCTTGCTGTATGTCTGAATACCCTTTAGGTAATATTTCAAAAATTGGCTGAATAGTTTGCTAGAGACCGCAAAGGTAAAATCTTTTGAACTTTGACACCTTGGCAGTCAAATTTTCGGCCGAAACCAATTAAAAAGCTTGCCCTATGTCTGAATACACTTTATGTAAAATTTCAAATGTTTAGACCAAATATTGGTAGAGACCGCAGAGGTAAAAATTTTTTAAACTTTGACCCCAATTTTGACCTCTTAACATTTATTGTTTTGGGCTCAAATCAAATTAAAATTTTGATCTATGTCCAAGTAACCTACATCTAAAATTTCAAGTATTTAGACCCAAAATTGGTGTCGGAGAAGTTTGGTAGAATTCTTAAAGGTCAAATCATTGAATTTTGATCCCCTTAACAGTCAAATTTCTGGTCAAAAACCAATTAAAAAGATGTTCCCAAATCTCAATACCCCTTATGTCAAATCTCGAATCTGTAGCCTGAAAATTGACAGAGTAGTTTGCTAGGGAAATGTACACAGACAGACACACACACACACACACAGACAATTTCACTTTATATATATATATATATATATATATATATATATATATATATATATATATATATATACTAGCATTTCAGCCCGGCGTTGCCCGGGTGTTTGGAGGTGTATGTTGAGTAAAAAAAAAAAAAAAAAAAACCCCAAAGAAAAACGGTAAATTTTTTGTTCTTTGAACCCTTAAAATTTATTGTTTGGGGCTCAAATCAAGTTATTAAGTTAGATCCATGTCCAAGGAACCTATATGTAAAATTTCAAGTGTTAAGACCTAAAATTGTCGGAGGAGTTTGGTAGAGTTCTCAAAGGTAAAATCGCTGAATTTTGACCCCTTAACAGCCAAATTGCTGGCTGAAAACCGATCACAAAGATTTTTCCAAATCTCAGTACCCTGTATATCTGTATATCAAATTTCGAGTGTGTAGACTTAAAATTGACAGAGTTATTGCATAGGGAAATGTACACAGACACACAGACATACACACAGACACGTTCACTTTTATAGATATATAGATATATCTATAAAAGTGAAAGTGTACAAGTACCATTAGAATTGACAAAAAAAAAATCAATTGAAACCATTGTTTTTTTTTTATCTGAAAATTCCATTTATCAACTACAAAATCTGGTCCCGATAGTGTAGAAGCGTCGAAAAAATTCAGCTATGGTTAATCTTTAATTTGTTTTTTTTATTATTTTATTTTATTTTATTTTTTTTGTTTAAAGCTAAACACCGATACAGTTAAACGATTCGCGGGTAATAATAACGTTAGCATAAAACGAAACCAGGTTGTTAGTTTCGTTTCGGTTTCATTTCTGTAAACAATCCTCGTTTTACACGCAACCGTTCTTTAACGTGTCAATTTTAAACCAAAAAAAAAAAAACATGGCCGGGGAGGAGGCTTCGTTGCCGGTGATGGCTGTGACCGTAGCTGTTGGGGCCGTGGTTTTACTCCTTGTTTTCCTCTGCAGTGTCGGCAAGAAAACTCAAGATGAAGAAGAAAAAGAACAAGGTAAATAATAATGTTAAAATATATATATATATATATATATATATACATAAAATCCATATTGCCTTTTAAGATACGCATTATAAACACGCGTCTAGTTTTCCCTTGTCTCCTACCGAACAGAAACGTGTATTTTTATTTTCGTTTTTCGTCGTGAAGTTTAAATAATGCTATTTTAAAGCAAACGTTTCGAATTATTTCTTTTATTTTTTGCGGGGGAAAACAAGAAAATGCGATCAATTTTTACGACGTGCCCCCCCCCCACTGCCCCAGCGTATTATAAGCACCAACCACAACCTCCCCATATTAAGAACGGCTTTCTGAATACCCCCCTCCAACCTCGAAAGCCGTTCTTAGCATGGGGGGGGGTTATTCCGAAAGCCGTTCTTAACATAGGGAGGTTGGGTGTTCATAATACGCTGGGGCAATGGGGCTGGGCCAGGGCACATCGTAAAAAATGACCGAATGCCTTTCGGAATAAACACTTTCCAACCTCCCCATGTTAAGAACGGTTTTCGGAATAAACACCCTTTGGAGATTGGACAACCACTAACCAGTATACATTGACCGTCTTCGGGTGCCCTCCCCCTCTCGTACACTTTCACCATTTTTATTTATTTCTTTATTTTATTTCTTTCTTTATTTATTTTTTTTACGACCTGTCCCAGAAACACCCTCAACTACCCCATATTAAGAACGGCTTTCGGAATACCCCAACAACCTCCCCATTTTAAAAACGGCTTTCGAGGTTGGGGGTGTTTATTCCGAAAGCCGTTCTTAACATGGGGAGGTTGAGGTTGGAGTATTTATAATACGCTTGGGCACGTCGTTTACCTTTTATTTAAAATAATTATTGGGTATTCATGCATTTTTGTTACCGTCCTGGAATAATAACGTTATTTAGTAGAAAGCCATTCTTAACATGGGTAGGGGTCCGGTGGTACAGTGTTTTGTAACTATTCTGTACTTTCACCGGTGCTTCTTAGTCGACGAGGTGCTACTACAGTTTATCGCCGAAAATGGATACGCCATTTTTTTTTTTCGGGCACCTGTCAGTAGTTTAAACTATGACCGAAGAAGCATAAATAACAAAAAGATTAAACTAGAAAATGATTACTTCCGGAAAGAACTAATTACTTCGTGTCCCAGCGCAGTAATATAAACCACCTCAACCTCCCCATGTTAAAAACGGCTTTCGAGGTTGGGGGGAGGGGGGTTATTCCGAAAGCCGTTTTTAACATGGGGAGGTTGGTTGTGTTTATACTGCGCTCGGGCACGAAGTAATTAGTTCGGTGCTAAAATGCACTTATTGATCCGATTTGCGCTATTTTTTTTAAATCGTATTTTCAAGTTTAATTAATGTTTTATGATGTCTTTTTGGTGTTCATGCAGAGAGTGCCGTGCTTAAATAATAACGTTATTATTTAAAAAGCCATTCTTAACATGGGGAGGGGAGGGTGTTTTGTACCTATTCTGTACTTTAACCTTACAATTGAATAATAAAAAAAAAACTGGTTTGTATTACTGTACACATAGATTCGAAAAAGTTGTCAAAAAACAAATATATAACAAATAAATGTTATCAAAGGCAAGATAAGTTACTTTTCTACCAAACTGGATATAATTTTCGTGTTTTTATTCAATTTAACATATTTATTCAGCTCGAAAAACATACAGTGTTTAGCGATGTGTATTCGAAAATTCAAGATGGCGGCCGATTCTCTCTTTAACACGGTAAGTTTGGAAAAAGGTGTAATAAATAATAAACTAGACAAAATACTGTTAGAAATTCGCTCATTATATGTTACCGTGACATACCTTGACATATATTCGGTGTTTTTTTTAATAGTATTTTGTTTAGTTTATTATTTATAACACCTTTTCCTGAACTTACCCTGTTAAAGAGAGAATCGGCCGCCATCTTGAATTTTCCAATACATCGGTAAACACTGTATGCTTTTCGAGCTGAATAAACATGTTAAATTGAATAAAAACACGAAAATTATATCCAGTTTGATAGAAAAGTAATTTATCTTGCCTTTGATAACATTTATTTGTTATATATTTGTTTTTTGACAACTTTTTCGAATCTATGTGTACAGTGATACAAACCCGCACCGTTTTTTTTTTTTTATATTAAATTGTGAAGTTAAAGTACAGAATAGCTACAAAACACCCTCCTCCCCAGTTTAAGAATGGCTTTCTAAATAATAACGTTATTATTTCAGCACGGATCAATAAGTGCACTTGCACTAGTACCATTAGTTCTTTTCCGAAGTAATCATTATCTAGTTTAATTTTTTTGTTATTTATTTCATGCTTCGGTCGTAGTTTAAAATACTGACTTCTCCCTCTAATTCTCACGACAGGTGCCCGAAAAAAATGGCGTCTCCATTTTTCGGTGATAAACTGTAGAAGTACCGTCGACAGATCGAGGCGGACCTGAACGAGCTTCTTTCCCCTCCCCCGCCGTAAAATTATTATTATTTTTTTTTTTCACGTTTTCTTATTTTTTTTTTTCTGTGCCTATTTACAATGCCTTCCCACGGGACAAATACAAATTGTCTCAGTCGTGAAGGATTTCTCCTCCACCGAAAGAGAACAAGAAATAGAAGTGCAGCAAAAACTGCAGCATCTGAAGAACAAATACTACACTTTGATCTTGTCCCGAAGGCCATCGTCGATTACAGACTTAAATTTCCTGCTAATATGAAAGTTCTCTTAAAAGTTTATTTAATGACTTTTAACGTGGGGGATCACTTTTAAATTATAACGTTATATTAAATTGATACCCCACTTTGCGGTCATTCTTCCTTATAAACGTTAAAAGTTCATTAAATAAACTTAAAAAAAAATTCTTCATAATATGAAAGTAAAGTCTGTTATCGATTATAATCCGCATAAAAATAAATAAAAAAAAAAAAACGTGAAAAAGAATTCATTTTACGTTATAGGGGCAAGCTCGTTCAGGTCCGCCTATCGGTTAAAAAAATGTTTTAAGCAAAAACAATATTACGTACTTAATTGTCATGCCGAAAATAGTAATATATCCAAAAATTACGCAAAATCGACTAGAAAGTTATTTATAGGTAAGGTATTTGTACAGTTTAATCAAGACATTAAAAAATGAAAATATCGAAAAAGTTTATATTGCACGTATCCGTTATGGAACAAAGTTCTCAGGAAAAAAAAAATTCACTTAAAAATTTCATCATTTTTTTTTTTTTTTTTTTTTTTTTTTTTTTTTTACAGCGAAAAAATAATTTGTTATGATACCGAGCAAAAGGTTCGATTTTTAGGAAGAAAAGCTAATAATAAACATGGGGAGGGAGTATCGGCGCTTTAACTGGAGTTATCTCCCCGTACGTGTTTAACAAATTCCATAATGCCTGACTTCAACATGCTCTCCTAAGAATGTGTTTTTCCGCTGTAAAAAAACAAAAACAAAAAAAACTACTCTATCAAATTAAATGAATTTTTCTTTTTCTTTTTTTTCTTTTTTTTTTTCTTTTTTTTTTTTTTTTTTTTTTTTTCGGAGATCTTCAGTCCAAAACGTATACGTACAATATAATCTTTTTTTTTTCTTTTTTCTTTTCTTTTTTCTTTTTTTTTCTCTTTTTTTTCGATATTTTCATTTTTGAATGTCTTGATTAAACTGTACAAGTACTCTAATTAAAAGTAATTTTTTACGGAAAACTGGGTAAAATCGCATTTTCCTTAGATGTTTAAAGTAGATAGTGAAGAGTTTACAAACAGGGGACATAACTAGGGATGAATATTTTAGATTACTTGTTCATGGCTGCAATTTTTTGTTGTCTATTGCTATATACTTTTTTTTTTTTTTTTTTTACTGAATACACATTGTTCTACTTGATGGATTTTCGTCATTTTTGGATATATTACCATTTTCTACATGATAATTGAGTATTGTAAGAATTATTTTATGTCAAGATGGGAATTTTATTTTACATGTTCGATGCTCTCTGTTGAAGTCAAGAAATGAGACAGTCACAAAACAACAAACCCCACCTGTAAAATTCAAGACAAACTTTATTCGTGTACAGGATATTATTGCAAAATAGTGCGCCCATCTTGCGTCCAACAGTTAGGGCTATTACAATCATTGAAT
This sequence comes from Euprymna scolopes, assembly GCF_053919585.1. NCBI lineage: Eukaryota > Metazoa > Mollusca > Cephalopoda > Sepiida > Sepiolidae > Euprymna > Euprymna scolopes. The sequence continues at coordinate 110,703,939 of NC_136527.1, read as the reverse complement.
AATTTCTTTCAGTATGTAATATTGTTTTTTGTTTGGAGACCATTGCTCCCTTACGGGGAGACTTATTTAATCCATCTTGCTTCTTCGGTGTCTCAAAACCAACTCCCTAAACTTAACTTAGCTTATTCAAACCAGAACACCATTCGGATACTTCCGGTGCAAACTGATCAGTCAACCAAGTTTGCTACATGTCACAACATGACCCTTTGACCCTTTCTGCACCTGCATGCTTGCTTAACTTGTTACCTACGATTCAATCTCTGTTATTTACTTGATTAGATAGATAATTAGATAGACAGATAGATAAAAAGATAACTGAACAGTTGCTTTCCACTTGGCGTTGCCTGGCATTTACCTAAAACAAACATATGCATTTGTACGTTAATGTTAGTTTATTTATTATCCATTATATTTTTTTTTACGTTGAAATCACAACTTTATATTGTACCCAATATAATATGAAATAATTGATAAAGAATTGACCCTATAATAATATATATGAAATCTGGATAAGTTAAATATCATATTAAACATGTTTGAATAATTACATATGAATTCAAAATGGAAAAGCAGAAAGCAAAATGCTCTGTGATTCATCTGTCGGTGGGTTTTATTCAAACGACTGTTTTGAAATATGAAGTACCATGCATACTTGTGCATAAGTCGATATGCATTTTAAGACCAAAAGTTGTGGACTGTTTTGAAATATGTAATTTTTAGTAGTGTTGGGACAATTATTCGGAATCGGATGATTTGGGGGTATCGGAATCAGAAATCGGAAAAATCGAAAGATTTGGGGGTATCGGAATCAGAAATCGGAAAAATCGAAAGATTTGGGGGTATCGGAATCAGAAATCGGAAAAATCGAAAGATTTGGGGGTATCGGAATCAGAAATCGGAAAAATCGAAAGATTTGGGGGTATCGGAATCGGAAAAATCGAAAGATTTGGGGGTATCGGAATCGGAAAAATCGAAAGATTTGGGGGTATCGGAATCGGAAAAATCGAAAGATTTGGGGGTATCGGAATCGGAAAAATCGAAAGATTTGGGGGTATCGGAATCGGAAAAATCGAAAGATTTGGGGGTATCGGAATCGGAAAAATCGAAAGATTTGGGGGTATCGGAATCGGAAAAATCGAAAGATTTGGGGGTATCGGAATCGGAAAAATCGAAAGATTTGGGGGTATCGGAATCGGAAAAATCGAAAGATTTGGGGGTATCGGAATCGGAAAAATCGAAAGATTTGGGGGTATCGGAATCGGAAAAATCGAAAGATTTGGGGGTATCGGAATCGGAAAAATCGAAAGATTTAGGGGGTATCGGAATCGGAAAAATCGAAAGATTTAGGGGGTATCGGAATCGGAAAAATCGAAAGATTTAGGGGGTATCGGAATCGGAAAAATCGAAAGATTTAGGGGGTATCGGAATCGGAAAAATCGAAAGATTTAGGGGGTATCGGAATCGGAAAAATCGAAAGATTTAGGGGGTATCGGAATCGGAAAAATCGAAAGATTTAGGGGGTATCGGAATCGGAAAAATCGAAAGATTTAGGGGGTATCGGAATCGGAAAAATCGAAAGATTTAGGGGGTATCGGAATCGGAAAAATCGAAAGATTTAGGGGGTATCGGAATCGGAAAAATCGAAAGATTTAGGGGGTATCGGAATCGGAAAAATCGAAAGATTTAGGGGGTATCGGAATCGGAAAAATCGAAAGATTTAGGGGGTATCGGAATCGGAAAAATCGAAAGATTTAGGGGGTATCGGAATCGGAAAAATCGAAAGATTTAGGGGGTATCGGAATCGGAAAAATCGAAAGATTTAGGGGGTATCGGAATCGGAAAAATCGAAAGATTTAGGGGGTATCGGAATCGGAAAAATCGAAAGATTTAGGGGGTATCGGAATCGGAAAAATCGAAAGATTTAGGGGGTATCGGAATCGGAAAAATCGAAAGATTTAGGGGGTATCGGAATCGGAAAAATCGAAAGATTTAGGGGGTATCGGAATCGGAAAAATCGAAAGATTTAGGGGGTATCGGAATCGGAAAAATCGAAAGATTTAGGGGGTATCGGAATCGGAAAAATCGAAAGATTTAGGGGGTATCGGAATTGAAAAAATTGAAACCTATTTTTCGATATTTAGGAAAATATCTGTATATTTAATGTGTTTTTACGAAAATCAGGGGAAATCACGACTCTATAGTTAAATATTTAGAGATTTATAAAGAATCGGAATCTTTAAATTGGGCACGGAATTGGTAATTGTATCGGAATTGGGTAAAAATATTGGAATCGTCCCATCACTAATTTTAAGTCAACTGAAGATTCAGACAAGTTAAATGGTCCGTCTCATGGCTTTTGTCATTTTTAAGATTTTTAATAGAAAAGAAAACAATGCATCGGAAACTAAAAAAAAAAAAAAAAAAAAAAAAAATGTCATATCATCACTGAATACATCTAGCAAGGCCACACCATTTTTTTTCTTGAGATCGAATAAACTCAAATCAAGCATTATTGGAAAGAGCATAAAAAACAAAGAAATAATATCTTTAGTGTTTTAAAATCGGTCCATTATAACTGGAGTTATGACCATTCAAAGTATCAAATAATTTGTGGCTCACTGGACATTTTTTGTCTTAAGTCAGTCCTATTTAAATGCATATAAGCTTGTGACTGAAAATGGTAGGAAACTTGCACAATTTACAAACTAACCCATCTTTAAAAAACTGTATCTTCAAATCTTTATAAGATATTATGATGAAACTTTGAACATACGAGGGGCGGTGCAATAAGTAATGTCCCTGACCCACTTCCCATAGCAGTAGAGCAACGAAACTCGGCACAGTTATTAGTCTTTCTCTACATAGGAACCACTCAGAGTTATGCATTTCTCCCATCGTTTGATGCAGCTCTGGAGACCGTTTTTGTAGAACACCCCAGGTTGGTCCTCTAACCACGACGTGACTTCAGAAATCAAGGCTGCATCACCTGGGAAACGCTTTCCTTTCAAAAACAACTTCATGGCTGGGAAGAGGTGAAAGTCAGAGGGTGCAAGGTCAGGAGTGTAGGTAGGATGGGGGAGGATTTCATAACCACACGCCCGTGCTTCTGATCTGGCAACATGCGAGTTGTGGACTGGAGTGTTGTCCTGCAGGAGGAGGGTACCTTTGTTGATCTTGCCCCGCCTCTTGATTTTGATAGCTTCCCTTAATTTCCTCAAAAGTGAAGCATAATAGGCTCCTGTAATTGTAGTACCTTTTGCCAGGAAATCTGTCATCACTACTCCATCCTGGTCCCAGAAGACTGTGAGCATGACATTGCAAGCGGAGGGCTGCACCCTTGCCTTCTTTGGAGGTGGTGAGTCCAAGTGCTTCCACTGCATTGACTGGGCTTTGGTCTCTGTATCATAGTGATGGACCTAGGTTTAATCCTGTGTAATCAGTCTTTTGAAAAACTTTGACTCCTCTTGGCACATCTCCAAATTCATCCTCGAGCACTTGACGCGTTCTCGCTTCTGGAATGGTGTGAGCAACATGGGAATCCATCTGGCAGACACCTTATGCGTATGCAAATGGTCATGCATGATAGTTTCCACAGACCCTATACTAATCTTGACATCTTGGGCTATTTGGTGAATAGTAATGCTCCGATCTTCCAAAATGGCAGCCTCAATTTGACGGACAGATGCCTCATCAATGGCAGAAGAAGCGGGGCGACCAGGTCCACAGACTTCCAGCCATGTTTGAATTCACGATGCTAGCGTTTTACAAGGTCATATGATGGGGCATTATCACCATAAGTTTCTTTCATTTCATTAAGTCTCCTGTGATGTGCATCCTTTCAAATACAAAAACCGGATCACTGCTCGACATTCAACAGGCTCCATTTCATACCTGACTCGGTTCAAACACCTGTAAAACAGAAACCACAATTAGTTCAGAGCTGTAATTTGCCACATAACCCGTAGAGATGTAAATCATTGCACATGCAAAATTTCAGCTAGATCAGACAACTGGAAGTGGGTCAGGGGCATTACTTATTGCACGCCCCTCGTATCATAATACCATGAAGGTCCACTTGGCGTTATTTACAACCATCTCACTTGGTAACTTACCGACTAATTAGCATATTCTAGTTTCATTTTAACAACTTTAAGTAGAAACATCACAAAAATAGCTAAGAAAAATGGTAAGTAAGGCTTTATCATCATAGGGAGTATTATTCTGATGGACATTATCATTTGCTATTATAACCATGAAAAATCCAAGATGGCGACCAGGAAATCCAAGATGGACACCATGACACAATTCAAAGAAATTATTAACAAAATATGGCTTGTAGCATATCAAATTAAAAAGTTGTACAAATTACAATTATATGGTTTTCAAGTACATTAAAGTTTAGGATAATTAAATTTCATTTTAATGGCTTCAAGTTACTGTGACAATTATCGGGTGAGTTTCTACCACTATTTTGTATAATTTTTTATTTTTAAGTCATTGTCGAGACTTCAAGAGACATTGCTGCCATTTTTTCTTGTTCTCATGTAACACTCAACACTACTTGTTTTTTTAACAGAATAAACATGCACAGCACCAAAAATGTATCGAGATAGGTGGAAGAGTAACTTGCCTTTGGTAACATTTATTTGTTATATATTTGTTCTTTTGACCCTTTTTTCATACCTCTATGGATTGTAAAACAAACCCAATAAAAGTTATTCTTTTACTTGACTGGATAAGTGGTTTGTGTGTTTTAACTCGTTTAAAGGCGTAGTCATTGTCGGTCATCCTTTTTCAAAGAATTTATTTTTAAAAAAATATTCTTTTCCTTTCTGTAATTAAAAACTTATGTTTTCTAAATAACAAAAATAAAATGTCCGTAAGTTAATAGAAGAACGTTTTGTTTACAGATGTTTTTTTGTTCGCGTCTCGGCACACAAAAATTCTCATGTTTATATGCGGTTGTCACTACTTAAATCGACTCGTGCATAATAAGTTTTTATCCAATTCTTTTAAAATTTTAGAACAAAAGAAATTAATATATTCACTATAAAATAGCGTTTGAACACAGTTTCTATCTTATCTTTGTACTAGCGAAGGGTACCCAGCGTTGCCCGGGTGTTTGTAGGTGTGTGTGAAAAAACCCAAGAAAAAAAAAAACAGGTGCCCGTGAAAAAAAAACCGAAGCCTTGACGACGCACAGTTGGAAAATAGTAAAGTGTGAAAAAAAAAAAAAAAAAAAAAACGGGTGCGCGTTTTTGATTGACGTGACGGCGATAGGTATTCAGCAGTTAGCATTTTGTGCGGGATCGTTTTTAATGAGGGCAATTGTTTGTTTTTAAAAACCCGCTCCCTCGTCTCGAAATGAAAGCTACCGTCTGATAATGATGAGAAGCATACGTACATACATACATACATTTTCGCTTTTATATATATATAGATTACAAAGCGTTAACTTTGAGATGTTTTATTTGCGACTCGAAAACATAGAACAACAAAAAAAACAAAAACAATGTTCATTGTTGGTTATTCTTTTTCAAAAAAAATATTCTTTTCCTGTCTATAATCAAGATTTATGTTTTCTAAATAACGTTACAAGAAAAGAGTCCACTTTTCCTGTAAATAAGAAGAACATCAGATAAGTTGAAAATGAGATTAGGATAGACCAAGACTCGAACCTGGTAAGCAAGGTTCAGAGGTAGATTCAGAAAATTGAATGTTAGAATTTCGCTATTGTTAAATTTCCATATAAAATAGTTTAGATATTGTTTGTTTTGTAAAAAGAATTTAATTGTTCATTATTTTATGGAAACTGAATTAAAAAGGTCAGCTAAAAAAAAAATAATGAACAATACGAATTAAAAATATATTAAAAAATAGGTTAGTGAGAATTCTATGTTTGTAGAAATGTGTTTGGAGGACGTGTGAGTCATGTGAGTTGGTCACATTTTGAACCACACATCTGACGTCATAGCAGAAAGGGAATTTCTCAATATAGGAGCTAGGATTAGCAGATTAACCAGAAACAGTCGAGAGTTGGTAGTTGAGCAGAGGAGGGTCCTTTTAGAGGCGAAGGGTGGTTGAGAAGATGTTTAATTGTTAAAGGAAACTAATTTAGTCTTAGTAGTATTGAATGTTACCATCCATTTACTGAAGGTCATTTTCTAGGGTTTCTGCCATTGTATGTGTGGGTTACAAGAAAGGCTTTTCCCTTTTCTTCTAAATAAGAAAAACATTAGATAAGTTGAAAATGAGATTAGGATAAGCCGAGACTCGAACCTGGTAAGCAAGGTTCAGAGGTAGATTCAGAAAATGGAATGTTAAAATTTCGCTATTGTCAAATATTCATATAAAATAGTTTAGATATGTTTGTTTGTTGAAAAGAATTTAATTGTTCATTTTTTTATGGAAAATGAATTAAAAAGGTCAGCTAAAAAAAATAATGAACAATACAAATTAAAAATATATTAAAAAAATAGGTTAGTGAGAATTCTTTGTTTGCAGAAGTGTGTTTTGGAAATTGTGCTTAGCCACGTGAGTTGGTCACGTTTTGGAACCACACATCTGACCTCATAGCAGAAAGGGAATTTCTCAATATAGGAGCTAGTTTTAGTCAGATCAAGGCAGTCGGGCAGACAGGTTCGAGCAGTCAGCAAAGGCAGTCGGAAAGAGTTGACATGATCAGAGGAGGGTCCCTTTAGAAGCGAAGGGTGAACATTAAACTATGTAGAAACGAATTTGAATTCCTGACGTCATCATTATTTCGACGGGTAAAATGAAACGAAGAATCATCATCAATATTTGTAACTGTCTTCGTGTCGTCATTCAACAATTGAAGGTAATGTGTTAATCATCTAATATAAACTTTGTATAAATCCCTTTCAAGTAATGTGTCCCCCTCCTCCTCCATCATAAGTAATGATCCTCCCCCCTTTGATATAAAATAACAGTAATACACATTCATTCAATGTGGAATTCTCATCATCGTCAATCCTGTATTACATGTACCCGTTATATGTCCCTGTCATCTTTTTTTTTTTTTTTTTTTTTTTTTTTTTTTTTACACAGTGGTCACCACTTATCAAGGCCCGGAAGCCACTCAGGGATAAGGGTTATTGCAAGTACATTATGTTAGTGTGGAGATTTGATGAAGTGTTTACTTAAGGGGGCGGCTCATTAGGAATTTGTTAACGTTGGACTTGAACACATCCAAGTTGTAGTCCGGTGGGAAGCAGGCATACGGAACAGAGTTCCACAGGTGTGCAGTTCTAAGAAAGAAGCTTTGTTCATGGAATCCACGTTTTGATTTAGGCACAGATAAAGAGTGGGGGGAAATTTTTCACAGTGGATTCAGCTAGACGGGTGTTTTTCGTGAAAGATTGGCGAGGGGGGGACCAGAGATTGGAGTTCAGACGAGCATCTGCCATGGAAATAACGATAAAACAAGGATAGGCTCGCAGCGTCTCTTCTGTGGGAGAGAGGATGCAGGGTAGAGAAAAGGGCATCCCCCACTAAGCCACGAAGTCTATTTTGTACTCTGTCAAGGCAGGATAGGCTGTTTTTAGCAGCTCCTTCCCAGATATGGCAACAGTATTCCATCCTTGGACGTACTTGGCTTATATATGATATATGATCTCCAATATGAAACTCCATGCCATACAACAATAATAACAAAAATAAAATGAATACTTTATGTTCGTAAGTTAGTTCACGAACGTTTTGTTTATGGATTTCTTTTGTGTGCGTCTCGACGAACAACAATTCTCGTGTTTATATGCGGTTGTCATTACTTGTATCGATTCGTGCATAATAAGTTTTTACCCAATTCTTTTAAAATTTTAGGACAAAAGAAATTAACGTATTCGCTATCGCATTTGATGGCGTTTGAACACTGTTTCTATCTTTACTTATCTTTATACTACAAAGCGTCAACTTTGAGATATTCTAACTTTTGACTGGAAAGACTACGTGTTGTGTTAAAATTCCGTAGCAAAGACGATTCTTGGGTTTGTAATTACTGTACACATAGATTCGAAAAAGTTGTCAAAAAAACAAATATATAACAAATAAATGGTATCAAAGGCAAGATAAGTTACTTTTCTACCAAACTGGATATAATTTTCGTGTTTTTATTCAATGTAACGTGTTTATTCAGCTTGAAAGCATACAGTGTTTACCGATGTATTGGAAAATTCAAAATGGCGTCCAACTCTCTCTTTAACACGGTAAGTTCGGGAAAAGGTGTTATAAATAATAAATTAGACAAAATACTGTTAGAAATTCGCTCAATATATGTTACCGTGACATAAGTTGACATATATTCGGTGGGTTTTTAATAGTATTTTGTCTAGTTTATTATTTATAACACCTTTTCCCAAACTTACCGTGTTAAAGAGAGAGTCAGACGCCTTGGGGTGTGTGGCGCCACCCTTTAATTGCCATTGCTCCCAGGTCCACTCTGACCCGGAGTGGTAGTACCTGTTAGGCTCCCAACTATGGGTTAAATAGAATCCGACTTAAAAGACAAATATACCTCATTAAAAATCGTTCCTCAAAATGACTAGATTCGGCATTAAATAACCACAAGTGCATCTGAAAAGTTTTATTGCCACTGTTGCAATAGTTTGGGATTAATGGGGTATGATCCCACACAGTCGGACGATTCTATTTATAAACGATGCTGCTAAGAACTGACGAATCAAATTAAACCACGTTCTGCTACCAACCAATCAGAAACCAGAATTGCTTCATAAATATTAAACCTTTTCTGGAGCAATTTCACATGTTCTTTCCCGGGTTTTAACACGGTAAGAATATTTTGTTCTGTGGAACTGTCTACTACAATCAAGTCACCTACCAGGACTTGTGTGTAACAGCGAACCATCTGAAACTGTTCTGAAACTCAAGATGGCTTACACTTCTAGAGCCACACAAGCTGAAAGGCCCAACATATATAATCAACAGGAGATTCTTTGATATGACAGGGGCGCATTCGATATGAATGTTACTGTTTGAAGCACAATTGTACCATGATACTTGACTTTTTCAGTTTAAACTTTAATTCGAGCCATCATCACCGCACAAACGCTATGGATATTAAATCAACAGCAAGTTTTTTTTTTTTTTGTATGACGAGTAATTTCTCTACAGTGCAATATAGACTACAATGTATTGTGGACCAAGTCACAGTGGGGAGTCATGCAAAGCTTCCTTTCAATGCACCGTGATGGGTCCCCGACTAGAGCAGACAATCAATATATTTAATTAAAAAAGGAGGGAACCCCGGTGAAGCAATGGTGATGATAGTTGGGGTTCGACATAGAAAAGACCTACACAAAATATTTTTCTCAAACTCGTTATCTTTGCTTGAGGAAATGACTTTAAAAGTTGAAAAATTGAAGTGATTAAAAGTTTTTCGGTGAATTGTCAAGAACTTCCCGTCGTCAAAACAATCCGTATGGTTAAGAAAATAGAATCATTATTTAGAATATATTTTAAACTTACATTTTTAAATAAAATGAGTGAGGATAATGAGTTAATAAAATAAATATTAACTGTAAAGGCAAAATTATGTTTTTTTAAAATAATAACGACCAAAGTTCGCTTTTTCATTTCAGGAACTTTTTTTTGGTGGAAACGTTTTAGATTTCACCGTCGCAAAACACGCTCGTTATTGATATTAAAAATTGTTTGTTTATTATTTAATTTGAAAACATAACGATTTAGGCTTTAATTACATTTTTAAATAAAATGAGTGAGGATAATGAATTACTAAAATAAATATTAAGTATAAAAGCAAAATTATGTTTTTTAAAAAAGTCACAGTGGCGAGTCATGCAAAGCTGCTTTCCAATGCACTGTGATGGGTCCCCGACTAGAGCAGACAATCAATATATTTAATTAAAAAAGGAGGGGGGTATTTCACTGATTTTCTATGACAATAAAAATATAATTGTGAGATATCCATAGATCATAATTCAGTCGCAGGCAACGTCAGGTATCCCTACTAGTTTAAAAAGACATTTTTGTGGCTAAACAAGTTTTCTTTATAGGTGTGTCAACACTTCTCAATATGTCTTTGTCAGTTTGTTGTTTACGCGAGAATTGGCATTCTTAACTATGCCCACACACACATATATATATATATAAGGTGAAAATCAACTTTTTTTTAAAGTCAAATCAAAATGGCCACACCCTGCACACACAAATGATGAGATAAAGCTTTAGAAGAAATATTGGTGATGATAGAAGAGTTAAAACCGTCTTTCTTTTAAAACCTCTCTCTCTATCTATCTATCTCTCTCACATTTTTACACACTCTCACTCTATCATACACTCTCTCTTTCTCACTCCCTCTCTGTCTTTCTTACTCTTTCTTTCTCTCTCTATCACACTCTTTCCCTTCATCTCCCTCTCTGTCCCTGTCCTGACTCTCTGACTTGTATACTCTCCCTCCCCCGACTCTCTCTCTCTCTCTCGTACTCTCCCTCTCCCGACTCTCTTTCCCTCTCTTGTACTTTCACTCCTGACTCTCTCCCTCTCCCTCTCTCTTTCATACTCTCCCTCTCCCGACTCTCTTTCCCTTTCTCATACTCTCTTTCCCCCGACTCTCTCTCTCTTTCTCTCTCTCTCGTACTCTCCCTCTCCTGACTCTCTCTCTCGTACTCTCCCTCTCCCGACTCTCTTTCCCTCTCTTGTAATTTCACTCTCCTGACTCCTTCGTACTCTCCCTCTCCCGACTCTCTCTCCCTCTCTCTCCACCCGACTCTCTCTCGTACTCTCCTTCCCCTGACTCTTGTACTTTCAAAAAAATCAGAATAAAAAAATAATTTGCCAATTTTCCGATGTTAAAAGCTATTCTTTTTATCTTTTTACTAGCATTTAAGCCCAGCGTTGCCCGGGAGTTTGGAGGTGTATGTTGAGCAAAAAAAAAACGGTCAATTTTTTTAACTTTGACCTCTATTATGCCCCCTTAACATTTGTTTTGGGCTCAAATCAAGTTATTAAGTTAGATCCATGTCCAACCTATATTTTAAAATTTCAAGTGTTTAGACCAAAAATTGTCGGAGGAGTTTGGTAGAGTTCTCAAAGGTCCAATTGTTGAACTTTGACCCCTTAACAGTCAAATTTCTGGCTGAAAACCGATCACAAAGATTTTCTAAAATCTCAATACCCTGTATATCAAATTTTGAGTCTGTAGACTTAAAATTGACAGAGTTATTGCATAGGGAAATGTACACACACACACACACACATTCACTTTTATATATATAGATTTGATTTTGTTTACGGCAATATCTTCTGTTACTTGTAGTAATAAGTCAATAATCAATATTTATTGACTTTAATCTACCAGTAAAATAAAATCCATAGATAATCCCTCAGAAATGTTTTTCTTTATGTTTGAAGAAAATATCTGCACATTTAATGTGTGTTTTTATGGTAATCGAGGGAAAAATAACAATGCTGTAGTTAGAGATCTATAAAGAATTTGAATTGGTAATTGTATTGGAATTGGTAGTTTAGTACGGAATCGGTGATTGTATCGGAATCGATAGTTTAGTACGAAATCAGTGATTGTATCGGAATCGGTAGTTTAGTACGGAATCGGAGAATGTATCGGAATCGGTAGTTTAGTACGGAACTGGTGATTGTATCCAAATCGGGAGTTTAGTACGGAATCGGTAGTTTAGTATGGAATCAGTGATTGTATCGGAATCGGGAGTTTAGTACGGAATCGGTAGTTTAGTATGGAATCAGTGATTGTTTCGGAATCTATAGTTTAGTACAGAATCAGTGATTGTATTGGAATCGATAGTTTAGTACGGAATCGGTGATTGTATCGGAATCGGTGATTTTATCGGAATCGATAGTTTTAGTACGGAATCGGTGATTGTATCGGAATTGGTAGTGTAGTACGGAATCAGTGATTGTATTGGAATCGATAGTTTAGTACGGAATCGGTGATTGTATCCGAATCGTGAGTTTAGTATGGAATCGGTGATTGTATCGGAATTGGTAGTGTAGTACGGAATCAGTGATTGTATTGGAATCGATAGTTTAGTACGGAATCTGTGATTGTATCGGAATCGGTAGTTTAGTATGGAATCGGTGATTGTATCAGAATCGGTAGTTTAGTACGGAATCGGTGATTGTATCAGAATCGGTTGTTTAGTACGGAATCGGTGATTGTTTCGGAATCGTGAGTTTAGTACGGAATCGGTGCTTGTATCGGAATCGTGAGTTTAGTACGGAATCGGTGATTGTATCGGAATCGTGAGTTTAGTACGGAATCGGTGATTGTATCGGAATCGTGAGTTTAGTACGGAATCGGTGATTGTATCGGAATCGTGAGTATAGTACGGAATCGGTGATTGTATCGGAATCGGTAGTTTAGTACGGAATCGGTGATTGTATCGGAATCGTGAGTTTAGTACGGAATCGGTGATTGTATCGGAATCGTGAGTTTAGTACGGAATCGGTGATTGTATCGGAATCGTGAGTATAGTACGGAATCGGTGATTGTATCGGAATCGGTAGTTTAGTACGGAATCGGTGATTGTATCGGAATCGTGAGTTTAGTACGGAATCGGTGATTGTATCGGAATCGTGAGTTTAGTACGGAATCGGTGATTGTATCGGAATCGTGAGTTTAGTACGGAATCGGTGATTGTATCGGAATCGTGAGTTTAGTACGGAATCGGTGATTGTATCGGAATCGTGAGTTTAGTACGGAATCGGTGATTGTATCGGAATCGTGAGTTTAGTACGGAATCGGTGATTGTATCGGAATCGTGAGTTTAGTACGGAATCGGTGATTGTATCGGAATCGTGAGTTTAGTACGGAATCGGTGATTGTATCGGAATCGTGAGTATAGTACGGAATCGGTGATTGTATCGGAATCGGTAGTTTAGTACGGAATCGGTGATTGTATCGGAATCGTGAGTTTAGTACGGAATCGGTGATTGTATCGGAATCGTGAGTTTAGTACGGAATCGGTGATTGTATCGGAATCGTGAGTTTAGTACGGAATCGGTGATTGTATCGGAATCGTGAGTTTAGTACGGAATCGGTGATTGTATCGGAATCGTGAGTTTAGTACGGAATCGGTGATTGTATCGGAATCGTGAGTTTAGTACGGAATCGGTGATTGTATCGGAATCGTGAGTTTAGTACGGAATCGGTGATTGTATCGGAATCGTGAGTTTAGTACGGAATCGGTGATTGTATCGGAATCGTGAGTTTAGTACGGAATCGGTGATTGTATCGGAATCGTGAGTATAGTACGGAATCGGTGATTGTATCGGAATCGGTAGTTTAGTACGGAATCGGTGATTGTATCGGAATCGTGAGTTTAGTACGGAATCGGTGATTGTATCGGAATCGTGAGTTTAGTACGGAATCGGTGATTGTATCGGAATCGTGAGTTTAGTACGGAATCGGTGATTGTATCGGAATCGTGAGTTTAGTACGCAATCGGTGATTGTATCGGAATCGTGAGTTTAGTACGGAATCGGTGATTGTATCGGAATCGTGAGTTTAGTACGGAATCGGTGATTGTATCGGAATCGTGAGTTTAGTACGGAATCGGTGATTGTATCGGAATCGTGAGTTTAGTACGGAATCGGTGATTGTATCGGAATCGTGAGTTTAGTACGGAATCGGTGATTGTATCGGAATCGTGAGTTTAGTACGGAATCGGTGATTGTATCGGAATCGTGAGTTTAGTACGGAATCGGTGATTGTATCGGAATCGTGAGTTTAGTACGGAATCGGTGATTGTATCGGAATCGTGAGTTTAGTACGGAATCGGTGATTTTATCGGAATCGTGAGTTTAGTACGGAATCGGTGATTGTATCGGAATCGTGAGTTTAGTACGGAATCGGTGATTGTATCGGAATCGTGAGTTTAGTACGGAATCGGTGATTGTATCGGAATCGTGAGTTTAGTACGGAATCGGTGATTGTATCGGAATCGTGAGTTTAGTACGGAATCGGTGATTGTATCGGAATCGTGAGTTTAGTACGGAATCGGTGATTGTATCGGAATCGTGAGTTTAGTACGGAATCGGTGATTGTATCGGAATCGTGAGTTTAGTACGGAATCGGTGATTGTATCGGAATCGTGAGTTTAGTACGGAATCGGTGATTTTATCGGAATCGTGAGTTTAGTACGGAATCGGTGATTGCATTGGAATCGATAGTTTAGTACGGAATCGGTCATTGTATCAGAATCGGTAGTTTAGTATGGAATCGGTGATTGTATCGGAATCGGTAGTTTAGTATGGAATCGGTAGTTTAGTATGGAATCAGTGATTGTATCGGAATCGTGAGTTTAGTATGGAATCGGTAGTTTAGTACGGAATCGGTGATTGTATCGGATTCAGTAGTTTAGTACGGAATCGGTGATTGTATCAGAATCGGTAGTTTAGTATGGAATCAGTGATTGTATCGGAATCGTGAGTTTAGTATGGAATCGGTAGTTTAGTACGGAATCGGTGATTGTATCGGATTCAGTAGTTTAGTACGGAATCGGTGATTGTATCGGATTCAGTAGTTTAGTACGGAATCGGTGATTGTATCGGAATCGGTAGTTTAGTATGGAATCGGTGATTGTATCGGAATCGTGAGTTTAGTACGGAATCTGTGATTGTATCGGATTCAGTAGTTTAGTACGGAATCGGTGATTGTATCGGAATCGGTAGTTTAGTACGGAATCGGTGATTGTATCGGAATCGGTAGTTTAGTACGGAATCGGTGATTGTATCGGATTCAGTAGTTTAGTACGGAATCGGTGATTGTATCAGAATCGGTAGTTTAGTATGGAATCAGTGATTGTATCGGAATCGTGAGTTTAGTATGGAATCGTGAGTTTAGTACGGAATCTGTGATTGTATCGGATTCAGTAGTTTAGTACAGAATCGGTGATTGTATCGGAATCGGTAGTTTAGTATGGAATCAGTGATTGTATCGGAATCGTGAGTTTAGTATGGAATCGTGAGTTTAGTACGGAATCGGTGATTGTATCGGATTCAGTAGTTTAGTACAGAATCGGTGATTGTATCGGAATCGGTAGTTTAGTATGGAATCTGTGATTGTATCGGAATCGTGAGTTTAGTACGGAATCTGTGATTGTATCGGATTCAGTAGTTTAGTACGGAATCGGTGATTGTATCGGATTCAGTAGTTTAGTACAGAATCGGTGATTGTATCGGAATCGGTAGTTTAGTATGGAATCGGTGATTGTATCGGAATCGTGAGTTTAGTACGGAATCTGTGATTGTATCGGAATCGGTAGTTTAGTACGGAATCTGTGATTGTATCGGAATCGGTAGTTTAGTACGGAATCTGTGATTGTATCGGAATCGGTAGTTTAGTACGGAATCGGTGATTGTATCGGAATCGTGAGTTTAGTACGGAATCGGTGATTGTATCGGAATCGTGAGTTTAGTACGGAATCTGTGATTGTATCGGAATCGTGAGTTTAGTACGGAATCTGTGATTGTATCGGAATCGGTAGTTTAGTACGGAATCTGTGATTGTATCGGAATCGGTAGTTTAGTACGGAATCTGTGATTGTATCGGAATCGGTAGTTTAGTACGGAATCGGTGATTGTATCGGAATCGTGAGTTTAGTACGGAATCGGTGATTGTATCGGAATCGGTAGTTTAGTACGGAATCTGTGATTGTATCGGAATCGGTAGTTTAGTACGGAATCGGTGATTGTATCGGAATCGGTAGTTTAGTACGGAATCGGTGATTGTATCGGAATCGTGAGTTTAGTACGGAATCGGTGATTTTATCGGAATCGGTAGTTTAGTACGGAATCAGTGATTGTATCGGAATCGGTAGTTTAGTACAGAATCGGTGATTGTATCGGAATCGTGAGTTTAGTACGGAATCGGTGATTTTATCGGAATCGGTAGTTTAGTATGGAATCGGTGATTGTATCAGAATCGGTAGTTTAGTACGGAATCGGTGATTGTATCGGAATCGTGAGTTTAGTACGGAATCGGTGATTGTATCGGAATCGTGAGTATAGTACGGAATCGGTGATTGTATCGGAATCGTGAGTTTAGTACGGAATCGGTGATTTTATCGGAATCGTGAGTTTAGTACGGAATCGGTGATTGTATCGGAATCGTGAGTTTAGTACGGAATCGTGAGTTTAGTACGGAATCGGTGATTGTATCGGAATCGGTAGTTTAGTACGGAATCGGTGATTGTATCGGAATCGTGAGTTTAGTACGGAATCGGTGATTGTATCGGAATCGTGAGTTTAGTACGGAATCGGTGATTTTATCGGAATCGTGAGTTTAGTACGGAATCGGTGATTGTATCGGAATCGTGAGTTTAGTACGGAATCGGTGATTGTATCGGAATCGTGAGTTTAGTACGGAATCGGTGATTGTATCGGAATCGTGAGTTTAGTACGGAATCGGTGATTGTATCGGAATCGTGAGTTTAGTACGGAATCGGTGATTGTATCGGAATCGTGAGTTTAGTACGGAATCGGTGATTGTATCGGAATCGTGAGTTTAGTACGGAATCGGTGATTGTATCGGAATCGTGAGTTTAGTACGGAATCGGTGATTGTATCGGAATCGTGAGTTTAGTACGGAATCGGTGATTGTATCGGAATCGTGAGTTTAGTACGGAATCGGTGATTGTATCGGAATCGTGAGTTTAGTACGGAATCGGTGATTTTATCGGAATCGTGAGTTTAGTACGGAATCGGTGATTGCATTGGAATCGATAGTTTAGTACGGAATCGGTGATTGTATCAGAATCGGTAGTTTAGTATGGAATCGGTGATTGTATCGGAATCGGTAGTTTAGTATGGAATCGGTAGTTTAGTATGGAATCAGTGATTGTATCGGAATCGTGAGTTTAGTATGGAATCGGTAGTTTAGTACGGAATCGGTGATTGTATCGGATTCAGTAGTTTAGTACGGAATCGGTGATTGTATCAGAATCGGTAGTTTAGTATGGAATCGGTGATTGTATCGGAATCGGTAGTTTAGTACAGAATCGGTGATTGTATCGGAATCGTGAGTATAGTACGGAATCGGTGATTGTATCGGAATCGGTAGTTTAGTATGGAATCGGTGATTGTATCGGAATCGTGAGTTTAGTACGGAATCTGTGATTGTATCGGAATCGGTAGTTTAGTACGGAATCTGTGATTGTATCGGAATCGGTAGTTTAGTACGGAATCGGTGATTGTATCGGAATCGTGAGTTTAGTACGGAATCGGTGATTTTATCGGAATCGTGAGTTTAGTACGGAATCTGTGATTGTATCGGAATCGGTAGTTTAGTACAGAATCGGTGATTGTATCGGAATAGGTAGTTTAGTATGGAATCGGTGATTGTATCAGAATCGGTAGTTTAGTACGGAATCGGTGATTGTATCGGAATCGTGAGTTTAGTACGGAATCGGTGATTGTATCGGAATCGTGAGTATAGTACGGAATCGGTGATTGTATCGGAATCGTGAGTTTAGTACGGAATCGGTGATTTTATCGGAATCGTGAGTTTAGTACGGAATCGGTGATTGTATCGGAATCGTGAGTTTAGTACGGAATCGTGAGTTTAGTACGGAATCGGTGATTGTATCGGAATCGTGAGTTTAGTACGGAATCGGTGATTGTATCGGAATCGTGAGTTTAGTACGGAATCGGTGATTGTATCGGAATCGTGAGTTTAGTACGGAATCGGTGATTGTATCGGAATCGTGAGTTTAGTACGGAATCGGTGATTTTATCGGAATCGTGAGTTTAGTACGGAATCGGTGATTGTATCGGAATCGTGAGTTTAGTACGGAATCGTGAGTTTAGTACGGAATCGGTGATTGTATCGGAATCGTGAGTTTAGTACGGAATCGGTGATTGTATCGGAATCGTGAGTTTAGTACGGAATCGGTGATTGTATCGGAATCGTGAGTTTAGTACGGAATCGGTGATTGTATCGGAATCGTGAGTTTAGTACGGAATCGTGAGTTTAGTACGGAATCGGTGATTGTATCGGAATCGTGAGTTTAGTACGGAATCGGTGATTGTATCGGAATCGTGAGTTTAGTACGGAATCGGTGATTGTATCGGAATCGTGAGTTTAGTACGGAATCGGTGATTGTATCGGAATCGTGAGTTTAGTACGGAATCGGTGATTGTATCGGAATCGTGAGTTTAGTACGGAATCGGTGATTGTATCGGAATCGTGAGTTTAGTACGGAATCGGTGATTGTATCGGAATCGTGAGTTTAGTACGGAATCGGTGATTGTATCGGAATCGTGAATTTAGTACGGAATCGGTGATTGTATCGGAATCGTGAGTTTAGTACGGAATCGGTGATTGTATCGGAATCGTGAGTTTAGTACGGAATCGGTGATTGTATCGGAATCGTGAGTTTAGTACGGAATCGGTGATTGTATCGGAATCGTGAGTTTAGTACGGAATCGGTGATTGTATCGGAATCGTGAGTTTAGTACGGAATCGTGAGTTTAGTACGGAATCGGTGATTGTATCGGAATCGTGAGTTTAGTACGGAATCGGTGATTGTATCGGAATCGTGAGTTTAGTACGGAATCGGTGATTGTATCGGAATCGTGAGTTTAGTACGGAATCGGTGATTGTATCGGAATCGTGAGTTTAGTACGGAATCGGTGATTGTATCGGAATCGTGAGTTTAGTACGGAATCGGTGATTGTATCGGAATCGTGAGTTTAGTACGGAATCGGTGATTGTATCGGAATCGTGAGTTTAGTACGGAATCGGTGATTGTATCGGAATCGTGAGTTTAGTACGGAATCGGTGATTGTATCGGAATCGTGAGTTTAGTACGGAATCGGTGATTGTATCGGAATCGTGAGTTTAGTACGGAATCGGTGATTGTATCGGAATCGTGAGTTTAGTACGGAATCGGTGATTGTATCGGAATCGTGAGTTTAGTACGGAATCGGTGATTGTAGTACGGAATCGTGAGTTTAGTACGGAATCGGTGATTGTAGTACGGAATCGTGAGTTTAGTACGGAATCGGTGATTGTAGTACGGAATCGGTAGTTTTGTACGGAATCGGTGATTGTATCGGAATCGGTAGTTTTGTACGGAATCGGTGATTGTATCGGAATCGGTAGTTTTGTACGGAATCGGTGATTGTATCGGAATTGGTAGTTTTGTACGGAATCGGTGATTGTATCGGAATCGGTAGTTTAGTATGGAACCAGAAGTTTGGCTGTCAAGGAGTCAAAGTTTTAGGATTTGACTGTTAAAAACTCTACTAAACTCTTCTGCCAATTTTGGGCCTAAACACTGGAAATTTTAGATGTAGGTTACTTGGACATGGATCAAACTTTTTAACTTAATTTGAGCCCAAAACAGTAAATGTTAAGAGGGCAAAGTTGGGGTCAAATTTAAAAAAATTTTGACCTCTATGGTCTCTACCAAATTACTCAGCCAATTTTTGGTTTAAACATTTGAAATTTTACATAGAGTATATTCAGACATAGGGCAAGATTTTTAACCAGTTTTTGGCTGAAAATTTGGCTACCAAGGGGTCAAAGTTCAAAAGATTTGACCTTTGCAGTCTCTAGCAAACTATTCAGCCAATTTTGGGTCTAAAAATTTGAAATTTTACATAAAGGGTATTCAGACATGCAGCAAGCTTTTTAATCAGTTTTTGGGCGAAAATTTGTCTGCCAAGAGAGTTGACCTTTGCAGACTCTACCAAACTCCTCCGCTAGTTTTGGGTCTAAACACTTGAAATTTTAGATGTAGGTTACCTGAACAAAAGTCGAGCTTTTTAATATATATGTATACATGTGCACATAAAATTGTGAACAGTATGTAGGGCCTGAGTAAAGCCGGGTGGAACTGCTATAACATAAAAGCGAAAATGTGTGTTAGTGCGTGCACATTTTTTGTATGTCCGCCAAAGGCTTTTTGTTGGGGAAAGGGGCGCTCGGGGAACGTCACTGTTTGTTAGAACCTTTCACATACTAGCTAGATTATAATATTTCCGATTTATGAAACGAGGTCGTGTGTATCTTTTATTTGAGCGACTTTTACACACGCTATTTTCGCGACATTTTTTACTCTCCGCGTATTTGTTTAGCTTTTCAGTATAAAAGCAAAATCGGACCCGTAGCAAAGCCAAGCTCCCTGGCACTCATGCCAGGATGTCCAGAAAAGCAATGAGCTTTGATCAATGTGGGGAAAACCCCTTATATCAGACAGTTGCTAATCATTTGGACATTCCCCTTTTTATGTGGAGCTGGTTTTCCCCAACATCTTGGGGAAACTGGCTTGCAGCCAAAGTTAAGTGCATGATTTCATTCCCCTATGGCGTGATGTTTGACATTTTTTTTTTTTTTTTTATTACATTGCCACTTTGGTGTAGGGGGAGGGGAAACATCTACTGGGGTACTATGTAGGGATTTGGGCAGCGAGATGTTGGTTCACGTTGCACTTGAACTTCTGCATGTCAGTACAGTTGGGGAAGCAGTGACCTGGAATGGAATTCCAAAGTCTAGCAGTTCTGGGGAAGAAACTGCTGGAGTAGAAAGATCTTTTACATCTAGGGATCTCTACAGTGTGGGGGTAGGATTTTGCAGCTTGTCGGGTCTGTCGAGGGTGTTCACGTCGTGGGGGCACAAGTGCTTGCAGTTCATCAGAGCATTCACCATTATAATACTTGTAGAACAGGCAGAGGGATGCAACGTTTCGACGATGGGACAACAGAGGCTGAAGCTTAGATGCCAGTTTAGGGCCTATCAGATTGGCGACTCTCTTTTGAACCCTGTCAAGGAGCGAGAGACTAGTAGCCGATGCACCAGCCCAAATATGACAGCAATACTCCATACATGGGCGAATAGTGGCCTTGTAGAGGTACAGGATACTTTCGGGTGTTAGAAGTTTTCTAGCACGGTAGAGAGAGCCCACCTTCCTCGCAGCGGCCCTGGCAATGCTCTCGATGTAATTGTTCCAGCTCATGTTTCCTCATTAAATTCACGCACCTGTCACTTAATTTCAACCATTCTCAATTCTCTGCCCTCATAGCATAAAAGTAAGGTATCAGGCTATTCACCTCAAGGCTTCAGGTTCGAGCCTACCTGCCTACCAAAACTTTTTTTTTCTTTTATGCCTACAAAGACCTGGGCAACACCAGGCACCCCCGCTTGTCTATAAAGAAAAGATGAAAAAAATGAATAATTAATGAACATTCTTTTTTTTTTTTTTCAACTGTGAAATCTTGATTTTAATGTAATTTTTTTATCTTTGATTTCAGTTGTTTCGAAAAAGAAATCTTCCAAGGAAAATGCCGATAAAACAAATGCGAGCAAAAAGCCGAAATTAAGTTTGAAACAAAAAAAGTCCGGCGGTCCGTTATTCACGCATCCATGGATGGCAAGTGCTTTGAAGGCGCACGGTTCGTATGTTGTTGATATGGATTTCAGCCAGAATGGGAAATATTTGATAACGGTCGCAGAAGGTACGTACATCCAGATCAAGCAACAACAAAAAAACCTAAACGTAGATTCCATGAACAAAGTTTCTATCTTTAAACTACTTGCCTGTTGAACTCTCTTCCGTTTTCCTGCTTTCCAGCTGACTACAATATGGTCGTCTTCAAGTCTAACATAAACAAATTCTTGATCAGCCATCCTCTTAAGTAATCCAAATTACCCAATTCTCACTACTAACGATTACTACGACATTTTCTCATTAACCCTTATCCTCGAGTGGCCTCTGGGCCTTGATGAGTGGTGACTCCTTTGTAAATAAAAAAAAAAAAAAAAGAAAAAGGGTTTCCAAGTTCGGCAAGATACATTTGAAGATGGTCGGACATTACATCGGCTGAAACAATGAGAATAACACTCAAGATGTGACGAGTAGTCAAAATTATTTTTTTTTTTTTTTTTAATTATTTGTGAAAACATTGTTTTACTACACATTTGCAGACATATTTCGGTCAGACCACTTGAGTTAAGGCCTTTCTCTACAATTGAAAGAAGTAAAGTGAAACAATATATTAAGTTCTTGATTATATTATATTACGAATACACTTGTCTAGCTGAAACCACTATCAATAATTTCCCACACTCTTTATCTGTGCCTAAACCTAAACGTAGATTCCATGAACAAAGGTTCTTTCTTAAAATTGCATGCCTGTGGAACTCCGTTCCATCTTCCTGCTTTCCAACTGACTACAATATGGTCGTCTTACAGTCCAACGGGGCCCTGTCGGTGGGGGCATTAGAATACGCCGACTGCCCCCCTGCAGAGGGTAAAAGTCCATCAATGGGGGTCCTGGATATGACCTTAAACTATATCCAGTGGTGAGGCCCCAGCTTGTGGGCTTTGGGGAGTGTGGAGCCACCCTTTAATTGCCATTGCTCCCAGGTCCACTCTGACCCGGAGTGATAGTACCTGTTAGGGTCCCAACTATGGGTTAAATAGAAACTGACGTTAAAACAACAAAAATATTCTATTAAAAAAATTTTTCTTCAAAATCTTTGGATTCGGCATTAAATAACCCGAAAAGGGTTGATATGCCGTAAAACAAAAACAACCAACCAACCAAATCAAGTCCAACGTAAACAAGTTCGTAATTAAATGTAAAGTAATCCAATTTACCAAATTTCCACTAACGATTACTATGATATTTTCCCATTGAGTACTGTACACCATTAACCCTTATCCTCGAGTGGCTCCCAGGCCTTGATAAGTGGTGACTCCTTTGTAAAACAAAAAAGAAACTTTCACACTTATTAATTTAGAGTTATGCTATCGATTTACCAAACATGTGGAAACGAAATGGGAATAATGCCTGGGAGGAGGGTATTGACTATAGAACATAAACTACGTATGGTATCACAACGAATGGACTTTTATTACACTACACTTAAATGGAGGAAATTTCATGATAGCAGAACAGATACTACACTACCCTCGCCTCTTGAATTATGTAATAAAAATGATAAAATAATATAATTGATAGTATTGGGTTGACAAAAAAGTTCTTGTGGAATTTTTCATTTTGATTTTAAATGATGTATTTTTAAATAAGTTTTCGTTATAATATCTTTACTTTATATATTATTTTAGAGAGTGTTTTCATTTTATATATATGTATATATATATACATACTAGCATTTCAGCCCGGCGTTGCCCAGGTTATTGAAGATGTATGTTGAGCAAAAAAAAAAAAAAAAAGGGTCAGTTTTTTTTTTACTTTGACCCCTTAACATTTATTGTTTTGGGCTCAAATCAAGTTACTAAGTTAGATCCATGTCCAAGGAACCTATATCTAAAATTTCAAGTGTTTAGACCCAAAATTGTCGGAGGAGTTTGGTAGAATTCTCAAAGGTCAATCTCTGGCCGAAAACCGATCAGATTTTCCCAAATCTCAGTACCCTGTATATTAAATTTCGAGTCTATAGACTGAAAATTGACAGAGTTATTGCGTTGGAAAATGTACACACACACACAGACACGTTCACTTATACATACATATATAATATATATATATATATATATATTAGGTTGAGAAGAAAGTTCTTGCGGCATTTCTAATTTTGATTTCAAATGATGTATTTTCAAATAAGTTTTCGTCCTAATACCTTTACTTTATATATTATTTTAAAGAGCATTTTATACTTTAAAATTACAATCATTTTAGAACAACTATGTCTTCTTTTTAGAACGTTGAATACACGATGGAAAAAAAAAAGCAAATTTGTACAATTTTCTTAATTTAATTCAAGCTAAGCCGAAAATCTGCTGAAACAGCTCAGGATGTTAAAACAGCATTTAGCCCAGGAACTACTACTGAATACATAGCACAATGGTGGTTTAAGAAATTTCGTGGTGGTAACAGTTTTGAAGATGAGTGTAATGGTTGGCCATCAGATGTTGACAACAATCAATTAAGAGCCTTAGTCAATCTATGCACAGCTGTTTGAGAACTTGCTTTTGAATTAGACATAACTAGTAGATGTGAGTGAGTGACATGAGTGTGAGCTATTTTTAGTTTAGTCATTACTATCTTTTTTTTTTTTTTTTGACGTCTTTTTGTATCTCTTATTCTGATGTTTGTTGTTACTTTGAGTAGTTTATTCGATTCTTTCACGAAAAACACCCGTCTAGCCGAATCCACTGTGAAAAATTTCCCCCACTCTTTTTATCTGTGCCTAAATCAAAACGCGGATTCCATGAACAAAGCTTCTTTCTTAGAACTGCATGCCTGTGGAACTCTGTTCCGTCTGCCTGCTTCCCACCAGACTACAACTTGGATGTCTTCAAGTCCAACGTTAACAAATTCCTAATGAACCGCCCCCTTAAGTAAACACTTCATCAAATCTCCACACTAACGGAATGTACTTGCAATAACCCTTATCCCTGAGTGGCTTCCGGGCCTTGATAAGTGGTGATCACTGTGTAAAAAAAACAAAAAAAAATGTGCATGAGTTCCTATATATATATATATATATATATATATATATATATATATATATATATATACTAGCGGAGGTACCCGGCGTTGCCCAGGTGTGGTGAGGTGTGTGAGGGGGGGGCAAATCAAAACAAAACGGAAAATAAAGAATAAGCGAACGTAATAACGCTGTTTTAAATATAACTTTTTTTAAAATCGGAAAAAAAAAAACAGCGAACGTGATGCAAAAATAATTAAGCGAACCGAAAAGGAATAAGGTGCCTTGCCAGGCGACTAATATATATATATATATATAAAGAGAGAGAGAGAGAGGCAGTGATTTTGTTAGTGCGTGTCCGAAAAGTCTTTACCAAACTTCTCTATAAATATTTGGTCTCAGATTTTAAATTTGGTATATAAGTTATTTAAACCTGTAGCGCACTTTCAGTTTGGTTTGTAGATGGAATACTGTTGCCACATCTGGGCAGGAGCTGCTAGAAAGGACTTGTCCTGCCTTGATAGAGTTCAAAATAGACTTTGTAGCCTCGTAGGAGATGTCCTTTTCTCCTCCTTGCAACCTCTATCTCACAGAAGAGATGTTGCGAGTTTGTCTCTGATGTATCGTTATTTTCATGGAAAGTGTTCAACTGAGCTTCAATCTATGGTCCCCCCTCGCCAAACTTTCACAAGAAACACTCGTCTAGCTGTAAACACTATCAATAATTTCCCCCACTCTTTATCTGTGCCTAAACCTAAACGTAGATTCCATGAACAAAGCTTCTTTCTTAGAACTGCACGCCTGTGGAATTGTCTTCCGTTTTCCTGCTTTCCGGCTGACTACAATATGGTTGTGTTCAAGTCTAAAGTAAATAAGTTCTTGATGAGCCGTTCCATATAAGTTATCAAATTTACCAAATTTTCATTACTAATGATTACTATATTGACCAATTTCTACTGTACACTCTTTAACCCTTATCCTTGAGTGGCCTCTGGGCCTTGATAATGTGGTGATGCCTATGTAAAAAAAAAAAAAAAGCTGGTAAAACTTGCTGCTAAATAGTAAAAATCAAAAACAAAACCGTTAACTTTGGCAAGGTAAGTCGAATAAAACATTACGTTGGCTGTTTATTTTGCTAATGCGTTAAATTAAACATTCATGTGGCTTAAAGTCACTCAAATTTTAACCTCTCGTATTCATCTGTCAGTATCTTTTATAGTAACGACGTTGACGAGATAAATAACGACTAAAGCCGTAGCGCTAAACTTACATGTTTCAATTCTAGTACGCAAATCATATTTTTAATTAACTTTCGAAACATTTATCATGTAAAGGACAGTCGCCTGTTTGTTAGTGTGTGTTTGTATGGTTGCTCTTCCTCGATAAAACAGTTGCAGTTTTTTCCTTGGATTAAAAAAGATAAATTTGGTTACAAGTGAATGGCATAAATAAATAACCCTGATTAAATGTTAAAACTTCTTTAAAAATCGAAAAAACGAAAATAAACGGTGAACGTGATAGAAAAATATTAAAAAAACGAACGAAAAAATAGCATAAATAAACCTGTTTCAATATTAAAACTTTAAAAATCGAAAAAAAATATATATATATATATCTGATATGTCGGCTCGAACGTGCAATCTTAAGATAACGATGCTGCCACTATAGCGGCTGGTCTATGATCGCCTGAGCGAAGTTAGGTTGTTTTTTTTTATATTTAAACTAATTCAAGAAAGAATCTATTTTGCACATGCGTATTTGGCTAAATTGTTATGAAGGAACGATTTTTTGCTACCCCTCTCTGTAGAAAAGGGTCTGGTTAAGGGTGAAGGAATTAATGTTTTTAGCTAATTTTTCGATATTTGTCGTCAGGAGGGCCAAGCTTTAAAACGATATCAATCTCATGAAAATCCGTCACCTCTGTCTAAAGTTTTAGGCAGACATACAAACAAACATACATACATACATTTAAAGAGATTTTTGCCTTTTATATATATATAGACTAGCGAGGGGTACCCGGCGTTGCCCGGATGTTTTTCGGGGTATGTGAAAAAAACCCGAAGCGTTGACGACGCGCAGTTGGAAAATAGTAAAGTGTTAAAAAAACAAACAGGTGCGCGTTTTTGATTGATGTGACGGTGATAGGTATTCAGCAGTTACGATTTTGTGCGGGACAGTTTTGAATAAATGGGTTTGTTTGTTTGTTTGTAAAAACCCGCTCCCTGTTTATTAGGAGGAGCGAAATGAAAGCTACAGTCTGATATGACGAAGTCGACATTGAACAAACGTTACTTCACTCTCTTGAAACAACTGGCTTTCGGCCTGTGATTAGAGTCGAGTTTCGCTTTTCTTTTATACCGAAAACCGAATGTAACGCGTGCCGATGCGGGAAATGTTGAATAATTAACGTTTGAAAGTCAATAAAATTAAATAGATAGGCGAGCTCCGTGGATAACTCTGAGATATTACAATTTATAGATGATATAAAAAGTTTTAAGAAGTTGTGAAGCGAGCAAGCGCTTCTCTGAAAGAAGCCTTTCGTGGACATCGAGGAAAAGCGAACATAAATACACACATACATTTTTGCTTTTATATATATAGACTAGCGGTGGGTGGGGGGGTACCCGGCGTTGCCCGAGTGTTTGGAGGTGTGTTTGGTTGTTAATGAAAACCTAAGAATAAGCGAAGTAAAAAAAAACAAACAGAAAAACGAATGTTAAAACTTATCTGAAAAATAAAGCGAGGGGGATGGGGGTTACCTGAGCGGTGGGGAGGATGGGTAATCAAAACAAAAAACACAAAAATCATTAACGTAAGGCAAAGGAACGATGTTAAATGTAAAAATCTGAAAAAGAAAACAGAAAAACGAACGTTAAAACTAAAAACCAAAACAAAAAGAAAAAAAACATGTGAAAAATGGCTTAAATAAGCCTGTTTTCATATTAAAATTTAAAAAAAATCGGTGGGTACCCGGGTGTTTTTGTGTGTGTTTGTACGGTCGGGGTGGGGTGGGGGGTGTTAATGAAAACCTAAGAATAAGCGAAATAAAAAAAAAAAAAACAGATAAACGAACATTACGTGAAAAATGGCTTAAATAACCTGGCTTCAATATTTAAATTTAAAAAATCGAAAAAGAAAAGAGACACAATTCGAACCCAAAACATTTAGATAATGAACCAACGCTCTAACCAACTGAGCTAACACAACGTACATGAAATTGTGTGAGTTCTTCAAATATTTAAACTAAATCAGGTCATAACGTCATCTGACGCATGTGTAGAATTGATCTCGTCATGAGAGGACGGTTTGCTCTGCACCTATTAAATAGAAATTGAGCTTAACTCAAAATTAATGGTGACTGGTGTTTAAAATAAAAATCTGGACCCGTTGAACAAAAACGGTATACATTGAAATTAACAATATTTCAAAATCAAACAAATATATATATATATATATATATATATATATATAGGGTGTCCACAAAGTCTGGCTGCATAATCTACACGGTGCCCACGAAGTTTGGCTGCATAATCTACACGGTGCCCACGAAGTCTGGCTGCATAATCTAAAGGGTGCCCACAAAGTCTGGCTGCATAATCTACACGGTGCCCACGAAGTTTGGTTGCATAATCTACACGGTGCCCACGAAGTCTGGCTGCATAATCTAAAGGGTGCCCACAAAGTCTGGCTGCATAATCTACACGGTGCCCACGAAGTCTGGCTGCATAATCTAAAGGGTGCCCACAAAGTCTGGCTGCATAATCTAAAGGGTGCCCACAAAGTCTGGCTGCATAATCTACACGGTGCCCACAAAGTCTGGCTGCATAATCTAAAGGGTGCCCACAAAGTCTGGCTGCATAATCTACACGGTGCCCACGAAGTCTGGCTGCATAATCTAAAGGGTGCCCACAAAGTCTGGCTGCATAATCTACACGGTGCCCACGAAGTCTGGCTGCATAATCTAAAGGGTGCCCACAAAGTCTGGCTGCATAATCTAAAGGGGGCCCACAAAGTCTGGCTGCATAATCTACACGGTGCCCACGAAGTCTGGCTGCATAATCTAAAGGGTGCCCACAAAGTCTGGCTGCATAATCTACACGGTGCCCACGAAGTCTGGCTGCATAATCTAAAGGGTGCCCACAAAGTCTGGCTGCATAATCTACACGGTGCCCACGAAGTCTGGCTGCATAATCTAAAGGGTGCCCACAAAGTCTGGCTGCATAATCTACACGGTGCCCACGAAGTCTGGCTGCATAATCTAAAGGGTGCCCACAAAGTCTGGCTGCATAATATACACGGTGCCCACGAAGTCTGGCTGCATAATCTAAAGGGTGCCCACAAAGTCTGGCTGCATAATCTACACGGTGCCCACGAAGTCTGGCTGCATAATCTAAAGGGTGCCCACGAAGTCTGGCTGCATAATCTAAAGGGTGCCCACAAAGTCTGGCTGCATAATCTAAAGGGTGCCCACAAAGTTTGGCTGCATAATCTAAAGGGTGCCCACAAAGTCTGGCTGCATAATCTACATGGTGCCCACAAAATGAAGATGGTTTCCTTCGAAATATATTTATGAACTTTAATTTCAAACAAAATAAATGTCTGTTTATTTTGTAATAATGCGTTGTTTTCGCTTCAAACGTATACAATACGTATTTCATTTTATTCAAACTCAACCAGCGCTTCTAAGGAACAAAAATCTGAACGTGAATTCCGCATGACCAAACGCACCGTTCCGAGATTTAAAAAAACTACCGTAAAAACAACAAACAGATTTCTACTTGTTGATTCTCTGCTCCAACAACAACAACAACATGACAAAAAAAAAAAAAGAAAGAAAGAAAAATACTGAAGATGAAGGTCTCCTTCGAAATATATTTATGAATTTCAATATAAATTTAAAACAAAATAAATGTCTGTTTATTTTGTAATAATGCGTTGTTTTCGCTTCAAACGTATATAATACGTATTTTATTTTATTATTTTTTTTCAGATCGTGCAGCAATGATTTGGAGCATCAAAGATTTCAGACAAAAAGAACATAAGTAAGTATAACTTTATTTTTTTGTTTTTATTTAATTTTATATTTAAATTTTTTTTTTATTTAATTTTATATTTAAATTTTGTTTTTATTTAATTTTATATTCAAATTGTTTTTATTTAATTTTATATTTAAATTTTTTTTTTATTTAATTTTATATTTAAATTTTGTTTTTATTTAATTTTATATTTAAATTTTGTTTTTATTTAATTTTATATTTAAATTTTGTTTTTATTTAATTTTATATTTAAATTTTGTTTTTATTTAATTTTATATTTAAATTTTTTTTATTTGATTTTGTATTTAACTTTTTGTTTTTATTTAATTTTATATTTAAATTTTGTTTTTATTTAATTTTATATTTAAATTTTTTTTGTTTTGATTTAATTTTATATTTAAAATTTTTTTTATTTAATTTTGTATTTAAATTTTTTTTTGTTTTGATTTAATTTTATATTAAAATTTTTTTTTTATTTAATTTTATATTAAAATTTTTTTTTTTATTTAATTTTATATTTAAATTTTTTTTATTTTTTATTTAATTTTATATTTAATTTTTTTTTTGTTCTTTTTCATTAATCCAGAAAGACAAATTGATAAGAGGAAGGATATCTAAAAACCCAATATACAGTCTAAAAAAAGCTTTGAATAAAAAAAAAATGTAAAATAAAAATAAAGAATGCAGTTTACCCCCCCCCCAAAAAAAAACCGAACTTTAACCTATCGCAGACTTAACACCTACATAATCCGACTTTTAAAAAGTTTTTAATTACAAAAGAGAATTCATTTATATAAGGATGAGGGGGGAGAAAAAAAAAAGCCTTAACTAAAATTGTTAAATAGACTTAGCACTTGCATAAGCCGATTTCTCAAAGGTTTTAAATTTTACAAGAGAATTGAACTAATATATATATATATATATAAGAATAGATATAATCCTTATTTATTGAAAATATTTTTTTTTTATTTTGACAGATTTATTCGGGCCAACATCGAATATGATCATGCAGTTCGAGTGAGATTCAGTCCGGATACAAAGTAAGTATGATGTAATACATGGTACCGGGGGGTAGTATCTATCAAGTAGTGGCAGAGAGACTTTTAAGCACGTGTTGATACGGCAGAGTTTTGTGAACTACATGGCGAACTAAGAGGCTTTTAAAACAAAATGCAATGCGTAATCTTGGAAAGTACCATGAATAAATGCATTTTATTTCAACTGTAAAAATTGATTATTTGTATTATTTTGATTCATTGGACTACTGTTCTCATCGTTTCGATCGATGTAACCTTTGTCAAGTGTATCTTGTCGAACTCAGGAATGTTTTTGTTGGGAATGTTTCTGTCGAATTTGGGAATTTGGACTGAATTTTGAGCGGAACCCTTTACTTACTTCATGGGGGTAGCGTGCTCTTGTTTTGTCAGCCATGACTGGATAGAGGTCCTAAATAATTCGCAAATGTAGATTTTGGACGCCCACACCGAGGATTGAACCTTCAACCTTCCGGAGAAGGTCACTTTTACAATTGATTTTTCCCAAGTACTCTAATCACTATGCCACGGGTCCATGCATAAAGTAAATAAAGGGTTCCGCTCGAAATTCCGTCCAAATTCCCGAAACAGAAGCATTCCTGAGTTCAAAAAGATATATCTGAAGAAGGCCAAAGGTTATATCGACCGAAATGTTGTGAAAATCACACTCAAGATGAGAACAGTGGATCCGATGAATCCAAATAATACATATAACCAATCCTCATCTCAAAAGTTCAGAAACGTCAAAGCAAACTTTTTTGGTTCCAAAATTAATTGCAGACAATTCTAGTACGAATTTTCGGAGCCTTAAACCTATTTTTAGTTCTAGTTGTAAATATCACCATTTATTACTAATTATTATTAACTTATTACTAATTATTATTAACTTATTACTAATTATTATTAACTTATTACTAATTATTATTAATTTATTACTAATTATTATTAACTTATTACTAATTATTATTAACTTATTACTAATTATTATTAACTTATTACTAATTATTATTAACTTATTACTAATTATTATTAACTTATTACTAATTATTATTAACTTATTACTAATTATTATTAACTTATTACTAATTATTATTAACTTATTACTAATTATTATTAACTTATTACTAATTATTATTAACTTATTACTAATTATTATTAACTTATTACTAATTATTATTAACTTATTACTAATTATTATTAACTTATTACTAATTATTATTAACTTATTACTAATTATTATTAACTTATTACTAATTATTATTAACTTATTACTAATTATTATTAACTTATTACTAATTATTATTAACTTATTACTAATTATTATTAACTTATTACTAATTATTATTAACTTATTACTAATTATTATTAACTTATTACTAATTATTATTAACTTATTACTAATTATTATTAACTTATTACTAATTATTATTAACTTATTACTAATTATTATTAACTTATTACTAATTATTATTAACTTATTACTATATATTAATGTATATCTATCTTTATACTTATTACTTGTATACGTGAAGTAAATAAGGGTTCCGCTCGAAATTCCGTCCAAATTCCCCGAGTTCGACAGAAACATTCCCGAGTTTGACAAGATACACCTGAAGAAGGTCGAAGGTTACATCGACCGAAACGTTGTGAAAATGACACTCAAGATGAGAACAGTAGTCCGATGAATCCAAATAATATGAATAACCAATCCTCATCTAAAAAAATTCAGAAACTTGAAAAAAACTGAGTCGATTTTTTTTTTTTTTTTTTTTTTTTTTTTTTTTTTTGTGACTGTCTCTGCATACAACGTGTTGGTCCGTGTTAACATGCAACGATGACGGGATAATAAGTTTAGTGATTTATGTAATAGAAAAATTTTAAATTATGAAAATTATCAAATAAGAATAAAATAGTGTCAGGTTGACAAGAAAATTTATTTATTTGAGCCAACATCGAATATGACCATGCGATTCGAGTTGGATTCAGTCTAGGCATAATGTAGTACATGGTACCGGTGGAGTATCTATCAGGTTGGCAAAGTTCTTATGGTTTTTAATTTTTAAATTCAGATGAACATAACTCAAACAAAAATTTATTGATCAAAATAAGCACCATCCGAATCAACACACTTTTGGCAACGCAAAACAAGTGTATTTATGCCAGTAACGTAAAAATCTTGCGTTCTGGTGACAAAGTTGCTGAAAAGGTGTATTTTTTTTTTTTTACAAGGTAGTCACCACTTATCACTCGGGGATAAGGGTTAGGGTTAAAGAGAGCCCACCTCCTTTGCAGCAGCCTTGGCACTGCCCTCAGTGTATCTGTTTCAATTTATATTCCCTGTGAACGTTAAGCCGAGGAGTTTGAATGAAGGGTTTCAGGTAGTGGATCATACATGGCTATCAGGTTTATTATTATTTTTTTTTAATTGCAATTCATTATTGAGATGAGTATCATTTATTAATTTATTGCGGACTATTATGCTCATCTTTTTTTTTTTTTTTACAAGATAGTCACCACTTATCAAGGCCCGGAAGCCACTCGGGGATAAGGGTTATTGTGTGTATAGTACGTTAGTTTTGGAGATCTGATAAAGTGTCTTACTTAAGGAGGCGGTTCATCAGGAATTAAGGAGGCGGTTCATCAGGAATTTGTTCACATTGGACTTGAAGACATCCAGGTTGTAGTCAGGTGGGAAACAGGCAACCGGAACAGAGTTCCACAGGCATGCAGTTCTAAGAAAGAAGCTTTGTTCATGGAATCTACGCTTTGTTTTTGGCACAGATAAGGAGTGGGGAAAATTTTTCACAGTGGTTTCAGCTAGGCGGGTGTTTATCGTGAAAGATTGGCGAGAGGGAACCAGAGATTGGAGTTCAGACGAGCACCTGCCATGGTAGTAATAATAAAACAAAGACAGGCTCGCAACGTCTCTCCTGTGGGAGAGAGGTTGCAGGGAAGAGAAAAGGGCTTCCCCCCACTAAGCCACAAAGCCTATTTTATACTCTGTCAAGGCAGGATAGGCTGTTTTTAGCAGCTCTTGCCCAGATGTGGCAGCAGTACTCCATCCTTGGACGTACTTGATTTCTCATGCAGAAAGTTGTCGAGATGCTTGAAAAAGTGGTAGTCGGTAGGGGAGAGATCTAGAGAGTATGGTGGATGAGGTAGAGTTTTGCAGTTGAATTCATTCAACTTCTGCAGGGTCAGTTTAGCAACGTGTGCTCGGGCATTGTCATGGAGGAGAATTGGGCCTTTTCAGTTGACTAATGCTGGGTGTTGTTGTTGAAGTTTCTGATGCATTTCATCCATTTGTTGAGAGTACTTCACCGCCATAATAGTTTCGCCTGCATTTAAAAGACTAATGGATGAGACCGGTCGCAGCCCACCAAACAGTCAGCAAGACTTTCTTTTGGTGCAACTCTAACTTTAGGGAGTGTCGTGGAGCTCCGTCGAGGTCTAACAACTGAGCTGAGCATCGTTGGTTGTCGTAAAAGATCCACTTTTCATCGTAAGTCACAACCTGGTCGAGAAACGGGTCGTTGTTGTTGCGTAAAAAAAGAGATGACACTTCATAACGGTGCTTCTTTTGAGTAAACAGCGAAACAAAATAAACCAAATGCAATACGCAAAAGTCCAGCTAGAATTAGTCACTGACAACTTTCTCTCTCAACTTCCAGCACGTCTCCTCCCCCCCACCCCATTGCCTCTGCCGACAGACATTTTATCAGAAAACTGACCGCATTCCATTTGCATACATGTGCAGTGGAAGATGAGCTCTCGTGAGATTCCAAGAGACTTCACCTTATAAATCCATGGCTGCCATCTTTAATTTCTCTTTCTCTCAGATCCCATCCGAAGGTAAGTTGTATGACCGCATGACACACACACACGGGAGTGCTTTCCTCTTTGATTGTTACATTCAACACTACACTGCCCCCTGGTCTCCAGGCCACACATTTGGCATGGTGGACGTGGTCGTTTGTTGCGGGCACTCCTACGAAGGGGGATTGGCTGGACTACTTCATCTTCATTGGAGCTCTCAGAAGATGTGTTGGAACGATTAGCATCAACGTTAGGACGTACAGTCATGCCATCAGGCTGGACTTCTTCATCGGAGCTCTCAGAACGGGTGCTGGGACTATCGGCATCAACGTTGGGGTTCACAGTTGTAGCATCGTGGGATATAGGACGGATCCACAGGTCAACGTTGTGAGTTACCAATTCATCAAGTTTTTTTGTCTTTCCAATCTCTCTAGTGGTTGGAAATCGTTGTTTTATATATATATATATATATATATATATATATATATATATATATATATATATAAAAGCGAAAATGTGTGTGTTAGTGTGTGTGCACTTACTTTTTGTGTATGTCCGCAAAAAGCTTTTTTCAGAGGCGGGGGGGGGGGGGCTCGGTCGGGTCACTCCTTAAAACTCTTTATATGCTGTCTAAATCATAATACAGGGTGACCCCAAAAAAAACGAAAAAACATAGAAAGTATATCTGGAACATATGCCGTAGAACGGAGACAAAAAAGGCCAAAGACCCTCGTGTTTTGATGCGATGTTTTGAATATAATAAACTAGTTATGACCAAAGTTTCATTTCATTCGGACAAAACGCTAAGAAACGGGGCCTAATTGGAGTTGGGGCCCGTTTATTGTGGGTCACCCTGTATATACGAGTTAAGAACGGGGGTCGCATCTATCTTTAATTTGCCTGACTTTTACGCGCTATTTTCAGGATTTTTTTTTTTTTCGGTCGCGTTTTTGATATCGCTTAGGTCTTTAAAGCACGCAGAAAGTTGTCGAGGTAAGTGGTAGTCATTAGAGGAGAGGTCTGGAGAGTGTGGTGGATGCAACAAAGTTTTGTATAATAGTTACTTTTAACACCGAAAACCCTAACCGTAACCTCCTAAAACAGCATGTTTTGCTGGTGAATACGAGTATCCGACATTGCGGTGATGCTTGGCCATGGGATGATTGAGAGGCACAAAGAATTGAAAGTATCTCTGCCTAGAGTCGGACCAGCTATGAGATATTGCTTGGGAAAAGTCATTTTCCTTGATGGGCCCCAGATAAACCCCTTTAAATAGAGATTATCTGATCGTTATCTTTAGCAGTGAACTTCCGGGTGGTCGAATGACGTAAGACGTGTCTCTTAACCCCCCCCTCCCGGGGGGTTGTGGGGGCGCTGCATTATTTCATGCAGCGTGTCTTGAACAAGAATAGCCTGGCAGCTCCCATCCCTCTCCAGGCTCTGAGCACATACAGCACCTGGTGCTACCAAATGGTCACCCATTTTTAGTATTGGCCAGGCTCAATGTCACTTAACTTTGGTGATCTAACAGGAACTGGTGTATCAACGGGATTATGCCATATAGGACGAATCGGTCAGTGGTGAAAATTTCTGAAAGATGCAGTGGATTTTATTTCACCACTTATCAAGGCCCAGATGCCACTCGAGGATAAGGTTTAAAGAGTGTACATTGGTCAAAACGGCAATATCATAGTCATCGTTAGAAGTGTGAATTTGGTAAAATTGGATTATTTAAGGGGAACGGCTCATCAAGAACTTGTTTACATTGGACTTGAAGACGGCCATATTGTAGTCAGCTGGAAAGCAGGCAAATGGAAGAGAGATCCACAGGCGTGCAGTTCTAAGAAAGAAACTTTGTTCATGGAATCTACGTTTTGGTTTTTGTTTAGGCACAGATTAAGAGTGGGGGGGGTAAATTATTGATTAGATAACTATAGAATTGGCAAGCAGAGTTTAAATTCGCGCTTATACACAAATACTATCCAGAAAGGTATGAGCCCCTATTCCCTTCAGGCTGTGTAAATATACTGTCTTTCTGACTTAAGGTCCTGGATATGACCTAAAACTATATCCGGTGGTGAGGCCCCACATTGCGGGCTTTGGGGAGTGTGGAGCCACCCTTTAATTGCCATTGCTCCCAGGTCCACTCTGACTATCCTCTCATGGTTAACCACCTGAAAGTTAGAGAATGAAGAAGGCCAGAGAATGAGTTGGTCGAAACATAGTGAAACTATAACAACTATGAAAACAAGGCCGATAGCCATTAGTCGCGTGCTCTCGTGTAATGAATGAATGCGTGAATGTAGGATTGGCATAAAATTATTAAAGATAAACTAAAAAAAAAAAAAGCTGAAATCCACAATGAATTTCCCAATCTTACTGCAAATTACTATAATCGCATTGATTGATGTATACACAGTAACTCTTATCCTCAAATGGCCTCTGTGCCTCGATAAGTCGTGATTTCTGTGTAATGAAAAACAAATAAATAAATTGAAGTAAAAAGAAAAAAAAAACCAAGACAAATTTTTCTAAGCATTTCACTTCTTCATATTTATTTGTGGACTGTTATCCTCATCTTCAAATAAATAAATTTGTCATCTCAAAGGATTCCAATAAAATGGTTCACTTCTTGTAAGTGAAAAAAAAAAAAAATACTCGAGTTGAGATCGAAACCAAAACCTTAAGGCAGTGAGTCAAGTACGATAACCATTAGGCCAGCTTGACATGATATTTTAAAAAAAAGTGTTTTCAAACTTACTTAATTTTAACTAGGCACGGCCAAAACGATATGAGGGAGTAAGTATTTTTGATGGAGTCTCTCTTCGGTACACCCTTAGTCGAAATTAATATCAATTCCAAAATTTATGAAACATAGTTCAGTAAAAGACATGCTACGGCTAATTTTCGAAAAAAAAAAATAATAATAATAAATAAAGAAAGAAAGAAAATAAGAAATAAAATAAAAAATTAAAAAAAGAAAGAAAGAAAGAATAAACAAGATGGACAACTTAAAAGGAGTTATCTAAGCACAGCGAAAGACGACAGGAGGGAGTAAGTATTTTTGACGGAATCTCTCTCTAAACAAGGCCAATAGCCATTAGTTGCGTGCTCTCATGTAATGAACGAATGCATGAATGTAAGATTGACATGAAATTCTTAAAGATAAATTAAAATGACCGAAAAATGGGCTGAAATGACTTAAATAAATAAAAAGTAAATGACATAGAATGACTTTAATGAACTTAAGGATGAATTGAATGACCTTAAGAATGACTTAACAAAAAAGGTGAAGCACAAAAGTGTTACGGACAGACCGACCGACCAACTGACCAACGGAGTGACTTATAGAGTCGCTTGCACGCGACTAAAAATCTACCAAAAATCAAGTAATTATCTAATTAATACGAAATTTTCACCGATTATTAAGTGAAGAATGTACTTTTTTTTCTTCATAATCGATATATATATATATATGTATATGTATTAAAGATCGGTAATACTTTGTAAACAGTAGCCTGAGATGTAGGAAATTTTTCTGTTTCTATGTCTATCCTTGTGGTCATGTCTCTAGAAAGGGTGCTGGAGGTAAACATTTCATTTGGGCTTACATTACCTGCCTGATAGTCAAGGACCCGAATCTTGGATTAACCACTAAGGAGGCTGCCCTATCAGCAGGTGCAAAGTACCGGGGCTGTTTTATTGCTATATGGTGAATGGATTCTGGACCATACAGTAGTTTCTTGTGGGGTCTCTTGACGCCATACTAGTGGGTTACGGCTTTACCTTATCATGTGTTACAAAAAAAAAAATCCTGTCTTTTTCTCTTTTACTTTCCCTCTCTGTCCTGCTCTAACCACGTCTGTCGACCTGTTCCACAAATCCTAAAACCTCAACATTAAATATCTCCAGAAAAAAAAACACGAATAAACCTAGAACCCCATCCTCCGACGTAGACACCATACTACCATGTCTCCTTCTCCAACATCAGAGGTCTACGTTCCAACCTTTCAGAGGTTAAAACCCAATTACAGGAGACGAAATCAGATACATTCTTCCTAAGCGAAACTGGCATAGGGCCGACCACTGCCTGTTCCCCACTTGACTACAACTTGGATGTCTTCAAGTCCAACATAAACAAATTCCTGATAAACCGCCCCCTTAAGTAAGACACTTTATCAAATCTCCAATACTAATGATTACTACGATATTATCCCATTGATTACTGTACCTGCAATAACCCTTATCCTCGAGTGGCTTCCGGGCCTTGATAAGTGGTGACTACCATTGATTACTGTACACGCAATAATCCTTATCCCCGATCGGTCTCCGGGCCTTGATAAGGGGTGACCACTATGTAAAAAAAAAAAAAAGGAAGGATCAGAAACGGTGAAGTGTAGTACCAGAACAGATACTACACTTTGCTCCTAGTCAAAAGGCCAAGGAAAATTGATGTTGGTGTTTTTTTTTTGTTTTTTCTGTTTCCCCTTTGTTTTGCAAATCAAAAAAAATAAAAACTATTTTCCTCTACAAAACAACCAAACCAAACACACTGAATAAATATTTGAAGATATAAATAACTTGAAACAAACTTTTTTTTTTTTTCCAAAATTACTGGATTCAACATTGAATAACCTGAAAAAGGTTGATATGCCGTAAAACCATTCTATCCCTCTCCCTTCATGGAAATGAGTAAATAGCAATTTTGCTTTCAGTATTTGGAATTCCCTTCCTACTACCTGCTCCCTTGACTGTAAGGTCCTGAATATGACCTTAAACTATATCCAATGGTAGTACCTGTTAGGGTTCCAACTATGGGTTAAATAGAAACTGACGTGAAAACAACAAATATATTCTATTAAAAAATTTTTCTTCAAAATCACTAGATTCGGCATTAAATAACCCAAAAATGGTTGATATGCCGTAAAACAAAAACAACCAACCAAAATACTTAGTTTTCAGGAAGCGAGAATAACACTTTGTTCAGCTTCCTATTTTAATAGGATATGACCTTAAACTATATCCAGTGTTGAGGCCCCAGCTTGTGGGCTTTGGGGAGTGTGGAGCCACCTTTTAATTGCCATTGCTCCCAGGTCCACTCTGACCCGGAGAGGTAGTACCTGTTAGGGTCCCAACTATGGGTTATATAGAAACCGACTTGAAAACAACAAATATATTCTATTAAAAAATTTTTCTTCCGAAATCTTTGGATTCGGCATTAAATAACCTGAAAAGGGTTGATATGCCGTAAAACAAAAACAACCAACCATGCGAGTAATCATACAGCAACGATCGTTTCTAATTAAAATCTTTGTTTGGATGGATAACGCGTACAGAAATATGTCGGCAAGTTGAAATGCAAAAATGTTCATTTTAACTTGCGACATATTTCTATTAGTTTGAGTAAGGTTCTGCATACGACCTTAAACTATATCCAGTGGTGAGCCCCAGCCTGCAGGCTTTGGGGAGTGTGGAGCCACCTTTTAATTGCCATTGCTCCCAGGTCCACTCTGACCTGGAGTGGTAGTACCTGTTAGGGTCCCAACTATGGGTTAAATAGAAATCGACTTAAAAAAAAAACAAACAAATATATTCTATTAAAAATTTTTCTTCAAAATCTTTGGATTCGGCATT
This sequence comes from Euprymna scolopes, assembly GCF_053919585.1. Classification (NCBI taxonomy): domain Eukaryota; kingdom Metazoa; phylum Mollusca; class Cephalopoda; order Sepiida; family Sepiolidae; genus Euprymna; species Euprymna scolopes. The sequence continues at coordinate 110,663,986 of NC_136527.1, read as the reverse complement.
AAATAACCTGAACCCTGCAACCCTCTCCCACAGAAGAGACGTTGCAAGCCTATCTTTGTTTTATCGTTATTTCCATGGCAGGTGCTCGTCTGAACTCCAATCTCTGGTCCTCCCCTCGCCAATCTTTTACAAAAAACACCCGTCTAGCTGAATCCACTGTCAAAAACTTTCCCCACTCTTTATCTATGCCTAAATCAAAACGTAGATTCCATGAACAAAGCTTCTTTCTTAGAACTGCACGCTTGTGGAACTCTGTTCCGTCTGCCTGTTTCCCACCTGACTACAACCTGGATGTCTTCAAGTCCAACGTAAACAAATTCCTGATGAACCGCCCCCTTAAGTAGACACTTTATTAAATCTCCACACTAACGTACTGTACTTACAATAATCCTTATCCCTGAGTGGCTTCCGGGCCTTGATAAGTGGTGACCACCTTGTAAAAAAAAAAAAAAAAAAAAATGTCGATATGCCGTAAAACAACCAACCAACCAACCAATCCTTGACTGTACTGATATGCAGAAGTTTAAATGTAATGTAAACCAACATCTTGTTAATCTTTCCTAGGCATGGCCCCCAATATTAGCCCCTTACGTCCTTGTTAGAGGTGAATGTGAGTATTAAAAAAAAAAAAAAAAAAAATGTAGATCAATTTACAATAGGTATTGGGTCACCACAAAAATAATACCTGCCCCCCCCCCCTCCATAAAAAAAATTCGTGTGCTGTGAAATTAGCATTTCAGTCCTATGACAAAAGAGGGATTGAACCTAGTAATTCACCCCCCCCCCCTCTCTCTCTCTCTCTTTTATTTTAACCATGTGGAAGCCATTCTTAACCTCGCTTTGTCCTTGTATCAATATCTTTCACCCGGGCAATGCCGGGTACTTCCTGCTAGTACTTTATTAAATTAAAGTTATTTTTCCCTTGCTAGAGGAATCGCTATTTATTTGGAATATGAAAAACCTATTTTTGGTCCCTCGACAAAGGAGGGATTGGACCTTGTACTTCACTCCCGCTCGTCTGTTCGCACTTTTCTCGATAACTATATGGTTAAAGTAAATTTCACCATAAATATATTTCACTCGTGGGGGGAACCTTACATGCTTGGCTTGTTCAGATTAAACCCTGCATAAGTGAAATCATCAAATTGAATACCTTTTTGTTCATTATTGCTGCGATGTTGTCCTTATCCTCACATTCTGCTGTAAAATCGTTAAAAAAAAAAAAGTAGATGCACTGATGCTGATAATTTTTTGCGCTTTCCTTAAAATAGGTGGTTTCCGTGAACGAGGTGGACCTCGTGGTGGCCTTGGACTTTTAAAAAACTTTTGCACAAACATAAGTTATGGTGAAAGTAAATTGTAATTTTTTGTTGGAAAAGATTTTCCCGGATAACACTGGTTGCCCACTTTGGGACCATTATAAATTTGCCCCAAAAGTCGTGTGTCTGTTAATTTGTTTGCACTTTTCTCAATAACCACTCCTTGAATTTTCTTGAAATAACCACTGCTTGGATTTTCTTGAAATAACCACTGCTTGGATTTTCTTGAAATAACCACTGCTTGAATTTTCTTGAAATAACCACTGCTTGAATTTGCTTAAACTAACCACTGCTTGAATTTTCTTGAAATAACCACTGCTTGGATTTGCTTAAGCTAACCACTCCTTGAATTTGCTTAAACTAACCACTGCTTGAATTTTCTTGAAATAACCACTGCTTGAATTTGCTTAAACTAACCACTGCTTGAATTTTCTTGAAATAACCGCTGCTTGAATTTGCTTAAACTAACCACTGCTTGAATTTGCTTAAACTAACCACTGCTTGAAGTAATTTTTTTACTCATGGAGGGGGACCCCGCATGCTTGTCTCGTTTTTTCTTAATTTTTACTTTTTTTTATTTTTTCTAGAGCTTTCCTTGTTGTTTTAGCGAAAGAAAATATTTTAAGAATTTACCGAATTGGCAAAAAAGAAGACGGAAGCCCTGGAAACATAACTGCTGCATTTGATTTTCCAAAGGTAAATAATTTTTTTTTTTTTTTCTTTCACCCCAAACAAGGTACGATGCCACTTGGATGCAACTGACAATCTTCCAAAGCTCACTACTGAGTGAAAAATATCTTTTCAACTTTGTTCATTTTATTAAAAAAAAAAAAAAAGTTAAATTATTTAAACAATTCAAGTTTAATAGAAGAATATACTTTTTCAAACACCCAGGCAACGCCTGGTGCCCAGGCTAGTTAAATATAAATAACAGGTACAAAGCCTAAGACACGAATCTAAATCTGAATTATTTCCCTTTAATCATTTTGTGCCTGTAAATAGTTTTTGTTTATATTTTCTTTTCTGTTTTTAATAAATTTCTTTTTTTTTTCTCCACTCTCTTTTTTTTTTTTACTTTTTTTAAAATTAAATATATTTGTCGCAGTGTTTTACCCCTAGACAAACGTACAATAATGCAACACAGGACTGACTCTACATTGCGAGTGAAACAGTTGCATTTGTGATTAATTTTTCAAAATCGCGACTAGAAATAATGAAGGGGTTTTTTTTTTTTGGTTTTTTTACATAGGCATCACCACATTATCAAGGCCAAGAGGCCACTCAAGGATAAGGGTTAAAGAGTGTACAGTAGAAATTGGACAATATAGTAATCATTAATATTGAAAATTTGGTAAATTTGATAACTTATATGGAACGGCTCATCAAGAACTTGTTTACGTTAGACTTGAAGACAACCATATTGTAGTCAGCCGGAAAGCAGGAAAACGGAAGACAATTCCACAGGCGTGCAGTTCTAAGAAAGAAGCTTTGTTCATGGAATCTACGTTTAGGTTTAGGCACAGATAAAGAGTGGGGGGAATTATTGATAGTGTTTACAGCTAGACGGGTGTTTCTTGTGAAAGTTTGGCAAGGGGGGACCATAGATTGAAGCTCAGTCGAACACTTTCCATGAAAATAACGATAAAGCGGAGACAAACTCGCAACATCTCTTCTGTGAGATAGAGGTTGCAAGGAAGAGAAAAGGACATCTCCTACGAGGCTACGAAGTCTATTTTGAACTCTATCAAGGCAGGACAAGTCCTTTCTAGCAGCTCCTGCCCAGATGTGGCAACAGTATTCCATCCTTGGACGTACCTGGCTCTTATATAGATAGAGAATTGCATCAGCAGTGAGATGTCTACCGGATCGATAGAAAGATCCCACCATTTTTCCAGCGGCCTTGGCAACAGATTTGATGTACGTGTTCCATTTAAGATCAGGAGTAATGGTCAAGCCCAGAAGCTTGTCAAAACTTGAGGCCTCCTGAAGACGAGAGCCATTCATTTCAATTGATGCCAGATGTGGATCAGAATGTTGATGATGTAAAGAGAGAAGCTTGGTTTTAGATGCATTAAAAGTAACCAGCCACTCCTTACCCCATTGTACTATTGGGTTTATCTTTTGACGATTGTATTTCTTTCATTAACAATCTTCCAAAGTTCACTACTGAGTGAAAAATATCTTTTCAAATTTTTTTTTTTTTTTTTTAATAAAACAAACAAAATTATTTAAACAATAAAAGTTTAATAGAACAATATATATATATATTTTTATCGAAGGCTGTTTAAAAAAATATTTGGAGAATCAGAATGTTTATACGTTCAAGTATCAACATAAAATTTGTTGTATATTTAGAATTAGACGTATAAAAAAATACAGAAAAATCTTTGTGATGTACATACTCGTCACAAAACGAAGATGTCATATTCCAAAAATCATGTGGGTTTGGCTAGTAACTTTTCTATTTGGCTAGTAAACGAAAAGATTTAGTTGTCAAAGGTCAACTAAAGATACATTTGTCCGTAGAGCCGTGAGGGAGTTGAGCAGCAAGATGTCTGTTCAGATTATATTTTAAAAAAAAATCTTTTTTAATTCCATTTTCACCTCAAGGCACAGTGCGTAAGTAACTATATAAATAGTATTCGCGTTGTATTCAGTAACAGTAGAGAGAGTTCACCTTCTTTGCAGCAGCCTTGACAATACCCTTGACGTATCTGTTCCAACTCATGTTTCTTGTGAACGTTAAGCCGAAGAGTTTGAATGAAGTACTCTCAGGTGATGTATCTTTAGCCAAAGTTATTAGTGGTTGGTAAGGTTTCTTATAATTATTAAAGGAAATGAGCTTAGTCTTGTCAGCATTGATTGTTATCATCCATTTTTGACCCCATTCCGGTCCTGGATATGACCTTAAACTATATCCAATGGTGAGGCCCCAGCTTGCGGGCTCTGGGGAGTGTGGAGCCACCCTTTAATTGCCATTGCTCCCAGGTCCACTCTGACCCGGAGTGGTAGTACCTGTTAGGGTCCCAACTATGGGTGAAATAGAAACTGACTTGCAAAAAACAAATATATACTATTAAAAAAATTTTCTTCAAAATCACCGGATTCGGCATTAAATAACCTGAAAAGGGTTGATATGCCGTAAAACAAAAACAACCAACCAACCAACACCATTCCACTACAGACAGGGGTTTTCCTCTAGGGTTTCTGCCATTGCCTTGGATATGTGTTCATTCGTTTTTCCCATCATGCCTGTTATAGAGCGTAGTGTTGTTAGCAAATATACTCATCTCACAGACTATTTAAACTTTCTGCATATCAGTACAATCAGGGAAGCTGGAAATTCGAAGGGAATTCAAGGTATTACATTTATGATCTAGTTCCGAGTGTTGAGTTTAACTTCAGTCCTAGCACTTGGTGATGTGGTTAGTTTGGTTTGCTCTGTCTTGTTCAAAGGTCAGAGGTTAGGTTTGGTTTGGTTGTTTTACGGCATATCAGTTTATTCATTCAGGTGATTTAATGCTGAATCGAGTTATTTTGGAAATAGTATTCGCGTTGTATTCAGTTATTTTGTAGGTTTTTATTCTTCAAGTTCTTTGTATCTTCAATCGCTAGTTTATTGTGTTTGGTTTGGTTGTTTTATAGCGGATTTTATCGTTTTTGTTCCCTGCCCTGCAGAACATGGAACATATCTTTGTTTTATCGTTATTTCCATAGCAAGTGCTCGTCTGAGCTCCAATCTTTCACAATAAGCACCCGTCTAGCTGAAACCACTGTCAATAATTTTCCCCACTCTTTATCCGTGCCTAAATCAAAACGTAGATTCCATGAACAAAGCTTCTTTCTTAGAACTGCACACCAGTGGAACTTTCTGCCGCTTGCCTGTTTCCCACCTGACTTCAACTTGGATGTCTTCAAGTCCAACGTAAACAAATTCCTGATGAACTGGCCTCTTAAATAATGACACTTTATCAAATCTCCAATACTAACGAATACTACAACACTATCCCATTGATTATTGTACATGCAATATCCTAGAGTTTCTTAGAACTGCACGCCAGTGGAACTCTCTGCTGCTTGCCTGTTTCCCACCTGACTACAACTTGGACGTCTTCAAATCCAACATAAACAAATTCCTGACAAACCGCCCCCTTAAGTAAGACACTCTATCAAAACCCCCAATACTATTGATTACTACAATACTATCTCATTGATTACTGTACACGCAATAACCCTTATCCCTGAGTGGCCTTCGGGCCTTGATAAGTAGTGACCCCCCCCCCATGTAAAAAAAAAAAAAAAAAAAGAAAAAAAGTGGCTTCTGGGCCTTGATAAGTGGTGACCTCCATGTAAAACAAACAAAAACATGAATGAGTTTTGCAATGGGATAGTGAAAAGGGTTACAGTATTAATGTTTGGTACATTTTAAGTTAGGAAATGGGAGGGATAGAGAAAGGTGAAAATGGGAAGAAGAGGGAAAAAGGGGGAAAAGGTGGATTGTTGGTTTTGGTTTTGCAGAACATAAAAATAAGTTTCGTTTATTTCATTGTTTTCACAAAACACTTAAATCCAAAAAATAAATTAAGGTTTAATCCAAACAATTTCTTTTTAAGTTTAGAACGTAAGAGCAGAAAGAAGGAAAAATTTGAATTGAATAAAAAATTTTCTTGAAATGCATAATCTCAAAAAAAAAGGAAAATGGGTTTAAAAAAAAAAAAAAATGGTTCGATTGGTTTGTTTTCCGGCATACCAACCCTTTTTGGGTCATTTAATACCAAATCCAGTTATTTTGGAAATAGTATTAATGTTGCATTCAGTTATTTTGTAGAAGGTTTTTATTCTTTAAGATTTTTGTATCTTCAATCGATAGTTTGTTGTGTTTGGTTTGGTTGTTTCATAGCGGATTTTATCATAATGTTTGGTAGCTTCTGGGCTTGACCTTTACTCCTGATATGAAATGGAACACATACATCAAGTCTGTTGCCAGGGTCGCTGGAAAGATGGTGAATTCCTTTTACCGCTTCAGAAGATATCTCACTAATGATGCTATTCTCTATCTATATAAAAGCCAAGTACGTCCAAGGATGGAATACTGCTGCCATATCTGGGCAGGAGCTGCTAAAAACAGCCTATCCTACCTTGACAGAGTACAAAATAGACTTTGTGGCTTTGTGGTGGATGCACTTTTCTCTTCCCTGCAACCTCTCTCCCACAGAAGAGACGTTGCGAGCCTGTCTTTGTTTTACCGTTATTTCCATGGCAAGTGCTCATCTGAGATCCAATCTCTGGTCCCCCCTCGCCAATCTTTTACGAAAAGCACTCATCTAGCTGAGGCCACTGTCAAAAATTTTCCCCACTCTTTATCTGTGCCTAAATCAAAACGTAGATTCCATGAACAAAGCTTCTTTCTTAGAACAGCATGCCTGTGGAACTCTGTTCCGTCTGCCTGTTTCCCACCTGACTACAACTTGGATGTCTTCAAATCCAACGTAAACAAATTCCTGATGAACCGCCCCTTAAGTAGACACTTTATGAAATCTCAAATGAAGAGCAGACACTTTATGAAACCAGTCAGGAAGTGGTGGGAGATAGAAATAGAAAGGTGAAAAGGGAAGAAGGAAATTTTGCAAAAGGAAGTAGAAAAACAAAAAGCATCAATGTTAGCTGCATTTCGTTCAGGAAGTCCACCGTTGAAGTAGCGCAATCCAACTGTCTTCAGTCAAATATCAGACCTCTGAGGCGAGGGCTTTCATATGATATTAAATCTGGTATAGAACAAAAGAAATAAATAAATACCTGCATCCTCATTAGGCACAATCATGTATGATAACCATTAGGCCAGCTTGACATGATCTTTAAAAAGTGTTTTCAAACCTTCTTATTCGTAACATAAGAAAGCATTCATGCGAATCCATTGCCAAAAACTTTCCCCACTCTTTATCTATGCCTAAATCAAAACGTAGATTCCATGAACAAAGCTTCTTTCTTAGAACTGCACGCTTGTGGAACTCTGTTCCTTCTGCCTGCTTCCCTCCTGACTACAACTTGGATGTCTTCAAGTCCAACGTAAACAAATTCCTGATGAACCGCCCCCTTAAGTAGACACTCTAAATATCCACACTAACGTACTGTACTTACAATAACCCTTATCCCTGAGTGGCTTCCGGGCCTTGATAAGTAGTGACCACCTTGTAAAAAAAAAAAAAAAAGATTCACACACATTCGTGAAACAGTTGACAAACAGATAAAAATCCAATGACCCCGCCCTCCCCCAAGTACCAATTTTTTAATTTTGACCCCCTTAACAATCTTTTTTTTTTTTTTTTTTTTTTTATCAGATGAAAACTGATTTAAAAGTTTTCCACATGTCTGAATATCCTATATACCATTTATTGAGATTGTCCGACTGACTTCCTCATCTTGGTTGTTATAGTCACAACGTTTCGGCCGTTTTGCCCTCCGGCCTTCATCAGGTGTTTTGTATCGAACTGAGGAACCGTTTGTTAGGAGTCTCGAACCCAACCCTTTATTATTATTACGGGGGGTACCGTGTTCGGACTCCAGCTAGGCTCTGGGACATAGTTGCTGATTCTCTGTTTTGAATGTTACTTTTCACTGCCTTCGTTCAGGATTGAACTCAGCACCTTTGGGTAACTGTAAACTTTGATACAACGTCTAGGACCACTAGGCCATATGTCACAATATACCATGTCTATAGATCAAAACTGTGTTGGGTATATAGGTTGAGAATTGTCCTCACACACACACACACACATACATTCTCACTTTTATAGATATAGATTCATTTATACAAAGATTTATTCCTTGTGTGACACAATAGAGTGCGTAAATATCTCCACTGGACCGTCTGTAAAAAGTTGCATATCAAATGCAGCAACAAGTCTTGAGAACCTATACCAGAAAGAGCAGTTGGAAATAAGTTATTCACCATCCACTATGACGGCACAATCACATTGACACACCGGTTCTCATCGGACGACTGAAGTTAAGTTGGCCAGTCCCAGATGGGTGACCATTTGGGAAGGCTAGGCGCTGTATGTAAAAGGGCTCCTTCAGTCTTTGACAGACTATGGATACCCATGAAGGGGTGCCTGTTCGTGAAATTTTTGTGGCAGGAGGTGCGCAGTCTCCAATCAAACTTCTCCTGAGTCGACATTGCTAAATACCAGTGGCAAGTAAAGTTTGTGTACAAGACGACTGGAAACAAATGCTGAGATAAGCGGAGAGCACATACAGCACCTAGAATTCCTAAATGGTCACCCATCTGGTACTAACCAGGCTCAACGTTGCTTAACTTCAGTAATCTGATAAGAACTGGTGTATGTACTTCTTTTACAGCATATCAACCCTTTTCGGGTTATTTAATGCCGAATTCAAAGATTTTAAAGAACAATTTTTTAATAGAATATATTTGTTGTTTTCAAGTCGGTTTCTATTTAGCCCATGGTTGGGACCCTAACAGGTACTACCACTCCGGGTCAGAGTGAACCTGGGAGCAATGGCAATTAAAGGATGGCTCCACACTCCCCAAAGCCTGCAAGCTGGGGCCTCACCACTGGATATAGTTTAAGGTCTGATCAACGCTCTGATCCCCAGCTGGCATCAATTGTGATGGATGGCTCTCGTCTGGGTGAGGCCCCGTGTTTTGACAAGCTTCTGGGTTTGACCTTTACTCCTGATCTGAAATGGAACACGTACATCAAATTTGTTGCCAAGGTCGCAGGAAAGATGGTGGGATCCTTCTACCGCTCCAGAAGATATCTCACTACTGATGCAATTCTCTATCTATATAAAAGCCAAGTACGTCCAAGGATGGAATACTGTTGCCATATCTGGGCAGGAGCTGCCAAAAACAGCCTATCATGCCTTGACAGAGTACAAAATAGACTTCGTGGTTTAGTGGGGGATGCCCTTTTCTCTACCCTGCAACCCCTCTCCCACAGAAGAGACGTTGCGAGCCTATCCTTGTTTTATCGTTATTTTCATGGCAGGTGCTCGTCTGAACTCCAATCCCTGGTCCCCCCTCGCCAATCTTTCACGAAAAACACCCGTCTAGCTGAATCCACTGTGAAAAATTTCCCCCACTCTTTATCTGTGCCTAAATCAAAACGCGGATTCCATGAACAAAGCTTCTTTCTTAGAACTGCACGCCTGTGGAACTCTGTTCCGTCTGCCTGCTTCCCACCTGACTACAACTTGGATGTGTTCAAGTCCAACGTTAACAAATTCCTAATGAACCGCCCCCTTAAGTAAACACTTCATCAAATCTCCACACTAACGTACTGTACTTGCAATAACCCTTATCCCTGAGTGGCTTCCGGGCCTTGATAAGTGGTGACCACCGTGTAAAAAAAAAAAAAAAAAAAAAAAAAAAAAAAAAGGTCATATCCAGGGCCAGGAGATGAAAGAGGTGGTGACAAGGGTTGTTTACACGCTCACACAAGTGGACTTCCATGGGGCCTTCCAGAAGTTGTTGGAGGGGTACAAGTGCATTGCAGCCGGAGGAGATTACTACAAAGGGGACTAGAGTTTCGTTGTCTGTACTATCAATAAAAGTGCCCATACGAAAAAAGTCTGGAAACTTATTGAAGGCACCTTTTTATAGACGTGAGAGAAAAAAAAAAAGCAAAGAAACTTATTTGCTTTGTCACCGCTTCTGGTAGCAGACACGCCGGAAGTTAGGAAGTACGTTAGGTGACTATTCTGTGTCCCTGTTTTCGGCCCTTTGCGTGAACTTTTTTTTTTTTTTTTTTTTTTTTTTACACGGTGGTCACCACTTATCAAGGCCCGGAAGCCACTCAGGGATAAGGGTTATTGCAAGTACAGTACGTTAGTGTGGAGATTTGATGAAGTGTTTACTTAAGGGGGCGGTTCATTAGGAATTTGTTAACGTTGGACTTGAACACATCCAAGTTGTAGTCAGGTGGGAAGCAGGCAGACAGAACAGAGTTCCACAGGCGTGCAGTTCTAAGAAAGAAGCTTTGTTCATGGAATCCGCGTTTTGATTTAGGCACAGATAAAGAGTGGGGGAAATTTTTCAAAGTGGATTCAACTAGACGGGTGTTTTTCGTGAAAGATTGGCGAGGGGGGACCAGAGATTGGAGTTCAGACGAGCACCTGCTATGGAAACTTTGTGTAATGTCGTATAACCTCTGTTTATGAAATGTTACATCTCTTTTGACTTTTATTTATATTTTCAGTTAAATTCTGCTGACATCATCCACATAGGAGTGGCCAGTAATGGCCGATTCATCATGATCTGCTATTCCAACACAATTATTCACATCACCACAATTAAAGGTTTGTATTTTCGCAACTTTACATTAAAATTAGCGGGTGCTTATAGGGTATAAGTCACACTTATAAATGGCATTCCAAGTAAAAACTTGTTGATATACATACGTATCGTGCAGGAAAAAGAATCGTCTTCAAAAATTAGAAAATACATGATCTAGTAGGAGATCCACTAAAATCTTTGGTGCTTCTTTATTATAAGAGTGAAATTATAATAAGGTGCTTCTTTATTATAAGAATGAAATTATGATAAGGTGCTTCTTTATTATAAGAGTGAAATTATAATGAAGTGCTTCTTTATTAAAGAATGAAATTATAATGAAGTGCTTCTTTATTACAAGAATGAAATTATAATGAAGTGCTTCTTTATTACAAGAATGAAATTATAATGAAGTGCTTCTTTATTATAAGAATGAAATTATAATAAGGTGCTTCTTTATTACAAGAATGAAATTATAATGAAGTGCTTCTTTATTACAAGAATGAAATTATAATGAAGTGCTTCTTTATTATAAGAGTGAAATTATAATAAGGTTCTTCTTCATTATAAGAGTGAAATTATAATAAGGTGCTTCTTTATTATAAGAGTGAAATTATAATGAGGTGCTTCTTTATTATAAGAGTAAAAATTGAAAATCGAAATATTGAATTTCAAGTAAAACCGATGGTATCTACTCCACTGCCATGTCACAGTAATGAACATATCCAAAACTTATGAAAAACGATAAATTTTAAGATTAATTATTAATGAAAAGTTTTCCAAGACAATTGGCAAAAATTCACTTTTGCTAAATTAGAATTTCAGAAAATGATTATCTCCCTTGTTGCGATTCAAACACTCCAGTTTTCGTGAATTGTGTTTGAAAAGTTGCCCTTAGCTATGTTCATCCTCCATTCTATCTCCACTGGGATTTCCCAACCACTCAATTGTCTCAGTTAAGATAAAAACAAAATGTAATGCAGATGCACCTATCTAGCGTGCAGTATATCGATACTCTACGGCTGACTGGGATAGCTTCCATACATTTATATCAGAATGTGTCCTCTATAGCAGCGGTTCTCAACCTTTTTTGACCCATGGACCCCTTTTCCCTTCTTTTTTTTCTTGGTGGACCCCCTTATAATTTTTGGTCATAAAACAATATTCTATTTCTCAATATAATTTTTTGAGCTTTTAATAAATAAATAAATATTATATAATTAAACTTTATTTTTAAATGAAAACTAATTTAATGCAAATAAAGTATTTTACAACAATTATAATAATCAAAACTTTATTAACGCTAACTGTTTTTTGTGTTTTTGTTTTTGTAAATTCACGTAATGGAATGAATGTGTGTGTGTGTGTGTGTGGTTTTGGTACTTATGCAGGATACGGGCCGTGCTATTTTGTAGATAGGATTTTTATAAGAGAGCAATTCATAGGTCACGTGACCAAAGTTTCGCACTAATAGTTTAGCTACGCGTTTATAATTTCAAAAACTTTAAAAAATTTACTCGCAAAAATGTCAAAATTTTTCACAGATAAAATTGATTGAAAATCGCCCCCCCAAAATTTGATTTTCGCCCACTAGGAGGCGATTCGCCCCCGGTTGAGAACCGCTGCTCTATAGTATCAGACCTGACGGAATGGCTAATTGTAGGTATAGACTACTGCGTACCTACGATGTGGTTCTCTACAGAATGTGCTTCTGCCATTGAGCACAGAAATCACTTTTTCCATTGCTTCCAACGTAATACTGAGACTAAAGCTGTCTTCAGGACTGCCAGCAATCACTGTGAAAACGTAATAAAGAACATGAGAGAGTTTATTGAGATTGTCCGACTGACTTCCTCATCTTGGTTGTTATAGTCACAATGTTTCGGCCGTTTTGCCCTCCGGCTTTCATCAGGTGTTTTGAATCGAACTGGGAAACCGTTTGTTAGGAGTCTCGAACCCAACCCTTTATTATTATTATTATTACGGGAGTACCGTGTTCGGACTCCAGCTAGGCTCTGGGACGTAGTTGCTGATTCTTTGTTTTGAATGTTACTTTTCACTGCCTTCGTTCAGGATTGAACTCGGCACACGAGGAATAAAAACGGACTGTTGCTTACCAAATGTGTTGTTGTCTATTTGAATTCTGACAAAAAAAAAAACAAAGGTTCATAATATAACAGTAAGACGCCAGTTTTTCTTTCGCTTTGTTTTCCGTCTTCGCGTCACGGGGTTGAGCCTGCTTGCCTGCCTACTACCACTTTTTTTTTTTTTTTTTTTTTACACTTCCAAACACCCGGGCAACACCAGGTACTAAGGCTAGTTTACAAGAAGTTGGGTTTGCAATATACACAATTACCGATTTTTGGTTCGTCCAATACACTAGCATCTAAAAGAGAAAAAAAGCAATGGGGTAATTTTTATTGATATAAAACAACTCTTTGCGTCTAATGAAGCATATTTTATTCAAAAGATTGTAGATTAAAATAAAAAAAAAACCATTTGCATCTTATTCATGGCT
>NC_136527.1:110600854-110645854 GCF_053919585.1 Euprymna scolopes | reverse complement strand
GCTATATGGGTTAAATAATATTCATAGTTCTTTGAAGAACATGTTTGATAAATTAATCATTCATTTTTGAGTTTACTTCAATTAACATTACCTTCACATACCTATTATGCTCTGATCGATACAAAATATTTTAGACATAGCGCATAATTACGTAGCATTTGGAATATACTATTCTATCAAATATACATCTACCTATCTATCTATCTATCTATCTCTGTCTTTCTTTCTCTCTCTCTCTCTCTCTCTCTCTCTCTCTATATATATATATATATATATATATATATATAAACTGTGTGTGTGTGTTATCTTTTCTGTATGAGTGCGAACACTTCTCTATTAATCTCGTCTCTGTATTTTTTGGCTGCGGACTTGAAACTTAGTATATAAATGGAATTCCTACTGTGGAATAATTTCGATTTTGTTTTTTGCCGGTAAAGCATCTCTTAAACCGTCTAACTTGCCATATAAAAACAACACATAAAAACTAATTGTTGCTGTCACGAGCACTTTCAATTCGCCCACGAATCATCATCAGGTGTTGAAGTAAAAGTGCAAAGGAACGAAAATTAGAATTAAAAGTGAAATATATATAGAGTCGATGAAAAGTCGATTAAAAATATAGGTCGATTAACCATTCGAGTATTAAAATCAGCAAGTTCGTGGACACCGTTAACAAAGTCCGTCTAATACATATATATATATATATATATATATTTAAATAAGGGAGTAGTCACCAACAATGTGTATTTTTTAACATTATTTTATTATTCCGTGTTCATTGAGAATTATGTTTGGATCATTGTAATAATGTTTTTAAGTCATTGAAATCGTTTACGCGCGTTTCAGACGGTCTGTGATGCGTCCTCGTCAGAAATTGTTTTCAAATGTGTTGGAGATCTAATGAAAATAGATATTGAGTTTTTATTTATATATCTATAAATAAAAACTCAATATCTATTTTCATTAGATCCTGGATATGACCTTAAACTATATCCGATGGTGAGGCTCCAGCTTGTGGGCTTTTGGGGAGTGTGGAGCCACGCTTTAATTGCCATTGCTCCCAGGTCTACTCTGACCCGGAGTGGTAGTACCTGTTAGGGTCCCAACTATGGGTTAAATAGAAACCAACTTGAAAAATATATATATATATATATATTCTATTAAAAAAAATTCCTTCAAAATAACTGGATTCGGCATTAAATAACCTGAAAAGGGTTGACATGCCGTAAAACAAAAACAATCAACCATCTATTTTCATTAATTTATGTCGTCGAATACGCAATGCAACCGCAGCAAACTTAAAACATAAAAAACTTTTACCAAAATTACTGAATGTGGCATTAAATAATCCAAAAAGGGTTGCTATGCTATTAAACAAAAAGACCAAACAAAACTAAATCTTCATCACATTCTTATAAAAAACACTTGATGTTTCTACAAAATTTGAACCAAGCCAAACCCATTTTTGCCGAAGGTTAGGTTAAAAAATAAAAAAACAGTTCAGTTCAAATCCTGTAGAAGTATAGGTCGCTGGAAAGATGGTGGGATCCTTCTACCGCTCCAGAAGATATCTCACTACTGATGTAATTCTCTATCTATATAAAAGCCAAGTACGTCCAAGGATGGAATACTGTTGCCATATCTGGGCAGGAGCTGCTAAAAACAGCCTATCCTGCCTTGACAGAGTACAAAATAGACTTTGTGGCTTAGTGGGGGATGCCCTTTTCTACTCCCTGCAACCTCTCTCCCACAGAAGAGAAGTTGCAAGCCTATCCTTGTTTTATCGTTATTTCCATGGCAGGTGCTCGTCTGAACTCCAATCTCTGGTCCCCTCTCGCCAATCTTTCACGAAAAACACCAGTCTAGCTGAATCCACTGTGAAAAATTTTCCCCACTCTCTATCTGTGCCTAAATCAAAACGCGGATTCCATGAACAAAGCTTCTTTCTTAGAACTGCACACCTGTGGAACTCTGTTCCGTCTGCCTGCTTCCCTCCGGACTACAACTTGGATGTCTTCAAGTCCAATGTTAACAAATTCCTAATGAACCGCCCCCTTAATTAAACACTTCATCAAATCTCCACACTAACGTAATGTACTTGCAATAACCCTTATCCCTGAGTGGCTTCCGGGCCTTGATAAGTGGTGATCACTGTGTAAAAAAAAAAAAAAAAAAAAAAAAAAAAAAATTAAGTTCTGAAGAAAATCTTTGAATTGAAAGCCCTGTTTAATTTCAGAAGAGTTTCCGATGGGTAGCTATTCTGTACAAGTCTCGGAGATGAAGAATTTTTGGTGGATAGCTGTTCTGTACAGGTCCTGGACTTTAAAATTTTGCGGGCAAAGAGCAAAAAGATCTTTCTCGCGTGGATACGGAAAAATTATGTGCGGGAATGCTAAAAGATTCAATTTTTTCTTTTTTTTTTTTTTTTTTTTTTTTTTTTTTTTTGAGCAATTCCGGTTTCTGATTGGTTGCTAGCAGAACATGGCTCCATTTGATTGGTCAGTTCCTATCGCCAGTGTCTATAAGTAGAACCCTTCAACTTGGCTTAATTATACCTCAATATACATAAAAAAAAAACTAGTGCAGCAAAAACCAATTTTTAAAAAACATTATTTCATTGAAAATAAAAAAAAAAATTTTATTTGATTTAAAAAAAAAAAAAAAAAAAAATTCTACACTATTGGGACGAAATTTCGGAAATGGTAAAACTGAATTTCACATGAAAACAATGGTATCTATGTATTTCTTGTATTCCTTGTATTTTTAAAATGATTATATCCAAAAATTACGAAAATCGATAAGGTAGAAAATTATTTATTAAAGAAAATAAAATAGAATTTGATGAAAATGATCGTAAAACACAGGACAGTTCAAAAGGGAGGTCATTTTCCGTTTTGATTTAAACAAGATGGCCTCAATTTTTTACCTGCTAACACGATTAAAGTTGTTTTATTTAATAATTCAGTAATACTCAGGTAATTTCGACTGCATAAATTGGAAGCTACCATTGTAAGTTATTAGAATTGACAAAAAAAAAAAAAAAACAGTTGAAACCATTGCTATTTTTTATCTGAAAACTCCATAATAGTGTAGAACTGCAAATTATTTTGCAGGTTTCACAGTCTTGAAAAACAAAATGGTGCTTCTTCATTATTGTACTGAAATTCGAAAACCGAAATATTAGATCTCAAGTGAAACCAATGGTTTCTACTAAAGTGTCGTGTTACAGTAATGAACATATCAAAAACCTATGAAAAACGTTCAGGTAGAAAATGAATTATTAATGAAAATAGTTTTCGAAGATAATTAGCAAAAATTGAGTTTTCAAAAAAAATGGGGCTAGAGAGTTCTAACAAGGGAGATAAATCTTTTTGAAAATCTAATTCAGCAAAATATCTTCTAAAATACAGGGTAGGCCATAAGTCACTCATCAAAGAATTAAGTGATGTGAAACTGTAAAATATGCAGGGCAAAATATATTTTCTTTTCTTTGGGTATAAGATACATCTTTTATGATTGTGATAAAACTTTTTTTATTTATCAGTTGATAACCCTAACCCTAACCCTAACCCTAACTGTCAAATTTAATTTCAATCAAAGTTTTTTAATTGTGATTTGCCTTTTAAAATTTTTTATTTTAATTTTAAGCATGCCTTTAACAATTGACAAACGAGTTTATTGGTTAAGTTTGGTTTTAATAAATAACATTTATCACTATCAGAATTATTTCAAATCCTTTGGTGCACGACTTATGGCCCACCCTGTATTCTAAATATTTCCTAGCAACTGAAAATCTTTGGACAATTTAGCAACTGACTTGAAATTCAATATTTCATTTTTTTGAGTTTTGCTACAAAAAATTAATATATTGGATTTCACAAAAGATTAATAGTATTCATTGAAGTGTAATGAACATTGTTACATGATAAGGGCTGTCCCCTTTTCATGTAAGTATAAAAATAGAGAGATTAGTTAAAATGAAAATGAAATAAGAGAAAGCAGAAATCGAACCCTGGACATAAGTTTTAAAGAACAATAGGTTCAAATGGAATGTCTAGTAAATTGTTAATTCTGATGAAATAAATAATAAATAAACTATTCATTGTTAAAAGAATGTGGATAATAAAATATGGGTTAAATGAATTAGATATGTAGGTTGAATTCCTTTGTGAAAACAACAAAGAAAAAATAGGTTATTGGGAAATCATAATGTTCGGAAACGTGCAAGTCGCGCATGTTGGTGGCACGTGAGTTTGGTCACGTGGCCGGACATGCATGGATTTCTCAATATAGGAAGTGAGAGTTATTTAGAGAGTAGAGAGAGTCAGTGAGAAACTCGGAGGGAGTTTGAGAACGACAGACGATAGTCTGGAATTTTGGAATTCGAACGTCTAGGAAGCGAGACGGTCACTTTGAAACTTAATATGTGAAGCTTTGAATTCTTGGACGCAAAGCCCCCACGGCCGGTCGTGTGAAGAAATAAACCCATCATGTGTTTTGATAAAGCTTGTCTTTGTGTTTGTGATTCTACCAAAAAGGTAAAGTGAAAATTGTATTATATGTCTATATATCTGTGTTATAAAAGATACAACATCACTTGTAATAAGACAAACTCTCACTAAGACTCGTATCTTTACTAATAAGAACTCACGTAACATACGCGCACAAGTTTTCTCTACCACTCTCCCTCAAACCAAGACTGTACCCTAATAAACAAAGTCTCAGACAGCATAGATATAGCACTCTCCCTCGATACTAGCGCACAAATACATGTATTTGGTGACTTCAATGTCCACCACAGTAACTAGCTAGGATTCTCTAATCACACAGACGTAGCTGGTAGCGCAACATATAGCTTCTCTATATCTCATTCCCTATCTCAGTTGGTTACATTTCCGACACGTTTCCCAGACCAGCAAGATCAACATGCCTCATTCTAGATCTCTTTCTGACAACGGTTCCCAATGACTGTACAACAAATGCCCACAGCCCACTCGGGAATGCTGATCACGCTGTGATAATGGTAGAAATCAGCCTAAATTCTCGCCCTAAAACTGAAGACCCACTACTCAAAACAACAGGGTATTACAAAAGGGCTGATTGGGAAGCCATCAGGGAGCTCATCAGAGATGCCCCATGGCAAAATATCTTTACTCTTCCAGCGGAACAGTGTGCAAATGAGACCACTGAATGGTTCAAAACTGCTATTGAAGCACATGTTCCCGCACGGAAATTCTATAGCAAGCCCCATTCCCCCCAATGGTTTACTTCTGCTTGTGCAGCTGCCATTTGTCAAAGGCAGCATGCGTTCCACAGATTCAACCGACATAAGTCCAGCTCAAATAAACAGGTTTATAGAAGCTAGAAATAATTGTAAGAGAGTGATAGAGACAGCTAAGACAGATTACTCTGAAACCACCAGAAAACGCATCGAAGCACAGAAATTAGGAACCCGGGATTTTTGGAAAATCTACAACAGCGTAGTATATAATGGACAGTCAACTATTCCCCCACTATCAAACGATCATGAGGTTGCTTGCACGACAACTGACAAGGCTAATCTGCTTGCAAGTTGGTTTGCCTCAAACTCCACACTGAACTCGGTACACCACTCACTCCCTGATTTTCCTCTGCGAACAGACGCCTCACTAGACGATTTGAAAATCACCCCTTCTCAGGTACATGCTATTATAAAAAACCTAGACACCTCAAAAGCGTGTGGACCAGATCTCATCCCGGCTGTGCTATTAAAAAAATGCTCTGCCAAGGTTGCTCCAGTTCTGTCCAAACTTTACAATAAATGCCTTAACGAATCTTGTTTTCCCGACTGCTGGAAAACCGCCTCTGTGGTACCAGTCTTCAAGAATTCTGGTGAAAGAACTGACCCAGTAAATTATCGCCCCATTAGCCTCCTCCCGCTTTTCGCCAAAATATTTGAGTCGTTAGTTAATCAAGCCCTAGTCCAGCATCTAACAGCTGCTAAACTCCTGACTGACAAACAATATGGATTCAGGCAAGCCCGTTCAACAGCAGATATCTTAACTGTAGTTTCTGAACGTATATACCGTTCATTGGATAAAACAAGGGAGGGTAGAGCGGTGGCCCTCGATATATCTAAGGCTTTTGACAGGGTATGGCACGATGGTCTTCTAAGGAAAATTAGATCATATGGAATCACTGGAAAAATTCATAATGTAATTAAATTCTTCTTAAGTAATAGAAAAATCAAAGTTGTCCTTGACGGTCGTACATCCAAACAATACGACATAAATGCGGGAGTACCTCAGGGGTCTATCCTTGGACCTCTATTATTCCTGATATTCATAAACGACCTCCCTGATAATATTGTTTCGGAGATGGGTATATTTGCCGATGACACCACTCTCTATAACAGATATGAGGGGAAAACAAATGAACACATATCCAAGGAAATGGCAGAAACACTAGAGGATGACCTCCAATCCGTAGTGGAATGGGGACAAAAATGGTTGGTCACATTCAATGCTGCTAAGACTAAGCTTGTTTCCTTCAATAACTACAAGAAACCTTCTCTACCACCAATAGCAATGGCCAAGAACACATTACCTGAAAGTACTTCTTTTAAACTCCTCGGCCTAACGTTTACAGGGAATATGAACTGGAATAGATACATTGAGAGCATTGCCAAGGCTGCTGCCAGGAAGGTTGGCTCCCTCTACCGTGCTAGAAAACTACTTACGCCTGACAGTATCCTATACCTCTATAGGGCAACCATTCGCCCATGTATGGAGTACTGTCACATCTGGGCTGGTGCATCTGCTTCTTGTCTCTCGCTCCTGGACAGGGTTCAAAAGAGAGTCGTCAACCTGATAGGTCCTGAACTGTTATCTAGGCTTCAGCCTCTGTCCCATCGACGAGATGTTGCATCCCTCTGCCTGTTCTACAAATACTTCAATGATGAATGCTCTGACGAACTGCAAACACTTGTACCTCCCCGACGTAATTACCCCCGTCAAACCCGACAAGCTACTAAGTCTTATCCCTTTACAGTAGAGATCCCTCGGTGCAAGAAAGCCTTTTACTCCAATAGTTTCTTCCCCAGAACTGCAGGTCTTTGAAACTCCCTTCCGGGATTCTGCTTTCCCAACTGCAACGATATGCAGAAGTTCAAGTGTAATGTGAACAAACATCTTTCTACTCATCTCCCTTCATAATGACCCTTCTAATTAAGCCCCTGATAGTAGCCCCCTGCTTCAAAGTGGCACTGTGCCTTGTTTGGGGTGAAAATTGAATAAAAAAAATAAATAAATAAATAAAAAAAAAAGTGGTACCTTCGTCTAATAATAATAACATTAGTACGTAACAACGTATCCAAAAATTACATAAACGATAGAGTAGAAAATTAATTGGTCCCCTAGTTTATCTGAAAGAGACCTATGTTTTCGATTGCCAGATAACCGTCCATTAGTTTTTCCTGAAATTTTGCAACAGATATGCACAGTAAAAATGTTTTGTTTTTTTGCATCCCCAGGAGCTCAAAAAAGGTCAATGCCCCAAAATGGACAAAAATGACACATTTTGCACCTATAATTTTCGATCCATCCATTAGAATTTTCTGAAACTTGGCCAAAATATGGAGCCCATTGTTTTTAATAAAAATCCATAAAAAAAATGGGTGACTCTCGCAAAAATTCTGGTTCGCATCCCTGGGGAATTTCGGTGCTAAAAACGCTTCTTTCTGTGGCTCTTTTTTCATCTTTCTCAACAAAAACTTGATATATCTCGCTATATAGTGTTTTTTAACTCAAATTAAGGCCTTAAACTGCACTGTTATCCATTTATACTGGGATTTGGCATATCCAGGGGCTCAAAAGAGGTAAAAAAAAATGCCTCAAAATGGACAAAAATGACACATTTGCCACAAATTGTATTTCATTAAATAGATGTGCACAGTAAAAAATCATTTTTGCGAAAATTTCCATTGGGTCCCCAGGGGCTCAAAAGAGGTCAAAAATGCCCAAAAATTATACTTTTTGCCCCATTGCGTTTGATCCATCCATTAGATTTTCCTGAAACTTGGCCAAAATGGTGAGGCCATTGTTCTTAATATAAATTCAGTATGGGTGACCCTGGCAAAATTCTGGTTCACATCCCTCTGGGAATTTTAGGGCTAAAAAAATGCTTTTTTGGAGCTTTTTTTCATATTATTCAAAAACTTTATATGTATGTCTATATAGTGGTTTTCCATGGCGCTGAATTCAAATATACATGTCTTAAGGTGTGAAACTGTAATGTTTGTCCATTTTCACTGGGATTCAGCATTCCCAGGTGCTCAAAAATTGCAAAAAATGACATTTTTTACCCCCATAACTTTTGCCCCATCTATTAGATTTTTCTGAAATTTGGCGAAAAATGTGAAGGCAACGTTGGCCGTTGACACTTCTCACATTCATCATTTCTTCACTATTTTTTGTGGCGTCATCTCATATGCAACACCAGAGGTGGATCACGCATGCACAGCTTGTTATTAATGAAAATAGTTTGATGCCAGATGCTTTCTACTCTTATAGTTTCTTCCGTAGAACTGCTAGACTTTGGAATTCCCTTCCTCGACTGTATTGACATGCAGAAGTGTGATGTGAATAGATATCTTGCTGCTCAACACCCTACATAGTATCCATTCAATTATGTCTCAGATAGTAGCCCTTTACATTAAGGTGGCACTGTGCCTTGTTCGGGGAGAAAATGCGATAAAAACAAACATTTGACCAAGAAGAAATTGGAGTTATCGCCCCCTAACAATGGTGCCGTCCGTGTAATACAGAAGAGCCGTCTGAAGCACACAAATAATACAAAGATCATTAAAAAAAATCTTACTTTTTTTATTCTGCAGGTTTCACGCCTGACGTAAAAGTCTGGGAGGTTCTCTTCGATAAAACTCATGCGTTCAAAGAAGTGAAACGAGCCTTTGATTTGAAAGGTCACACGGCAGGCGTCCGATGTTTTAGCTTCAACTCCGATTCTAGCAGGTAAGTGATTGTAAAAATAAATAGACAGAACAAGAACAATCTACCTCATTGTTGTATGAATAAAAATCTGATTCAAACAGGTAAAATTTCCTGTCTTTTTCTCTCTTACTTTCCCTCTCTGTACTGCTCTAATCAAGTATGCCGACCTGTTCCACCTGTTCCTCTCTCCCACAGAAGAGACGTTGCGAGCCTGTCCTTGTTTTATCGTTATTTCCATGGCAGGTGCTCGTCTGAACTCCAATCTCTGGTCCCCCCTCGCTAATCTTTCACGAAAAACACCCGTCTAGCTGAAAACACTGTGAAAAATTTCCCCCACTCTATATCTGTGCCTAAATCAAAACGCGGATTCCATGAACAAAGCTTCTTTCTTAGAACTGCACGCCTGTGGAACTCTGTTCCGTCTGCCTGCTTCCCACCTGACTACAACTTGGATGTCTTCAAGTCCAACGTTAACAAATTCCTAATGAACCGCCCCCTTAAGTAAACACTTCATCAAATCTCCACACTAACGTACTGTACTTGCAATAACCCTTATCCCTTAGTGGCTTCCGGGCCTTGATAAGTGGTGACCACAGTGTTAAAAAAAAAAAAAGAAAAAAAAAGTAAACAAAAAACAAAGCAAAAAAAAGTGCATGTGTATTGTAAGCTATGATGCCTTAATCCCCCCCCCTCTCTCTTCTTCCCCCCTCGCCAAACTTTCACAAGAAACACTCATCTAGCTGTAAACACTATCACTAATTTCCCCCACTCTTTATCTGTGCTTAAACCTAAACATAGATTCCCTGAGCAAAGCTTCTTTCTTAGAACTGCACGCCTATGGAATTGTCTTCCGTTTTCCTGCTTTCCTGCTGACTACAATATGGTTGTCTTCAAGTCTAACGTAAACAAGTTTTTGATGAGCCGTTCCATATAAATTAACAAAGTACCGAATTTCCATTGCTAACTGTACACGCTTTAACCCTTATCCTTGAGTGGTCTCTTGGCCTTGATAAGTGGCGATGCCTTTGTAAAAAAAAAAAAGGGGGGGGGTCCCGGATATGACCAATATACTATTATTAAATAGATATTAAACTATATTTGAAGGTGAGGCCTCAGTTTGCAGGCTTTGGGGAGTGTGGAGCCACCTCTTAATTTCCATTGCTCCCAGGTCCACTCTGACCCAGAGAGGTAGTATCTGTTAGGGTCCCAAGTATGGATTAAATAGAAACCGACTTGAAAAAAAAAAAAAAATTCTCTTAAAAATTTTCTTCAAAATCTCACTGGATATATGGGCATTAAATAACCTGAAAAGGGTTGATATGCCGTAAAACAAACAAAAAAAATGATCCTCCTCCTAGCTCACCCTCGTTAGCCGCTCATCCCTGTCTACGTTGTAAATTGGTTACAATTTTATTATTTTTTATTTATCCTTTCTATTGCACTAGTCGGGGTGCCCAGCGTTGCCCGGGTGTTTGGAGGTGTAAAAAAAAAAAAAAAAAAAAAAAAAGTTAGTAGGTGGGCAAGTTCGAACCCGTGACGCGAAGTTGGAAAAGAAAATGAAAGAAAACGTGAGATCTTACCGCTACGCTACGACGCGAGAAGAAGTGAAAAGCGTTCAAATTTATCGATGTCAATCAAAAAGTGGACTTGAAGTGAACGAGTTCACGCAGGCGCAAAAATAAACGTTGGCTGAAGGCCAGTTTCCACCGTTTCATTTATTTGTTTCCCCACGACGTTGGAGAAACCAAGCTATCCCGAAAAAAGGTCATTTTTTTTATGCCTCACTCACTATGTATGCTTCACGTTTTCAAGTTCAATCCTCAGTGTATGCAGTCAGCACCAACCCTATTCGGGTTTAACCGGCTTCCTCCGAAGGAGGAAGTTTCATGGGAGTATGAAATTCACAAGCGGCCCCCAGTCGCATGTATCTCTCCGTTAGAGGAGATACATGCGACTGGGAGTATGAAATTTTAGAGTTGCAGATTCTCCTTTTGCTTAAAAATTTATCCAAAATTCAGGAAATTAACTGATTTTAATGAACTTTTCAGTATTTATTAATTAGCAGTGACAGATTATAATCTATAAACATAAAAGCGAAAATGTATGTATGTATTGTGCAGTTTATAGACCGTGCTTTTCTTGGATAGAATATTCCAAACGCCAGATAGTTTGCCTAATAGATATTTTAATTTTTAATAAAAAAGACGGCAGGCCGCCCATGTTCTCTAACGGTTTTTTAGTTTAATTATTATTTTTCTATAACTGCCTTTGAAATGTTTTGTCATATTCCAAATGTCCGGTCGTTTTCGAAAATAGTATTTAACTAATAGATATTTTAATCTATAAATATAAAAGCAAAAATGTATTAATGTGTGTTCGCTTTTTTTGTATGTCTACAAAACGCTTTTTTCAGAGAAGCGGTCGGTCGGTTCACAACTTTTTAAAACTTTTTATATCACATATAAATCGTAATATCTCGCAGTTAACAACGGAGCTCGCCTGTCTATTTAATTTGCTCGATTTCGGGAAGATAAATATTCAACATTTGTCGCTCGCCGCGTGTGGGTTAGTCTTTTTCCTATAACATCTTGGGAAAATAAAAATTTTAAAAAAAGCATTCTGCAGTAAATGAAATACTATCCCGCAGTCAAACTTGACCTCATTAACTCATTAAAACGGGCACCTGCCAAATCCAAGTAATTAAATAAATTCAAACATGTTTCCGTTAGCATGTCGTGGTGGCGCAATGGTTAACATCGCACGTTTTTTTTTTTTTTCACACTTAAATTTACAACTTTGCCTCAAGGGTTCGGGTTCGGGTTCGGGTTCGATCCTCATACTTACTTTTTTTTTTTTTTTAACCCCCCCCTCCTCCCAGAGTTTCCACACACACACACCTCCAAACACCCGGGCAACGCCGGGTACCCCTCGCTAGAATAAATATAAAAACTAAAACATTTTTGGACGTTTTATTTGTTGTATTAAACATTCCTATCCTGTTTAAACACGTTTTTCATTTAGTTTTCTACAAATAAACTTTCAGTACTTATGTACTTGTGCTGAAATAATGTTATTATTTAGAAATCCATTCTTAAGATAAGGAGTGCGTGTGCAGTCAGCACCAACCCTATTCAGGAGGACGTTTCATGGGAGTATGAAATCCATGTATATGTTAGGGGAGATGACGATGTTAGGGTTTTGCAACTTTTTGCAGGGAGGTGTCGATGTCCTCCTACATACAGCACCTGGAATTCCCAAATTGGTCACCCGTTTTAGTAATGACCAGGCTCAACGTTGCTTAACTTCGGTGATCTGACGGGAACCGGTGTGTCAACGTGATTATGCCGTATATGTTAAGATGAGAAGGGTGTTTTGTGATTCTGTATTTTCGCCTAACAATTTAATAATAAAAAAAACATATAGTAAAAATTGAATTTAACTTGAAAATGCTATTTTTAAAAAAAAAAAAAATAGCATGGTAACATAAGTGCACAAGCACCAAACTTTCTTTTTTGTTGGAATTGAATTTATTTTTTTTAACTTTTTTTTCTGGCGCTAAAATAGAACATTACCAAAATATTTTTTTTGTTTTTTTATAATCAAAAACTGATGTTTTCTAAATAATTAAACAAAAAAAAAATATATACCTCATTGCTGCAAGCCACTTTGTAAACAAACATTTTGTTATGAATTTACATGACAGCATCACACAATGCTGACAGACGGCAGTAAAAAAAAAAACAATCAAGGTCCTGGATACAACCTTAACACTCTTTAATTGCCATTGCTCCCAGGTCCACTCTGACCCGGACTGGTAGTACCTGTTCGGGTCCCAACTATGGGTAGAATAATAACCGACTTGGAAAAACAATTATATTCTATTAAAAAATTTGTCTTCAAAATCACTGGATTCAGCATTAAATAACCTGAAAAGGGTTGATATGCCGTAAAACAACCCCCAAAAGAAAGAAACAAAAAACAATCAAATATTTACGCTCGCTATCATTTTTATTGATGCACACGTAAAAAGTTCTTAAGCAATTCTTTTCAAAGTTTATAACAAAAGAAATAAATACATTAGCGATTACATACCGTTTGAACAAAGTTTCTATATTGATTTATTTTTGTACCAGAAAGCCTCAACTTCAAGACGTTCGAATTCCATGATAAAGACAGTTCTTTTCTCATATTGTTTAAAAAATAGAAGTGTAAGCCATGTTTAGTGTCAGAACAGTTTCCGATGGTTCGTTGTTCTACACAAGTCCTGGGAGGTGACTGGTTTGCAGTAGACAGAACAGTTTCCGATGGTTCATTGTTCTACACAAGCCCTGGGAGGTGACTGGTTTGCAGTAGACAGAACAGTTTCCGATGGTTCATTGTTCTACACAAGTCCTAGTAGGTGACTGGTTTGCAGTAGACAGAACAGTTTCCGATGGTTCGTTGTTCTACACAAGTCCTAGTAGGTGACTGGTTTGCAGTAGACAGAACTGGAGTTGGAATCCACAGAGCAAAAGATTCTTACCGTGTCGAGACGGAAAAAAACATGCGAAATTGCTACAGAAAAGGTTTAATATTTTATGGAGCAATTCTGGTTTCTGATTGGTTGGTAGCAGAACGTGAATTAATTTGATTCGTCAGTTCCTAGCAGCATCGTTTATAAATAGAATCTCCCGATTGTGTGGGACCATACCCCATTATACATCAAAAATATTGTAGCATGAAATGTCATCGATTAGTAGAACTTCTGTGTCGAGTATTTATATAAACAGACCTAAAACGCGTGCATAAAATAAACTTGTAGTGTTGTTTTCTTTAGCGCGACAAATTTATCGTTCCACCCTGTATATCTCGCAAATCTTCTACCGGGTCATTTTTCGTAATTTTTATAATTTATTTAAATTTTGACATGACACGTAATTATGCAATAATGCTTTCACCAGAAATGTGTTGGTTTAAAAGATCACGAATCTACAAAAGCACTGATTTTCATTTGTATTTATTGCTGTTTATCTGGAATCTCCGATTGAAAACGGATATTTTTCATAAATCTTTTCAACATTATCATCTGATGGTGACTTTAATCGTGACCTTTGTATTAACTATCTGCCCTTGTTAAAACTTAAATTTGCATTCTTTGTTACGGTTAATTTGTAAAAAAAAAAAAAAAAAAAAAAAAAAAAATTTTTTTTTTTTTTTTTTTTGTACAAATAAATAATTCAAAGTGCAAAAATCGATATATCAGCCGATTACTGATTAATTGGAAAAGTATTTATCTGGCATCACCAACTGAAAACGGGCATTTTTCATAAATCTTTTCAACATTATCATCTGATGGCGACTTGAAGCATGACCTTTGTAATAACTATGTCAGTCTCGCAGAAGCGCCATCTATAATATAAATCTCACCTGTCTGTTTAAATGTATGTATGTCTGCCTAAAACTTTCAACAGAAGCGTTTTGTTCGAATTCCATGATAAAGACGGTTCTTTTCTCATATTGTTTAAAAAATATGAACTGTCATCGATTAGAACTTCTGTGTCGAGTATTTATATAAACAGACCTAAAACGCGTGAATCCCAAAAGTCATCTACCGCTCACAAACATGCTGTGGCAGCACGTTTCGTTGTTAATAAGTTGAATTAAATTGCAATTTCTTGGAATATACAAGTCGCACCAAAAATATTTAAATACCAGTTTAAAGAAAATTTTATTCTGGATCCAGTCATATAAGTTTTTGATTGTCGGATTAAGTAGAATGTGCCTTGCCCAGCTGTAAACTTTAGTACTTGAGATTTTTTTTTGATTTTTTTTTTACAAGAAGGTCACCACTTATCAAGGCCCGGAAGCCACTCAGGGATAAGAGTTATTGCATTTTCAGTACGTTGTACGTTAGTGTTGAGATTTCATAAAGTGTCTATTTAAGGGGGCGGTTCATCAGGAATTTGTTTACGTTGGATTTGAAGACATCCAAGTTGTAGTCAGGTGGAAAACAGGCAGACGGAACAGTTCCACTGGCGTGCTGTTCTAAGAAAGGAGCTTTGTTCATGGAATCTACGTTTTGATTTAGGCACAGATAGAGAGTGGGGAAAATTTTTGACAGTGGCTTCAGCTAGACTGGTGTTTTTCGTAAAAGATTGGCGAGGGGGGACCAGAGATTGGAGTTCAGACGAGCACTTGCCATGGAAATAACGGTAAAACAAAGACAGGCTCGCAACGTCTCTTCTGTGGGAGAGAGGTTGCAGGGAAGAGAAAAGGGCATCCCCCACTAAGCCACAAAGTCTATTTTGTACTCTGTCAAGGCAGGATAGGTTATTTTTAGCAGCTCCTGTCCAGATATGGCAGCAGTATTCCATCCATAATTGGTAGAATGATCCAACCGTTTTTCCAGCTATCTTGGCAACAGATTTGATACATATGTTCCATTTCAGATCAGGAGGTTATTTCTGCTGAGATGGTTGAGCAGTTCTCTATTTATCGCAGATGTTTAGCTAGAGTTTTTTTTTTCTTCATTTTGGATTACTGTAATTTCCGCATATATTTTTGTAGACAAAAATATTAGTGTACACCAAAAAATTATGGAAAATTATCAAGTAGAATTTTAATAAAATCTGAGATAAATTTACTCTTCGAATTGTTGACTATATTAGAATGTTCACATGTTTGAGTTTGGAGCAGGGGTTTCAACAATTTTGTGTCAGGGAAGCCAAGAGACAATACGTGCTGACAAAGTCGAAACCTAAAAGAAATCTCCTTTAGACTGTCTGTTCGTCAGCAGAATAAAGTTATGGGAAGTTGTTCACCAAGGAACACAAAAGAAAGCTGAAATAGGATTGTTAATCAAGGTGTGGCGATGATTGGGACAAAAGAGTTTGATATGTTTAGAATTAGTTTACGATCAGTTCTAAGAGTGGAAATGAGTTTGTAACGGTTATGGACAGTTCATGGAGTGTTTGTAGGTTTGGGACAGTTGAGGATAGTGTCCAATTTGATAATACGATACATTTACTATTCGAATTGTTGATTTAGAATGATCACATGTTGGTTGGTTGTTTTTTTTTGTTTTACGACATATCAACCCTTTTCGGGTTATTTAATGCCGAATCCAAAGATTTTGAAGAAAAATTCTTTAATAGAATATATTTGTTGTTTTCAAATTAATGCCACATTCAGTAATTTTGGTAAAAGTTTTATGTTTTAAGTTTGCTGCGGTTGCATTGCGTATTCGACAACATAAATTAATGAAAATAGATGGTTGATCTTTCTTTTTTTTTTTTTTTACGGCATATCAACCCTTTTCAGGTTATTTAATGCCGAATCCAGTTATTTTGAAGAAAAAGTTTTTAATAGAATATATATATCTTTTTTTCAAGTTGGTTTCTATTTAACCCATAGTTGGGACCCTAACAGGTACTACCACTCCGGGTCAGAGTGGACCTGGGAGCAATGGTAATTAAGGGGTGGCTCTACACTCCCCAAAGCCCACAAGCTGGGGCCTCACCATCGGATAGAGTTTAAGGTCATATCCAGGACCACCGAAATCGATGAAATCGTCCATTTTTTAATCAAATAGACTGATTACCTACTCTAGTCGGGGACACACTACAGTACACTGGGAGGAAGCTTCACATGCCTCCCAGTAGTGACTCAGTCCACAATACATTGTAGTCTACATTGCACTGTAGAGAATCTACACTGATTTTATAAAATTATTTTTATGCATAATGGTTTGAATTAAAGTTTAAAATTTTAAGTTGGTTTCTATTTAACCTATAGTTGGGACCCTAACAGGTACTACCACTCCGGGTCAGAGTGGACCTGGGAGCAATGGTAATTAAAGGGTGGCTCCACACTCCCCAAAGCCCACAAGCTGGGGCCTCACCACTGGATATAGTTTAAGGTCATATCCAGGACCCCCATTGAGGGACTTTTACCCTCTGCAGGGGGGCAGTCGGCGTATTCTAATGCCCCGACGACAGGGCCGATCACGTGTTGGGTAAGTCAAGAAACAACACCTGCCGATAGTGTAGAAACCTAACAGACAAAAGTTATAGGCAGTTGTTCACCAGCGCGCATAAAAGAAAGCTAAAATAGGATTGTTAATCAAGATTTGGCAGATATAGTGACAAAGGGGATTAGTATGCTAGGAGGTTGGTTTACTGTCAGTTCGAAAGGTGACAGTGAGTTTTGTGACAGTTTATGGACAGTTTTACATTTATGACTGTCCAGTTTAGGACAGTTGGCAGCTTGTAGGTCTACCAAGAAAAATCAGAGTTTGGAGTCAAAGCCAGGTAAGAATAGATCGGGCCAAGAAGAAGATCACTGGAGATTGATGCGACCAGACAACTATCAACGGACAACGTTGAGATTCCTATTTGTATTGTCCACGATATGATTCCTATCGTATGAGTATGGCAATCATGTTGACAAACCAGTTTCTGTTGGATCCCCAAAGTTAAGCAATGTTGAACTAGTCAGTACTAAATGAGTGACCATTTGGAACTTTCAGGATCTGTATGTGCTCTCCGCTTATCTCGACATTGTTTCTAGTTGTCCTGGACTTTTCCTTGTTACTGGACTCGAACAGTGCCGATTCAGGAGAGGTGTGGCTGGGGATTGCACAACCCTTGCCTCACAATTACACACACAGGAGGTATCCTTTGTTTTTCGGGACTTAACGGAGACATTGATATATCAGTTTACGATAGTCTCACGCAGCTAGAAGAAGTCCCAGCTTACTACAGGTCAGCTTACTCATGGGATCATTAACTACAGGTCACCTTATTCCTGTGTTCTGGCGATTCCCAGGACACCTTCTCCATAACACTTCTGCATAATGCCAACGAATGAACTTAGAATGTGATTTAGATCATCGATGAAGATTATTATTATTATTATTTCAGTGGCATTCATCTTCGATGGCTTGAAACAGTTTCCTCCAAGAGAGGAAGTTTTTCATAAGTAGTCTTCAGTTGCATATATATCGATGAAAATCAGGAAGAAGGTTGGGCCCAGAATATATCTCTGTGGATGGAAAGCTGTCCCTCTAACACCTGTTGGTTAATTAATAACCTTTGATGGTTGATTATGAATTAACTAAAAGATATACCTTGTTTGCTTTGTATGAAATTCATACTGGAAGTCATATTGATGCTTGACAAAAAGATAAATTAATTAAGACTTAGCCATGTTTAGTTTTAACACACACGGAGAAGACCATCTGTCTTTATTTACATGTTGATCGAGTGACATGCAATCACTCATTTTATATACAGGCAAAGAGAACATAACTCCAAGTTACTCATCATCACAAACCCAGACACGGGGACGCAACTCTTTACACGATTAAAGAGAGACAACTGTTGCAGTTTTCATAGTATCAAAACCTATACCCACACTAGCAGGCCGCCCGGCATTGCCTGGTCGTAAGATACGCTTAAATAAGATATTTTGATTTGACATCAACAACTGTATTATGAAGACAAGTTTGCTGCCAAGTTAAAAATTAAAACATGAACCAACAGCTATCATATCAAACATGCATATTCATAATGCAGTCATTCAACCTTCACCTGGCGAATTTCATTTTTTTTTTTTAATTTTCAGACTTTTGCACCGATTTTCCCCTGGCTAAAACTCAAATATAAAGTTTTGCATGGGTTCGAATACCCTACATATAAAGTTTCATGTCTGTAGACCAAAAACTGATGGAGGAGTTTGGTAGGCAAAAATTTTTAAGCAAATATATATGCGCATACATAAATATATATGGAAAGAGTTTTTACTATAACTTTTTACGCAAATATTACGCAAGAATATCTGCATGAATATAATTTTTTTTTTTTGTTTTATTTAATTTTCACCCCAAACAAGGCACAGTGCCACTTTGAAGTAGGGGCTACTATCGGGGGCATAAGTTGTAGGGGCATTATGAAGGGAGATGAGTTGGGAAAGCAGAATCCCGGAAGGGAGTTTCAAAGACCCGCAGTTCTGGGGAAGAAACTATTGGAGTAAAAGGCTTTCTTGCATCTAGGGATCTCTACTGTAAAGGGATGAGACTTAGTAGCTTGTCGGGTTTGTCGGGGGTAGTTACGTCGGGGAGGTACAAGTGTTTGCAGTTCGTCAGAGCATTCACCATTAAAGTATTTGTAGAACAGGCAGAGGGATGCAACATCTCGTCGATGGGACAGAGGCTGAAGCCTAGATGACAGTTCAGGACCTATCAGGTTGACGACTCTCTTTTGAACCCTGTCCAGGATCGAGAGACAAGCAGCAGATGCACCAGCCCAGATGTGACAACTGTACTCCATACATAGGGCGAATGGTGGCCTTATAGAGGTATAGGATACTGTCAGGCGTAAGTAGTTTTCTAGCACAGTAGAGGGAGCCAACTTTCCTTGCAGCAGCCTTGGCAATGCTTTCAATGTATCTATTCCAGTTCATATTCCTTGTAAACGTTAGGCCGAGGAGTTTAAAAGAAGTACTTTCAGGAAAGTTATCATTCTATGAGAAGAGAAAAAAAAAATGGGAATTAATAAAAATGAATGTTTGAAAGAACATGCAAATTGGTTAGATTTTTTGCAGATAAATGCAATTCCATGACCCATATATAAGAAAGTTGTATTTTCTTTTTAAATAAATAGAAAACAGGGTTTTTAATATGAATGTAAGTAAAAAAAAAAAATAAATAAAATAAAATTTATAGTAGTATAGATTGATAATTTCAATAACACCTGCTATGACTTATGTAATTTTTTTTTTTTTTTCTCAGAATGGCCTCTGTCTCGAAAGATGGAACCTGGAAGTTCTGGGATACAGATGGTAAGTAATCTTTTTTTCTTCCAATTAACTGAATTCCAAATTCTAAAAAAAGTATTTTATATACTAGTTGTATTGAGCCTAGTGTTACCCGGGAGCTATTACGTTCAATTTTCTTTTCTAAATGTGACTGATCTATGTTCAGTATCTAAGCTAAAATTTAATCTGATTTTGATTTAATAAGATGCAAGTAAGAAAAAAGATATATATATATATATATATATTATTCCTTAATTGGAATTCATTTTTGAGATGAGCATTATATATATTAATTTATTTTTATTTTGGACTATTATTCTCATCTTTATTAGTCGTTGTTATAAGATCAAAGAATCCAACCTTGATCGCCCTTCGTGGCGCAGTTGATAGACGTTAAATCTCTACAGTTCCAGATGAACATTGTCTGAAGATAGCGGTTTCAATCCCACCCAAAGCGTGCCAGAGGTTTACTTGGCCAAAAATGTGGTGAGACGACAACAAATACGGATGGCAGTGATGGCTGAGAATGCAGTTAGCAGATTCGAAGTTCCTATCCGTCGCGGTTACCACCTGACGAAGGCCAGAGGAATAGTTGGCCGAAACGTTGTGAATAAACAACAACCAATAAAAGATCAAAAACAACAACTAATAAAGATGAGAATAATAGTCTGAAATAAAAATAAATTAATATAGGAAAAAAAAAATTTTTTAAATGGAAAGTAAAAAACTAAAAAAAATAAGTTGTTTTCCTTAACTGATTTTTCTTTTTGAGGTGACAGTTTAAGAATTTCTATATATTAGAAAAATTACCATATCGAATTAAGTTTGTTTCGTCTTTAAATGAATTATGGTGAAATATATTTGTCTATTGCAAAAAGTTGGCTAGTCAGAATCAAAGATTGTAGGTTTATTATTTTTTTATATAATATTGTGGGAAACCTGGAAGCATGTTTAATTACAGATCAGAATCACGTTCAGATTTTTTATCCACTGACAAAAGGAGGGTGGACCTGTAAATTCATCCTTGTCTGTTCGTCTGTCCGCACTTTTCTCAATAACTACGCCTCGGAATTTTTTTAATTTTGCACAAACATTAAACATGATATGAGTAAAAAAGTAACAGAATGGATTTTTTGGGAAAACTCCGGTTGCCCCCCCCCCCCCCCCAGGAGTACTTTTCAGGTTAAAATGGCTAAAATTGACACTTTTGTGCTTATTAAAAAAAAAAAATAATAAAAAAAAAAATGTTTTGGATTTTTATAAAACTTTCTGAAAAGTTGTAACTGATTTCTATATAATTTTGTTTGTCTATAATTCGTGATAACTCTTGGGTGTGCCCCAGGGGCTCTTTTAGGGCTAATAAAAACACTCCATTTTTGGGACTATTTTAACTGTATTTGTCCAAAATTTTCTGTGTATGTCTATTTAGCAGTTTTGCATGGTGCTGAACTCAAATTTAAATATGTTAAGGCCTTGGGGACTTTTGAGGTTAAATGGGGGTGGGGGAGGCAAATGATGGACTTAGTCATTTCTTTTTTGCATGGTACGGAACTCAAATTTACATATAAAACTGCACCGTTTGTTCATTTTCACCAGGATTTGACATCCCCTGGGGATTTTGGGGGTTCAGTGGGGGGGGAATGCTGAACTTAGTCATTTTTTATGACTCGTTCACTGTGCACTCACGGGGGACCATGCATGCTTCACTTGTTTTTTTGCTTTTTTTTACATCTGTACACGAAGAAGGTATCAACCAAAGAGAGAGAACACTTCGCATTACAACAAAAGAATCAAAGGGAGATAATCTAGAGTTCATGGGGGACTCTGGATTATCTCCCTTATCAGCTGAAGGACAAAGGGAGATAAATTTCTGAAGACAAACTAGCTGATTATATATATATCACTGACAAGGTAGACAACTCTTTAATATCTCAAAATGCACGAACATTGCTATCTCCAACACGAAGTTGCCTGATGTCGTCTACTGCAGAGTGCGAGACATTCACAGCGCTTTAAATACCAAAACCTGGTATTGCTGATTTTTTTTTTTTTTTTTTTTTAGAATAAAATTTAATTTTTATGCTCAAATTTATTTTCGGTGCATCTTAAAACACGTTTGCTAGTAAATAGACTAAATATAATCGTAGTATGATTATTGATTAAGAGTTATATATATATATATATATATATATAATATCTCAATATATATATAATTACATTATATATATATATATATATATATATCTCAATATATATATAATTACATTATATATATATATATATATATGAACAAATGATTAATAAAACATGTTAAAAGAGTGAAAAACATATTTAATTTTAAAAAAGGGAACACAAGTGTGTATATATATATATATATATATATATATATATATATATATATATATATATACCTCAACGATAAGAAATGAGTTATATATTTTAAGTCTCCCTCTTTGGGTAGAGCACTGTCGTAAGTAATCTCACCCACTATTTAATTGACTGAAAAATGCGATACTCGCTTTTTGTTCATAAACAAAGCGGTTAGAGCACTGTACAAGTGGTGGATGGATGTTTGTTTAAATAGACATTTGGCGAGATTATTTACGGGCGCCGCTTCCGTGGGTCGATCGGTAGAACTGCTAACTGGCAACGCAATGGTTCTAGATTCAATCCTTGGCTTGGGAGAAAGTGCTAGTCTAGCGGCACTGATGAGTTGTGATACAACGAAACAGGACTGTATGTCGATGACTACAAATATATATATATATATATATATATATAATTATTTTTTTACTATAATAATTAAATACTTACAGACACTAGTGTTTCATCCTTTCGGGATTCTTCAGTGCAGGGTGTCACGATTACTACCAGTCGAACGATTCGAACCCCGCGACACGAGACATCTCTGGCTCGATTAGCGGAGGCCGTATCCATTCGGCTACTATTAACCGTGTGAAATAGCGTTGAATTTTAAACATTTTAATTTAAATGTTCATTACGTCAGACAGACAGTGATCAAATCGTTATACGATGATCTACGCATAAGAGCTAAATTGACCGACTTTTAATTCAACGGAAAGTGCTCAACGATAAGAAACGAATTTCTTAAAGGGGCTGTCATAATTATTATTTTACTATAATAATTAAATATATGTGTGTGTGAAATCTATACATTCAAAATTTACAATTTAATGGTTGAAAAGACCAAACAAGTGCATGTCTTTTTTTTTTATTTTGTTTTTTTAATAAATAACCTTTAAGTTTTAAATTCTGAATATCAAGCACTTCTTAAACAGTGGATTTCCTATCAAAATCATCAACAGTGCAATCCAACGTTGCCCGGGGTTGAATGAGGAAGGGGGGGGGCAATAAAAGAAGGATACAAAGTCTTAGCACTCCTTAAGCCAAACCTGGGTTTCTTTTGGACATGTGTGCCTGTGCCAAGTCCTGCTACCACACCCAGGGTCTGCCAGTGGCCACCTGATTGCACCAGGAGATCACCACACCCTTCAGCACATCCAGGTACACTTTCATGTTGACTTTCAAGCTGACTTCGAATATGTGAGGTGGCGTGATGTGGCTCTCACTTGAAACCACACCAAAAACCATAACCGCAGCCGGAAACTTTGTTTTCATCACCCAGGTTACGTCCCTGTTATTTGTGGCAATCTAATGATGCATTTTAAAGGTGTTGGCAATGGTCCTGTTGTCATAACTTGGATCGGTAGAGAGCATGAGTTGTACAGCGGCGATTCTCCAATCTCACTCGTTGAATATTGTGTCACTTTCAGACATGATAGAAGGCGCCTATCGCTCTAGGGATTTGTACGCAACTGGCCAACTCGTAGATGGTCTGCAACAACAAAAAAAGAAAGCTGGTTTTCATGAAATGGAAATGGAATCATGTCAACTTTTCTAATACAAAAAAAGAACTATAGACATGAACAGAGAAATGAATAGAAATATGAGGAGACGTCGCATCACTAAAAAAATCATTGATTTAATTTTTTTATTTTAAGTTTTAATTTTATTCAATTATTTTAAATTTTTATTATTTATCTTTTCTTTTAAATTTTTATTATTTATTTTTTATTTTAAATTTTAATTATTTATTTTTTCATTGTAAATTGTAACTATTTTTTATTTTGAATTTTAATTTTCTTATTTTAAATTTTAATTATTTATTTTTATTTTAAATTTTAATTATTTTTTATTTTAAATTTTAATTATTTTTTATTTTAAATTTTAATTATTTTTATTTTAAATGTTAATTATTTTTATTTTAAATTTTAATTATTTTTATTGTAAATTGTAATTATTTATTTTTATTGTAAATTGTAATTATTTATTTTTATTGTAAATTGTAATTATTTATTTTTATTGTAAATTGTAATTATTTTTTATTGTAAATTGTAATTATTTATTTTTATTTCAAATTTTAATTATTTATTTTTTATTTTAAATTTAAATTATTTATTTTTTCATTTTGGGTTTTCTCCTTTCATATTTTCCAGTCCAATACCAGCTGCAACAAGAACCATATTTGTTATTCACTGGACAATTCCATTCAGATCCGACTTTCATTACGCTATCCCCAGATGGGCGTTCCGTCGCTATGAGTCATTCTAATACGATTTCGGTATGGAATACCGTATCGAAAAAGTGTGATCAGGTTCTGGAAAATGTGCATCACGGTAATTTTTATTAAATTTGTGTGTATACTGGTGGCTTTATGCTTATTAAGGCCTAAAGGCCACTCGAGGATAATAAAAAAAAAAAAGGAGGAAGAAAATAAAATAAAATCCAGTATCAGAATTGTTTTAACAACTCCTTTGCATTTGTGTTGATGGTGACCGTATTATTATGATTATTATTATGAACAAGCTCTATTAAGGTGTTGAGCACTACTGAAATAAATACTGCAAAATTTGTCCCCTCTCTCCAAATATTGAAATATATATCCGTATAACAGTAAAGTCGTCTTGGTTAAAGACTTTACCACAAGGCAAAAGCACAAAACTGGCGTAAAGGGTCGAGATAGATTAACTTTGTTGGTCCCCTGGTTTATCGGAAACGTACATCTGTTTTCAGTAGTGTCCATGCTTCTGTTATTCCGGACTATTTCCAGATAACCGTCGATTAGTTTTTCCTAAAATTTTGCCACAAATTGTATTTCATTAAATAGATGTGCACAGTAAAAATATTTTTTTTTTTGTGAAGATTCCCGTTGCGTCCCCAAGAGCTCAAAAATGGTAAAAAATGGCCAAAAATGACACGTTTTGCCCCATAACTTTTGATTCATCGATTAGATTTTTTGTGAAACTTTGTCAAAATGTGGAGCCCGTTGTTCTTAATATAAATCCAGTATAGGTGACCCTGGCAAAATTCTGGTTCACATCCCCGGAGACTTTTAGTGCTAAAAACGCCTCTTTTTGTGGCTCTTTTTTCATATTTCTCAATAAAAACTTGATATGTCTGACTATATAGTGGTTTTTCATGATGGTCAACTCAAATACACACGTATTAAGGCCTGAAACTGTGCCATTATCCATTTACACTGGGATTCGGCATCCCCAGGTGCACAAAAAAAGTCAAAAATTCCCGAAAATGGCCAAAAATGACACTTTTTGCCCCATAGCGTTTGATCCATCCATTTTCCTGAAACTTGGCCAAAATGTGGAGGCTATTGTTCTTAATATAAATTCAGTATGGGTGACCCTGGCAAAATTCTGGTCCGCATCCATCTCGGATTTTTAGGGCTTTTTGGAGCTCTTGAATACTTGATATGTATGTCTATATAATAGTTTTTCGTGCTGTTGAATTCAAATATACATGTGTTAAGGTGTGAAACTGCACCGTTTGTCCATTTTCACTGGGATTCAGCATTCCCAGGAGCTCAAAAGGGGTCACAAATGCCCAAAAATTGCAAAAAATGACACTTTTTACATTTGCCCCATCCATTAGATTTTTCTGAAACTTGGCAAAAAAAATTCATCGTTTCTTCACTATTTTTTGTGGCGTCATCTCACATGCAGCAGGAGAGGAGGACCATGCATACGCGGCTTGTTTATTGTACTTTGACCGTGGAAGCCTCTGTTCAGTCTCAAAAGACAAGGGATAACCCCTGTAAGGTTAGCTGCGTGTGAAATTGTGATGTAAGGTTTGCGCAATCTCCAGCCACACCTTTCTCGAATCAGCATTGCTTGAGTCCAGTCAGAAGGAGAAGTCTAGGATGACTGGAAACAATGCCGAGATAAGCGGATATATATATATATATATATATATATATAGCACCTGGAATTCCCAAATGATCACCCATTTTTAGTACCAACATTGTTGATACCTAATTTACATAATATCATTTTAACACCCTAAATATATTGAGTCGTAAATGATCTGACATTGAAGAACTCTCTGTAGTTCATAAGGGTTTCTATGTTGCCCTGACCCACCGGTTTTCATGCTGTTGCTGTTGTTGCCCAAACTCCAATCTCATGTTACGAACTGTTTTCAGAATAGACATCCCCCACTTGTCACCACTCGTTGGTTAATTTTGGTGATCTAATGGGAACCAGTGTGTCGACATGATTAAGTCATATTATTTTGACAGTATAGCTCTAAAAAGTCAGAATATGCCTCTCCCCACTCCGTTCAGAAAACTTTGGAGACCCCTGTCTTAAGTTTTCACAAAAAAAAAGAAAAAAAAAAAAAAAATCCAAGTCTGAAACTTTTCCTATTATTAAATTATGTTTCTGTCTGTTCTTGCATGGTTCAAATCTGATTAAAATAAAATATTGTTTGATCTCTTATGTTATGAATCATGTCTTCAAGTCTAACGTAAACAAGTTTTTCGACGAACCGTTCCATATAAGTTAACAAATTTACCGAGTTTCCATTACTAACGATTACTATATTGTCCAATTGACTACTGTTCAGTCTTTAACCCTTATCCTCGAGTGGCCGCTTGGCCTTGATAAGTGGGGATGCTTATGTAAAAAAAAAAAAAAAAAAAAATCATATTACAAAGATCCAATGTGTTAGCTGTTGAAAATAAGTCTCATATAAAGAGTCAAAATTGCATTTTCATATCATTTTTTTTTTTTTTTTATATTGCATTTTGAAATGTAATTGAGTTTTGATCGAATAATTATTTCCGTGACTATTTAGTTTTTATTCACTCCAAAAACAGCGTTAAATTGTGTAAGGACTTTTTTTTTTTTTTTTCACGCGTTTGACGCATTTTTAAAAAATTATACGCTGAAATTTGTTTCCCCTAGCAGTAACACACAGGATGGTTATTTTTAAATTTCCGACAGTTGTAAGGATTTTTCATTTGTTTGAAGCTTGTATTTTTAGTTATACAATGTAAACTTTGCCTTTGTTTAAAAATAGCATCCAAATAGAAATATCCAGCATCGTTTTGTAATCAAATGCAATTAAGCTTTTAAATACGTATTTCCAATTGATGGTGATGATAATAATAATAATCTGAAACTACTTATTGATTGAGATTGTCGGACTGACTTCCTCATCTTGGTTGTTATTGTCACAACGTTTTGGCCGTTTTGCCGACACCTGGTATGAATGAATGGAGGAGAACATGACCAAAAACTGCATATACTCCATCCCATGCAGTTGCAGAAAGGTTTACAAGGGTGAAACATGCCGCCCCCTTAAAGTAAGGGTGGAAGAACACTGAAAAGCGGTAACTAAAGGGGAGACGGAAAAATCGGGTATAGCCAACCATGTCTGGATGGAGAGGGGGGACCATAGCCCCCTATGGGATGAAGTAAAAATAATAAACAGAGAGACCCACTGGAAAGTGAGAAAACTTAAAGAAACAGCTCACATGCTCGGACATAACAACCTACTGAGCAAACCAAGCATAGCGCTGAATGCAATTTGGACACCTCTGATAGAGAGAGAAAACCTTGAATAACAACATAGGTTTAACATTAACAAAAACCAACAAAGAATTCTCCTAGTGACATATGGCCGAGTGGTCCTAGACGTTGTATCAAAGTTTACAGTTACCCAAAAGTGCTGAGTTCAATCCTGAACGAAGGCAGTAAAAAAAGTAACATTCAAAACAGAGAATCAGCAACTATGTCCCAAAGCCTAGCTGGAGTCCGAACACGGTACCCCCGTAATAATAATAAAGGGTTGTGTTCGAGATTCCTAAAAAACGGTTCCCCAGTTCGATACAAAACACCTGAAACGTTGTGACAATAACAACCAAGATGAGGAAGTCAGTCCGACAATCTCAATCAATGAAAACACCTCATCTCAAAAATACAGACAATTACTGAAACTACTTCTTTCAAACTCCTCGGCCTAACGTTCACAGGGAACATGAGTTGGAACAATTACATTGAGAGCATTGCCATGGACCGCTGCAAGGAAGGTAGGCTCTCTCTACCGTGCCAGAAAACTACTAACGCCACCATTCGCCCATGTACGGAGTGGTGTGCATCTGCTACTTGTCTCTCGCTCCTAGACAAGGTTCGACAGAGAGTCGCCAACCTGATAGAACTGTCCCATCAACAAAATGTTGCATCCCTCTGCCTGTTCTACGAGTACTTTAATGGTGAATGCTCCGATGAACTGCAAGCAAGACACGGAAACACCCCCGACAAACTCGGCAAGCAGCTAAATCCCACACCTACACAGTAGAGATCCCTAGATGTAAGAGAGCTTTCTACTCCAGTAGTTAGACATCTTGCTGCCCAACTCCCTACATAATACCACTGTAGCTTATGTCCCTGATAGTATCCCCCTACATCGAAGTAGCAATGTGCCTTGTTTGGGATGAAAATGTAATAAAAAAATTTTTTTTAAATAACCTATATATTTATACTGTAGTACCTTTTGGGGAGTGTGGAGGCACCCTTTAATTGCCATTGCTCCCAGGTCCACTCTGATCCAGAGTGGTAGTACCTGTTAGGGTTCCAACTATGGGTTAAATAGAAACCAACTTGAAAACAACAAATATATTATATTAAAAAAATTGTTCTTCAAAATCTTTGGATTCGGCATTAAATAACCTGAAAAGGATTGATAGGCCGTAAAACAAAAAACAACCAACAAGCCCTCTCAGTCTCCTGTGCGTCATGAGTAAGTTGTTAAATCTGTTAAATAGGAAAGTAGTCAATCATCTTAACAAAAATAACCTTAGTGACATGCAATATGGTTTCTGTTCTGCTAGATCTACAGCAGATGTGCTAATAGTTATATCTCATAGGATTAGCGAATCTCTCGATGGAGGCTTCCTTTCTAGGGCAATTGCTCTTGACATATCAAAGGCCTTTGATAGGGTATGGCATAAAGGCTTACTTTACAAGATCTCCAGCTATGGTATAGCTGGAAATGTTTTCTCAATTATTAAATCATTTCTCTCTGATAGGTTCATAAGAGTAGTATTTGATGGGTAGAAATCAGAAGCACACAGTATTAATGCTAGAGTCCCTCAGGGGTCCATCCTGGGCTCCACTCTCTTCCTGATCTGCATCAATGTTCTCCCAACTCACATCTTAAGATCATTTTTTTTAAATAACCCATATATTCATACTATAGTATGTTCGTCTCTCACGGTTTCCAGATAATAAAGATTCGATCGGGAGATTTTATTTAAAAAGAGAAAGCTGTCATGGCTCTATTATTAAGATTTTTATTATTTATTTTTTTTTTTTCTTTTAATTTTCAGGTCCTGTGGTTGGTCTCAGTTTCAGCAGCTCTGGCAAATACCTCGTCTCACTGGGCGACAAACACGCAATCATTCTGCACAACATCACGGGTTACAAAGCGACAATTGAGGATTTAGAAAACCGGAAGCAGAAAGCTTCGTCGAAAACAGGAGCAGAAAGAATACAGATACAAATCGACCAAGCAAAGTAAGTTTTCTGTTTTGTTATTTGGCTGGAACTATATTCATCGCAGTCTGCCTTGTCAAAAGACAAAAACAACAACCCCCCTTTCCCCCCCCCTTTTCCTTCTTCCCATTTCCCCTTTCTACTTCTATCTCCCACCACTTCCTGACTGTTTTTTTTTTTTGTTTTTTTGTTTTGTTTTGTTTTTTTGTTTTGTTTTGTTTTTTTGTTTGTTTTTTTTTTGTTTTTTTACAAGGAGGTCACCACTTATCAAGGCCCGCAAGCCACTCAGGGATAAGGGTTATTGCATGTACAGTACGTTAGTGTTGAGATTTCATACAGTGTCTACTTAAGGGGGCGGTTCATCAGGAATTTGTTTACGTTGGATTTGAAGACATCCAAGTTGTAGTCAGGTGGGAAACAGGCAGGCGGAACAGAGTTCCACTGGTGTGCTGTTCTAAGAAAGAAGCTTTGTTCATGGAATCTACGTTTTGATTTAGGCACAGATAGAGAGTGGGGGAAATTATTGACAGTGGCTTCAGCTAGACGGGTGTTTTTCGTAAAATATTGGCGAGGGGGGACTAGAGATTGGAGCTCAGACGAGCACTTGCCATGGAAATAACGGTAAAACAAAGACAGGCTCGCAACGTCTCTTCTTTGGGAGAGAGGTTGCAGGGAAGAGAAAAGGGCATCCCCCACTAAGCCACGAAGTCTATTTTGTACTCTGTCAAGGCAGGATAGGCTATTTTAGCAGCTCCTGCCCAGATATGGCAGCAGTATTCCATCCTTGGACGTACTTGGCTTTTATATAGATAGAGAATAGCATCATTAGTGAGATATCTTCTGGGGCGGTAGAAGGAACCCACCATCTTTCCAGCGACCCTGGCAACAGACTTGATGTACGTGTTCCATTTCATATCAGGAGTAAAGGTCAAATCCAGAAGCTACCAAACATTAATACTGTAACTCTTTTCCCTCTCCCATTGCAAAAACTCATGTTCTGCAGGGCAGGGAACAAAAATGATGAAATCCGCTATAAAACAACCAAACCAAACACTACAAACTATCGATTGAAGATACAAAAAGCTTAAAGATTAAAAACCTTCTACAAAATAACTGGATGAAACATTAATACTATTTCCAAAATAACTGGATTTGGCATTAAATAACCCGAAAAGGGTTGGTATGCCGTAAAACAAACCAATCAAACCATTTTTTTTTTTTTTTTTTTTTTTTTTTTTTTGAGATTATGCATTTCAAGAAAATTTTTTATTCAATTCAAATTTTTCCTCCTTTCTTCTCATCCATTCTAAACTTAAAAAAAAAATTGTTTGGATTAAACCTTAATTTCTTTCTTGGATTTAAGTGTTTTGTAAAAACAATGAAATAAACAAATTAAAAACAAAGAATCCGAATGAAAACCTTTTAGAATTGAATTGTTGAATTTAAATTTTAATTAATTTTTTTTTTTTTCTTTTTTTTTCCGTTCCTTCCTCCTCCTCTTCCTCTTTGAATTTAAATTTTAATTAATTTTTTTTTTCTTTCTTTTTTTTTCCATTCCTTCTTCCTCCTTCAGCCTAATAGGTGATGCTCTTTTCTCTTCCCTGCCACCTCTTTCCCACATAAATGTCTACTCCACGGCATCTCGAGCTATGGTATAGCTGGAAATGTCTTCCCAATTATTAAAGCATTTATCTCCGATAGGTTTATAAGAGTAGTGGGTGATGGGCAGAAATCAGAAGCTCACAGTATCA
The DNA here is from genome assembly GCF_053919585.1 of Euprymna scolopes. Lineage (NCBI taxonomy): Eukaryota > Metazoa > Mollusca > Cephalopoda > Sepiida > Sepiolidae > Euprymna > Euprymna scolopes. The sequence goes on along the minus strand of NC_136527.1, from coordinate 110,614,450 downwards.
ATGCTGGCATCCCTCAGCGTTCCATCCTTTTCCTGATCTTCATCAATGATCTCCCAAATCACATTCCTAAAATCATTCGTAGACATTTATGCGGACAACAAACACTTCCATATATGGCAACACTTCCAAAGCTGTAAATGACAAAGATCCCTCTGATTCGCTCTCCTCTGATCTTGAGCACGTGGTACAATGAGGAAAGAGGTGGCTGGTTAATTTTAATGCATCTAAAACCAAGCTTCTATCTTTCCATCATTAGCATTCTGATCCCCCGTCTGGTATCAATTGAAATCAATGGCTCTCACCTTGAGAGGCTCCATATTTTGACAAGCTTCTGGGTCTTTTTTACTGCTGATCTGAAACGAAACACGTACATCAAATGTTTTTAAACAAGAGCCATTTTATGTTAGGTCTTTTATGACGTCATTTTGGCGTGTACATTTTGACATGCAAATTATTGCGCGTCAAACTAGATATTAAATGGTACTTTTATCGTAAATTTAACTCATGAGAAACTTAAAATAAAATAGTGAGGTCTACCCGAGCTAGAACAGGGGATCAGTCGATTTGTAGTCGAATGCCTTACCACTAAGCTATATCTCCAGATTAAAATAAATCTGTTTTAAGAAATAATTTACCGAAATTTTACTATCTCCTATGACGGTGTAACGTAAAATATCCCCCTATAAAAGTTATTCTTTTTTTTATCTATAAGAAAGAAAATATATTGTAAAGATCGGATTTCTATTTGCAATACTCATCTGATAAAATTCTGTATGAAACATCTAAGAAACACTGCCAGACATATTAATTAGCTTTGTGCAAAATTGCAAAAGATTGGCTCAGCCGTTTTTGAACCTATGAGGAAGGAACTCCCTCAGACATATACATAGACACACAAACACACACAAAGTGACTTTTATATAATAGATCATGAAAAAAATATTTTTGAGTTTGCATTCACTGGAAAAATAGTGTGATCGTTCTACAGCTCTAGTAGATATCTCACTGCTGATGCAATTCTCTACCTGTATAAGAGCAAAGTACGTCCAACGATGGAGTGCTGTTGACACATCTGGGCAGGAGCTGCTAGAAAGACCTTCTCCTGCCTTGGCAGAGTTCAAGATAGACTTCGTAGCCTCGTAGGGAATGCCCTTTTCTCTTCTCTGTGACCTCGTTCCCACAGCCTGTCTCTGCTCTATCGTTATTTCCATGGCAAGTGCTCGTCTGAGCTCCAATCTATTGCCTTCCCCCCCCCCGCGCCAAACTTTCACGAGAAGCACTCGTCTAGCTGAAACCACTATCAATAATTTCTCACACTCTTTATCTGTGCCTAAACCTAAACGTAGATTCCATGAACAAAGCTTCTTTCTTAGAACTGCACGCCTGTGGAACTGTGTTCCGCTTGCCTGCTTTCTAGCTGACTACAATTTGGACATGTTCAAGTCCAACGTAAACAAGTTCTTGATGATCCATTCCTTTAAGTACTAAATTTCCAGTACTAACGTTTACTACGCGATATTGCCCGATTGACTACTCTATACTTATTAACCCTTATCCTCGAGTGGCCTCTGTGCCTTGATAAGTGGTGACTTTGCAAAAAAAAAAAGAAAAAAAAAAAAAAGAAATTAATGAAAAAATGACATCACTGTTGGGCCATACATGACACTAAAATATATTTTCTTGGTCTTCTGGCTAGGATCCAAGTGTAGTATCTGTTCTGTCTAAAGATGGTCTAATGATATTGTGGGGGTTTCTTGTTTATGCCGGGCGTCATACGATGGAAATATGTCACAGAATCCTATGGGGATATTGGAGATAAACCGTGATGACTAGATATATTCTGACGCTATATTAACCAGATTACTTAGATGAATATTTTTACAGCTTTAACAAAAGGGCTACAATAATATCGCAGGGTCTCCATTCACATTGAAGTCCCCCAAATACCCAGCAGCAATAGATTACATATGAAAGATGTCGCTGTGGAATTTCAACAGGTCCCACTAATTTTTTTTAACGCAAATCCTTAATTAAATAAGACGATTAAGCTAACTATGATTGTTTTTGACTAATTTCTAAATTGCATTTCTTTAAAAAAAAAAAAAAAAGAAAAAAAAAAGTTAAATAAAAAAAAAGGTGCCTACAACAATAATGGTTAAAAAAAATATAAAGTTAAATTTGATACTTAAGCAATAATATCGCAGGGTCTCCATTCACGTTGAACATCTCCCGAATGCCCAGCAGGAATATATTACATATGAAAGATGCCGCTGTGGAATTTCCACAGGTCCTGCTAGTAAATTTTGATTTTCTTAGTTAAAAAAAGGACCACTTGATTAATTTACGCGATTTTTAGACTATGACGCCTACGTTCTCTGACAAATATGTACATCATAAAGATTCATTTTGTATTTTTTTAATAAATGTAATTCTAAACAAGCACTCCATGAACGATACTTGGTGGCACTCGTGTGTACGTTCCTGAAACGTTTATGGATTTACATACATTCGATAATCGACTTCCACAGGTCCCCCTAGTTTAAATAAATATTTTTAAATATACTAGCAGGACCTGTGGAAATTTCACAGGGGACTCATTCATATATAATATATTGATGCTGGCATTCTGTGGATGATCAGTGTAAATGGAGACGCCCTAGTGTATTATTGTAACTTTTGTGTTAAAACTGCAAAAGTATTTATCTAAGCAAGCAAGGACGCCTGGCATAACCCGGTCGTGAAATGCACTTAAATATGATATTTCAATTTATGCAGATTTCGTATATATTATTATCGTCAATTTTCTACCGATTTTTATATATTATAAAGTTGTGATTTAAAAAAAAAATAAAAAATATATTGATATGACTTGGGTGCATCAGCTTGAATCAAAGCCAAAACCAGAACTTATAAATAAAAAAAAATATTTATATATATACTAGACTACCCGTGACCCGTTGGGTCAGTATGTTATATTAGCTATGGAATTCATGTATGAGCGTGACACTTGTGACGTAAAGAAAATAGTTTTTTTGTGACATAACAGAAACATTTCTATGGAAGTATATTAAAATGAAAAAAGAATATAGATAGATTTCTATGAGTCGTTCTGTTTATTATAATTGATTATTTTTTAACAAAAAAAACTTACAACCATTGAATTATAAGTGGTTTGACATACTTATAGGTAAATGTGCACTGAACAGATACCATAATACTTAGTTACATTCAAATTTTGATATATCTTTTAATTTAAATGCGAAAAAAACCCAAAAAACAATTGGGATGCTGAAAACGTACACAGTAAAACAGTACATTTTATTTTTGTGTTAATGATTTATTTGTAACGCAAATTAAAAAAAAAACATTTTCGGCATTATTTATTTATGTTGGTAATGTAGAAGAAAATATATAAACGTTTTTTAAGAAAGGTGTAAATTTTAACGCAAAAAAAAAAAAAACAATTGGGACATTGAAAACGTACACAGTAAAACAATATGTTCTATTGTCGCGTTGATGATTTGCATGCATGCGCAACCGGAAGTCGTAAATCGGATGTTGGGTAACAACACTCGTTACAAGGTCATTTGAGTTTTATAATTATACTAGCGAGGGGTACCCGGCGTTGCCTGGGTGTTTGGAGGTGTGGGGGGGGGGGTAAAAAAAAAAAGTAAGTATGAGGATCGAACCCGAACCCTTGAGGCAAAGTTGTAAATTAAAGTGTGAAAAAAAAAAATGTGCGATGTTTGCCATTGCCCCACCGCGAGATGCTAACGGAAACACGTTTGAATTTATTTAATTACTTGGATTTGGCAGGTGCCCGTTTTAATGAGTTAATGAGGTCAAGTTTAACTGCGGGATTTCATTTACTGCTGAACGCTTTTTTTTCCCCCCAAGATGTTATAGGAAAAAGACTAACCCACATGCGGCGAGCGACAAATGTTGAATATTTATTTTCCCGAAGTCAAGCAAATTAAATAGACAGGCGAGCTTCGTTGTTAACTGTGAGATATTACGATTTGTATGTGACATAAAACGTTTTAAAAAGTTGTGAAGCGACCGACCGCTTCTCTGAAAAAAGCCTTTTGTAGACATACAGAAAAAGCGAACACACATACATACATTTTCGCTTTTTTATATATATATATATATATATATATATATATATATATATATATATATATATATAAAACTTGAGTTCTTTCAGCTATAATTGCAACTGAAACCAAAACTTACGAAGGATACTCCTGTTCAATATATTTTGATATATACGAGGATTGTTTCAAGAGTAAAGCCTGTTTTTAATTCTAAATTGAAGAGCATGAACACAGGAATAGTCCCATTAAAATGAGTTACCTCTTATGCTCCAGAATTTATTTTTCTACAGTCATATTCTCGATGCACTTTTGCCAGTTATTCAATCACTTGTCTCTGCTTCTGACACATGTCCATGACTAGGTGTATCAGAATTTTTGTAGAAATTTTTGACACCCCTAACATGAAACTGCGAATACAATATAAAAATCTCGTAATTTCTCTGTTAAAAGTGGGTTATTTATTTTCTTTATGGATTATACTTCCAAAATAAACTATTACAGTTGTTTTAAAAGTAATAGAAATATTTTTTTTTTTTTTTTTTTTTTTTAAACAGTAATGAATTTTCCGAACTCAATATTTTTCACTAAAAATCTATCAAAATTTTTCTATTGATTCTATTTTTACGATATTTTCAGGGTCAATGTGAAATTTTATGTTCTTTCTAATAAATCGAATATAATATTTTAGACAAACGTTTTTTTTTTTTTAAATTCACGACCCCCCCCCCCATCCCAATTTTTAAGTGTCTATTAAAAAGTAAATACTTAAGTTAGTAACCCGAAAGTAAATAATTAATTTACTCACAAATTGAAGAGAAAAGGTCAATACATAATATATTCAAATTAAAAAAAAAAAAACAGTGTTCTTTTAGAATTTTACCTGTAAAGTTTGAAGTTTAAAACCTTTTTTTTAAACCACGTTATTTGTTTTTTCTTTTTTTTTTTTTTAATGGAACCTTGGTCCTTGCTCCTTTAATTGAAAAAAAAATTAGGGCTTGAATTACATTTTTCGAGGAGTTATAAGCTTGGAAAGACAGGGGGTCGAATAATTCACGCCTCCCATTTTGTAAATGTCTAATAATAATTAATTTAGACCCCGATAAGTACATAATTATTTACTCACAAATTGAAGAGAAAAGGTCAATACATAATATATTCAAATTTAAAACAAAAAAAACATAGTGTTCTTGTAGAATTTTACCTGTAAAGTCCGAAGTTTAAAACTTTTTTAAAAAAAACACGTTTTTTTTTTTTTTTTTTTTTTTTTTTTTTTTTTTTTTTTTTTAATGAAATCTTGGTCCTTGCTCCTTTAATTGAAAAAAAAAATTAGGGCTTGAATTGCATTTTTCGAGGAGTTATAAGCTTGGAAAGATGGGGTGGAATTATTCGCTATTTTCACGAAATTTCTGACACTGCTAGTCCATGACGGGTTGCTTCCTTAATCTTAATGTCATTTGAGTTTTATAATTATATATATAAAATAAAAATTACAATTAAATTTACCAAAATGATCCAAGATGGTAAAATTAAAGTATATTATAAATATTGAAGAATTAATATTTATAAAATTATCTCAGCCAGATGTAAAAGCTCGATAAAACTAAATAGGGAATAGAGCTTATAATAATAATATATATATATATATTATATATAAACTTGAGTTCTTTCAGCTATAATTGCAACTGAAACCAAAATTTATGAAGAATAAGAATTAGTAAAAGTATTTATGAAAAGAAATAGTGTCATCAGCTATTACCGAAGCTTATGAAGAATTCTTAGTAAAATTATTTATTACAAGAAATGGAAGGTCATAACAATTAAATGACAGTCACTTGGAAGAAAATAGATTTAAGTGTAACACACAAAATAACACACACACTATTATATTAATATATAAATAAAATTATCAACTTCTAACATAAATGTGATTTAATCGTAGCATTTGAAAGCTTAGACAAATAAAAATTAAACTTTTTTTTTTTTTTTTTTTTTTTTAACCACCAGGGCAGCCCTTGAGGAAGTCAGCCTACCCAAAGAATAAGGCATGAACTGGCTTGAATGATGCAAAGATAAATCCGTCAACCCTCCATTTGAGTGAAACAGCTCCCTCACGGAAGCCGAAGGCAGCAGTCATCTTTTGTACATTAATTATTCAACAACAACAACATGTACCACCCCCAATTTTTTTAACCCGACCATACATCCTTGGTGTTTTTGTACCTGTAATAAAATAAAATTCTAAAAAAAATATTCGTTTTTGAGGAAAAAAAAATGGTTGTTTTTTTCTATTGTAATTTATTTATTTTATTGTAATATTTTTTTTTTTAAATTTAATTTAAGAAATAATTTTCTACACTAAAAATGCTAGCATATACAGGGGTTGGACAAAATAAAAAAAATGCCCCTGTCCTGCATATGACCTAAAACTATATCCAGTGGTGAGGCCCCACCTTGCGAGCCTTGGGGAGTGTGGAGCCACCCTTTAATTACCATTGCTCCCAGGTCCACTCTGACCCGGAGTGGTAGTACCTGTTAGGGTCCCAACTATGGGTTAAATAGAATCTGACGTAAAAAAAAGAAATATACTCCATTAAAAATCGTTCCTCAAAATCACTAGATTCGGCATTACATAACCTGAAAAAGGTTGATATGCCGTAAAACAAAAACAACCAACCAACCAACCAAAAAAAGGCCTTAAAAATCAAGAAAATTTATTTTAATATGGTGTAGGTCCACCCTTTTGTGGCAATTACAGCTTCAATTCGCCGAGGTATTAGTTCATGCAAATTGTGAATTGTTTCCGAAGGAATTTTATCTCATTCTTCAGCTAAACATATCCTTCACTTTTTTTAAAGAAGACGAGCAGGGGTGTTTTGAAGTGTGTGTTGTGAAAAAGAAAGAAGTTGGAGTAGGCAGGCAGTATACTAAAAATGCTAGCATATACAGGGGTTGGACAAAATCAAAAAAACGGCTTAAAAATCAACAAAATTTATTTTAATATGGTGTAGGTCCACCTTTTGCGGCAATTTTCCAAGGTATTGCTTCATACAAATTTGTGAATTGCTTCCAAAGAAATTTTATCCCATTCTTCAGCTAAAACATCCTCCAGTTCTTTTGGAGAAGACTAGCAGGGATACCCGGCTTTGCCTGGGTGTTTGAAGGTGTGTGTTGAGCAAAAAAAAAAAAAGTTGTAGCAGGCAGGGAGGCAGAAAAGAAAGTGGAGGTGTGTGTAAGGGTGTTGGTTGAGCAAAAAAAAAAGAATCCGGCTATGGCCACCAGCCTAAACAATATGATAAAGCCATTAAGTATCGTGGCTTGGCTAAAGAAAGTGGACCTAGTGGCAATGCTCCAAAAGATAGGTGATGTTGCCACAGTGATACCATTATTCCTGGAGGGGGATGCACTAGCTCTATACTTGAGCTGAATGAGTGGAAACAAGATGATGCTTATGCAATTAAAGTCAGATTGCATATATATGTATTGTTACGAGGGAGCATTTCTATAAAAAAATAAAAAAAAAATCAATAAAACCGTTTAAAATGTGTGCTATCGTATTCTACGCACCCCTAATGATCAAACCTCAAAAGTTTTAATTCACGAGATAGTTTAAAGGCCAGAGAATAGTTAGAAAGAGTAGAAGGTTTTAGAAGTATCTGGAAAATCCCAGAGGGTTCGGCAATAATCTAGAATGGGTTAAGATGTCATATAAATTAAAGTGGAGAGGGAAACAAACCAGTTATCAACTTGGACCTGTCGAGATAACTCTGGTCTATGATTCACGGATACGTCCGGCCGAAAGAATCCAAACCAAAAAGAAAAAAATTACATCCTTCCAACCCACGGAAAGTTGCAGAAAAAGCCCTCTGGACTAGTGGTAAATAAAATTTTGAAATAATCTCATTGACCAAACTTTTGTATGTACCCATGAAGGAGGAAAACAAAATGCCAAAAAAAAAAAAAAAAAAAACGTGACGCGTTAGACGTTGCGCCCATCGCCAAACCGAAAGTGACGTAGGTTTAAATTAAAGCTAGATAATAGAAAACAGAAGATGACTTTCAAAAATATCAGTGAAAAAAGCGACCCCTCCCTGTAGAAAAGTGCCCAGATGAGTGTGAAGAAATTAATGTTTTTAGCCAATTTTTCAATATTTCTCGTCCGAAGGGTCAAGCTTCAAAATGATATCGATCTCATGAAAATCCATTGCCTCTACTGAAAGTTTTAGGCAGATATACAAACATACATACAATTAAACAGACAGGTGAGATTTATATTATAGACTAGCGGGGGTGTACCCAGCGTTGCCCAGGTGTTTGGAGGTGTCTGTGGTTTTGGGTAAATCAAAACACCCGGGTGTTTGTGTCGGGGAGGGGGGGGGTAAGATAAAATAAAAAAAGTTTTAGTAGGTAAGTATAAGGATCGAACCCGAACCTTTGAGGCGAAGTTGGAAATTAAAGTGTGAAAAAAAAAATGTGCAACGTTAACCATTGGGTCACCGCGAAAAACTAACGCAAACACGTTTGAATTTAATTATTTAGAATTGGCAGGTGCACGTTTTAATGACTTAATGAGGTCAACTTTGACTGCGGGGTAATATTTTATTTACTGCGGGAACGCTTTTTTTATTTTTATTTTCCCAAGATGTTGGGGGGGGGGGGCAGCTTCCTATCCCCATAACAAGAGGATTGTCCAAATTGAATAGCATTTGTCTGAGATAAGGAAAATTTCCATATTGATCAAAGCTGATTGCTTTCGGACATTTCCGGGGATCGCGACCAGAAAAATACCGCCAGAATTAGTGTCACTTTTATTATATTTATCTTTTCAAAGTCGAGCAAATTAAGTAGACAGGCGACCTCCGTTGTTAACTCGTAAATATTATGATTTATATGTGATATAAAAAGTTTTAAGAAGTTGTGAGCCGACCGACCGCTTCTTGGAAAAAAGCCTTTTACAGACATACACAAAAAGCGAACATACATACACACATACATACATACATACATACATACATACATACATACACACATTTTTGCTTTTATATATATAGATGGCGGCAGAAATCGATTTCTTACTTGAATCTCCAAAATCAACCATAAATGTTCAATATTGTTGAGATCTGGGGATTGTGGTGGTCAAAGCAGATGTTCAACTTCGCGTCAATCTTTAATAAGTCTCAGCCATGCTGAGACTATTAACATTATCGTACACTAAGCTCCCACAAAAGTTTAACACGAATTGATAACTCTTACCTTGCGCACACGATACTAACATAAGATGTAATCAAACACATATCGCTCTTTTCTTGCTGGGATAGAACACTCTCCACAGTCTAAAAATTATTTTACGGGCACTAATATTTAATTTTCGACTTTTGAGCGATTATCAAGATTTTGTCAATGCTATATATGATTTTTTGCATTTTTAATTTTGTTGCTAATTAAATTTGATTTTATATTCGTGGTCAATTCGCGAGGTTTCACAACTGCGCTTTGTTATGTCGACACTTTTATTTGAAAACTGATTAAATATTCTCAAATAAGTTAAGGCACAAACGTATTATGCAGTGTGACGTGGTTTGTCTCAGCCTACAGGCAACCCACCCAGGCAAGTAAGGTACCGAAATGAAGCTTATGACCCAGCGGATGTTTTAGTGATATTTATATCCATGTTTGATGTATGGAAATGCAAAAGAAAAACGATTTACTAAACATAAACGTTTTATTTAATGGATTATCATCTTGAAAGATGGCATTCCTCTCTGGAAACAGTTCTTGGACCATAGCATGAACTTGGTCACCCCAAATTTCTAAATAGTCTCGACTGTTAATTCTTCCATGAAGAGTAATACTTTGTCCAGCATATTTCCAAGAAATAGCACCCCAAATCCTCACAGTTGGGAGAAGGCAGTCTGGATAAAATGCGTCTATCTCCGTAGACTCGGCCGGTGGTCGGAAATAAGAAGAACAATGATGTGTCCAACGGATGTTTGTTGGTGCATGTGTGTGTAAGGGGAGGTGGAAAAGAAAATGTTTTGGTTGGCAGTCAGGCTCGAATCCGAAGCCTTGAGGCGAAGTCAGAAAAAAATAAAAAGTGACATGTTACCGATACGCTAAGAGGATAGAGGAATTGAGAATGGTTGAAATGAGCCTATCTTTGTTTTATCGTTATTTCCATGACAAGTGCTTGTCTGAGCTCCAATCTCTGGTCCCCCCCCCCATCGCCAATCTTTCACGATAAACACCCATCTAGCTGAAACCACTGTCAATAATTTTCCCCACTCTTTATCCGTGCCTAAATCAAAACGTAGATTCCACGAACAAAGCTTCTTTCTTAGAACTGCACACCTGTGGAACTCTCTACCGCTTGCCTGTTTCCCTCCTGACTCCAACTTGGATGTCTTCAAGTCCAATATAAACAAATTCCTGATGCACTGCTCACTTAAGTAATGACACTTTATCAAATCTCCAATACTAACGAATACTACAACACTACCCCATTGATTACTGTACACACAATAACCCTTATCCCCGATTGGTTTCTGGGCCTTGATAAGTGGCAACCTCCATGTAAAAAGAAAAAAAAGAAAGTCCAATGTAAACAAATTCTTGATTAGCCATCCCCTTAAGCAATCCAATTTACCAAATTTCCACTACTAACGATTACTACGATATTGTCCCATTGACTACTGAACACTCATTAACCCTTATCCTGGAGTAGCCTCCGGGCCTTGATAAGTGGTGACCCCTTTGTAAAAAACAAAAAAAAAAACAAAATTGGTTAAAAAAAGGCAGGTGCTTAGACGAATGTCTAGGTCAAACATCACGTTATAGAGAAATGAAATCACACAGAACCCGTTAAGCTTGAAGCTTTCTGCGTATTTTTCTTTTTTTTTCTTTTTTTTCCACCACTCTAATCATATTAATTTATTTTTATTTTGGACTCACCACATTTTTGGCCAAGTAAACCTCTGGCACGCTTTGGGTGGGATTGAAACCGCTATCTTCAGACAATGTTCATCTGGAACCGTAGAGATTCAACGTCTCTATCAACTGCGCCACGGGCCCTGAAGGGCGATCAAGGTTGGATTCTTTGATCTTATAAATCCACGTTTATTTATTATCTGATCTTCCATAGTACCGATTGGTATATATATCATTCCTTAATTGGAATTCATTTTTGAGATGAGCATTATATATATTAATTTATTTTTATTTCGGACTATTATTCTCATCTTTATTAGTTGTTGTTTTTCATCTTTTATTGGTTTGTTTATTCACAACGTTTCGGCCAACTATTCCTCTGGCCTTCGTCAAGTGGTAACCGCGACGGATAGGAACTTCGAATCTCCTAACTGCATTCTCAGCAATCACTGCCATCCGTAGTTGATAGAGTCGTCGAATCTCTACAGTTCCAGATGGACATTGTCTGAAGATAGCGGTTTCAATCCTACCCAAAGTCGGCTAGAGGCTTACTTGGCCAAAACATGGTGAGACGACAACTAATAAAGACGAGAATAAAAAAAATAAATTAATATGGATGTTCGTGATGTCACCACTTGTTAAAGGAACCGAGATTCTCAGCAATCACTGCGATCTGCAGTTGATAGACGTTGAATCTCTACGGTTTCAGGTGAGAATTGTCTGAAGATAGCGGTTTCAATCCTACCCAAAGCGTGCCAGAGGTTTACTTGGCCAAAATGTGGTGAGACGACAACAACTATGGATGGCAGTGATGGCTGAGAATGCAGTTAGGAGATTCGAAGTTCCTATCCGTCGCGGTTACCACCTGACGAAGACCAGAGGAATAGTTGGCAGAAACGTCGTGACAAACAACAATCAATAAAAGATGAAAAACAACAACTAATAAAGATGAGAATAATATTTCGAAATAAAAAAAAATTAATATATATAATGCTCATCTCAAAAATGAATTCCAATTAAGGAATAATATATATACCACTCTTATCACTTCGAAACATTTGTCTTTGAGAGCAACAACCAATAAAGATGAAAACAACTAATAAAGACGAGAATAATAGTCCGAAATAAAAATAAATTAATATGGATGTTCGTGATGTCACCACTTGTTAAAGGAACTGAGATTCTCAGCAATCACTGCGATCTGCAGTTGATAGACGTTGAATCTCTACGGTTTCAGGTGAGAATTGTCTGAAGATAGCGGTTTCAATCCTACCCAAAGCCGGCCAGAGGTTTACTTGGCCAAAACGTGGTGAGACGACAACAACTAATAAAGACGAGAATAATAGTCCGAAATAAAAATAAATTAATATGGATGTTCGTGATGTCACCACTTGTTAAAGGAACCGAGATTCTCAGCAATCACTGCGATCTGCAGTTGATAGATGTTGAATCTCTACGGTTTCAGGTGAGAATTGTCTGAAGATAGCGGTTTCAATCCTACCCAAAGCCGGCCAGAGGTTTACTTGGCCAAAACGTGGTGAGACGACAACAACTAATAAAGACGAGAATAATAGTCCGAAATAAAAATAAATTAATATGGATGTTCGTGATGTCACCACTTGTTAAAGGAACCGAGATTGGTTGGTGCCAATAAACTGTACAATGATTATTTTTTATTTTACATAGGAGTCACCAATTATGAAGCCTGAAGAATCCTAGTGTGGATGAAATGCGGAATATTCTGTGTAGCTTAACTGTCATATATATTTTATAAATTACTACATATATATATATATATGTATAGCTATATTAGGGGCGGAGTTGGGACTAGTGCCACTCGTGCCTGGCACAACCAATAACTCGGTCACTGTTATTCAAAATGAATTAAAAATTACATCGTTTGAGAAATTATCAAAGATGGGCGCCCAACTCCTTTGTTGGTGAATAAGGTTAGAACTCGTTCGTTCCAATCCAAATGGTTTAATGATATTGACTGGTTATGTGTGAGTATCTCATGCTCTCTATCGCTGGCAGACCCTGGGTGTGGCAACAAGACTATGCGCTGGCCCACAAGTCCGAAGACATCCGGTCTTGGCTTCAGAAGGAGTGCTACGACTTTGTAGTCTTCTCTCATATATATTTTATAAATTACTACATAGCTATATTAGGGGCGGAGTTGGGACTAGTGCCACTCGTGCCCGGCACAACCAATAACTCTGTCAATGTTATTCAAAATGAATTAAAAAATAGATCGTTTGAGATATTATCAAAGATGGGCGCCCAACTCCTTTGTTGGTGAATAAGGTTAGAACTCGTTCGTTCCAATCCAAATGGTTTAATGACATTGACTGGTTATGTGTGAGTAAATATGAGGAAAAACTCTATTGTTGTCCTTGCTTGCTTTTCATGCCTAAATCAGGACAATCATAGTGGCAAGGTGCGTTAATCAATCTGTGATATACAATGGAGAGTCACACAATAGCAACTATGATGACTTACTTTGGGTCCACAGACCCTAGGTTGGGAACTGAAGTTGACAGACGGCAGGGGGGGGCACCAGTAGCAATAATAGGCTCAA